>NC_061514.1:75803002-76130774 GCF_022539505.1 Lolium rigidum | reverse complement strand
GTTTTCCACTAGTGGTAGTACATAGATCAATTTATGGTGAGGTTGGCCATAGTGGTAAATATCATGTACTAGTATCATACATATGATACTTGTGTATGTTACTATCTCTATAGTGATTAGTATCATGAAGTGGTATCATAGTCATGCTATATTTATTGTTTTTTAGAATCTCAATGCAAATTTGTGCACAAGATTTGTTTGGCATTAATTTTTCTCGTGACATGCGCTATGATACAGTATCCACTTATGTTACTCTAATCTCCTCTCTCCTCCTTAATTATCGGCCACATCAGCATTTTTGTGGGACCAATGTGCATGATACTAGCTATGATACTAGCACTATGGCTAGCCTGAGGGATCCAACATCATCGGTACATGAAGTTACAATCCTACCCCTTTTTTCCTTTGATAAAATTATTGGCTATTATATGTGGTACCAACTTTGTCAAGAATCTCTACACACTCAATTTTTTTATTTGAGTAGAATTAGAAATTAGATCAATGGATGGGGAGGGATCCAACATCATAGGTACATGAAGTTACAATTCTACCCCATTTTCCTTTGATGAAATTAGTCAGTACATTAACCATGGTACCAACTTTGTCAACAATCTTTACATTCCAATTTTTCATTTGAGTGAAATTAGAAATATTTCTCACAAACCAATTTGCAGTCATCTCCACGATGAATGTGTTTAAGTTATCAGTTCTCACTGTTTATCTTCCATGTCCATGATTGAATCTTCCTAAACTTGAACCAATACTTTATCCTTGGTTGCTTACATGCAATATATAACAATACATAAATCAGTTTGTCGATACACTAGAGTTATAATTATTTATCATTGGTTTTTGCATCATGGTTGCCATATCAGATCAGTTGTTAAGGGCTGAGGTAGGTGAATAAAATAGAAGGCCCAATTGGAACTGCTGATTTCATTTATACACTTAAAATGACATGTTCATAGGAAGATTATCTAAGTACTATGTGTTTTGTCCACACGGAATGTTCCCTACTCAAATTCATCCCCTCTACATGTACATCACACTAAGGCTGACCTCTGAATGGCTAAAATATTCTTATAGTCAACTCAGCAATGCTTTTACTAAGCAGAAAAACAAATCATGGACTAATGTTTTAATTTTGTTGTAGGAAAAACACTGCACTTTCTATGGTTTCTCAATCTTTACATGTACAGATCATGTTCTCTTATTGGCTTGATTTTTTCTTCTTAGCTATTTATGTGCATGTTAATTGCTTGGAATACTCTCTTTTCCTCTGGAAGATGTGGCTGAGCAAATTTTAGGATTCCTCAGTATGATGGCGTTTAAAATTTTATATTTGCATGGAAGATAAAAAACACTTTCTGGCAAATTAAAATCCCCTTACGACTGATGTATTTCGGTGACTTACAAAATCACTGGCAAACTCATTACTTAATATATTTTTGTCTATCAAGTGTCCAGTTTTTGCTATGGTGATTAAGCGAGTGATACTCTGAAGTTTAAACTATAGGACCTATACCTACCATAAATTCAGTCGAGCTAACCTAACACAAGTCCAGTTCAGGCCTAGCTCGAACTCCTCTATGCAATTCAGTAAAGACTACTCGTTTCTTACTGCCATAGTGGCACTCATTTCATGCTATTAATTTGGCTATTACAACTTCCTCTCGTATGTTAAAAATATTTATGCCAGAATCATTAGCAAAGTTGTGATATATGGATGTCAAAGAAGTTTCTTTAACTCACAATTTTATGGACATCAAATAGGTTAGTATCACCTCTTACCTAATAATTTTTTGGTTATATAATTCGCTGGCACTATTGACTTCTGTAATATGCCTCTTTTAAAGATGTTGAAAAAACTAATTGTAGATTCATTTACATGATTAATATTGAATCTGTCAAAAAAAATAGGCTGATGATAAATATAAACATAGGCATGCTATTGTTCGTTTCACCATTGCTCCAAATGAAATCGAACTGTTGTAGAACCACGTGAAGTTGCACCCTGGGGAAACGTTTACAGCCAGGGTCAACAAGACAAAAAATCTTCATCTAGGCCTACTAATTTCCTACAACGAAAAATCATCTGATGCCTTCACCGCCTTCTGGACGACCTAAATATAAGCCGTCCTCTTCATTACCTGCCATATATTCAGTTGGTTATTGTTGTTTCCTTTTTCATTTACAGGGTTTGTTTCCTATAAGTGGAACTGATCTTTCTATCTGCGCTTGGATTCTTATGTTTTGATCTCTACTGGACTCTTTATTGCAGTTGTTTTGTGCTTATGAGTCAACTTGCCATTTGTTCTAACGATTACATGTGAAATGCTTTGCCCTCTCACAAGGCTCTATATGACGAAATACATCTCAAGTGTTTTCCATGTGTGCTCCCTTATGAGATAACCATGAACCACAACAAGTCATATAGGTAAGTAGTGCTTCATTGTGGTACCTCTTTTAATTTTGTAGTGGGTCTGATTACATTATCTGTGCTACATTCCACGCTTTGAGGTGCGCCCTCCGATGATGATTACTGAGATCAGCAGTTAGAGCAAGGTCATGTTTGTGGTGATTATGTAATCTATAATTAAATGATGTGACCGTGTAGGAAGGTAAATTAGGGTGGCTTAACTTCTATATAGTAAGACAATATGGATAAAGCGAACTAGGATGTGTGCATCAAGGTCATATTCTCTATTTTTCATTTCAATGTGCAGAAATTATCAAATTTGATTGCATATTAGATCTTGTTTTTATCGTAATAATATTCTAAGCAACTTCCAGCCATACCTTCATGTACATTTTATTGAACCAATGAATAATTCGAAATATATCAGTTATAAATCATTCTCTTAATAATAAAATGCATAGAATTAGCATGTATGTATAATTTGCTCATCTATATTGACTAAATTAATCATTGGATAGTTCAGGTGCTTATAAGTGTTGAACAAAGTTGTTCCTTAAATTTGTTCCCAAATTAGCCTTAGTGTTGATTGCATTCTAGGAGACAAGGGGAAGTAGGTTGCCTCTGGAAATTACTCTATTAATTAAGCACTTCTCCTATGGTACCTTATTTTCCCTTTTATTTCTTATCACGATACATGCATGGAAATAACTTAATATGTGGATTTTTTTTCCTGTTTCAGTTATGAGTTCCAGTTGGTGGAAGATCCATGAGATTGCGAATATTTTGGTTTTTTTATTGTTGGAGATGGAGAATATACGCATATCTAAACTCTCTGCACTGAGTGGCTCAGGTAGGCGTTATGGAAGTTCCCTTGGGAGCTCTGCAATCTAACAAGTTGCAACAATTGAGTTTTAACCGTCGAACAAGACTACTATGTGGTGTTCATAAGTTAGCTGGTTTTGACATCATTAATGTTTTTTTACCTTGATGAAGTAACCTGCATGTTGCTTGTGGTATTAAACTTGTATGTTGCTGTCTATGCTTCATTTTAAAAATTGCTTGATGTACCTTTTTTCTACTTCAAGAACCACTGGTACCTATGTTGCTTATGGGCTTTAAAATGAAAATGACATTGTGATAAACTGAATCTGCTTCTTGCATCTGATGGTGACTTCTCACACCTCTTAGATATATTACACTCGGATATTTGGACTGCATGGAATACAGATAATGCTGGGATAAAACTTGGTCGACTTATGATGTCTGTTTCTACGCTAACAGGCACATATGTGAGTTCTTGGCGGAGAAAATGGACAATCGAGGGAGGCACCAAAGTGTGAGTTCGTCATTCAAGTGAATTTTGATGCCTCTTTCTTTGAGTCACTAGGTGCATGCGGCTGGGGTTTTGTCATTTGATCTGAACATGGAGAGTTCATTGTCGATGGAGGAAAGATTAATCATGTCTGGTCTACCCTTCATGCTGAAGCCAATGCCTGCCTGGCAGCTATCAATGGTGACACACACATGTGAACAAATAGATTGATTTTTTAGTCTGACGCATCTGTTCTGGTGAATGCATTGAAGACAAGGGAGTATGAACTGTCTGATTTCGGTGTTCTTAGTGAGGCATGAAGCTCTTGCATCCTTAATTTCGATTTGTTTGAGTTTTCCTTTTGTTGTCAAGAAAGTAAGAGCATCTCCAGCAGTAGGTCTATAATCTGGCGCGGTATACTCGCGTTGCAGCGCGCTGCAAGCCGATCAAGCGCGAGGCACCGGTGCAATCTCCACCGAAGGCTGTATTTTACAGCGCAGGCTACACAACAGAAAACAACCCGTCCAACAGGCGCTTATATTACAACGCGCGGCATCGGCGCAAACAACATTCTCACTTTTATATCCACTCAACACAAGATCAAACAAATCAAATTAAATCAATAATAATTGTCAAGTTTATTGTTTTGCAACACAAGCGAATAGTACAGGGCAATAAAACAAATAGAACAAATGTTTCACCAACAAATACAACAAGTTATTCATCATCAAATACAACAAATGAAGTATCTCAACTATTGTTGTCCATTCCATTTTCACCACCCCTTAATGAGATCTTGTTGGAGCTCATCGTGCCCATCATTGGACCGAATCGCTAGATACGAAGGAATGAAACGAGACACCCTTTGTGGTGTCCTTCTCGCTTGCACGGGCATCCCCATCAATTCAAATACCATGCATCCAAACTATCTACCTAGCTAGATATCCAATTACAAATCATGTTTTCTCCCTACGTATAAGTGGTACTTGCTACTGTACTAGCTACCTAGCTAGCTATCCAACTCTACCACAAATTCACTTGACAATGGAACAAATAGTTTCTTATTTTTTTTACAATAAATCTAGAGCTAGCCAAAAAAAAAAATAGCTGACATGATTTTCCTTTGGCCGAGAGTAATTAGTTTGGAAAAATCTATATCACGGGATTGGATGACAAACTAGGACTTAACTGTGTCACATATTTTCACACACATGCACTCGCTTGGAATTTTCGTATGTCTAGTCAGTAGGCTCTACTAGTCACTCAATATAGGGTACCGCGTTATTTGTACCAAACCAAAGAGATCCAAACCGGCCATGCATGCAGGAAGAGATATCCTAAAGTAACACAATAGGCCATCCCATTACATATGTGAGGCCACTTCCTCTTCCTCCACTGGTGGAAAAAGGGCCTTTGGTCGCGGTTCGCAACTGCCATTAGTCGCGGTTGCGCAACCGCGACCAAAGTAGCGCGACTAAAGGCTCCCCCCTTTAGTCGCGGTTGCTTACGAACCACGACTAAAGACCCGTCCACGTGGGCGCCAGGCGATCGTCGGGGCGGAGGCCCTTTAGTCGCGGTTCTTCTGGCCGACCGCGACTAAAGGCCGCCGCAGGTTTAGGGTTTTAGGCCCCCCCCCCTAAACCTGCCCCCCTAAACCTGTTTTCTGTTTAATTTGTATTGTTTTATTTCTTTTGTGCTTTATTGTAATTTTGAAGGAGTTTCACATATTCTACGGTACTACATACATGCATGCATATGAATGTACAATTTCAAACAAATTTGAAATTAGAACCAAAAAGAATTCAAGAGGAATATACAATATATATTCAATATCATCGGATGACCATATACAAGTTTGAACAAGTTTTCATACATAATTTAATGCATGTATAGTTCTACGTCCTCTACGTAGTGTTGTCCTGTAGGATCGATGACTTCCCTCGCGAACCATCCAGCTAGTTCCTCCTGAAGTGGTCGGAAGCGAGCTTCTGGACTAAGCGTCTTCCGGAGGTTATTCCTCTTGATGTTGATCTCAGACGACTGGTCCCGCTCATTGGTGTATCTCCGGATCCTCTCACAAACATAGTATCCACATAGATTGGTCCCCGGTGGCTGAATATCCCCAGTCGTCCGCACTACCCTTTTAAAATGTAGCTATTTTTTGAATTCACCGACATTTTCATCTACGAACCGTCTCCAAACCCTACGAGGCAAAGAAAATTAAATGAACAAGAGAGTTATTAATTAGTTACTTGATATTAGGAAATGATGAACGAAATAGGCCGATCGATATAGAGCGCAAATGAATGAAAACAATTACTTTTGCATCATTTTTCTCATGTCGGCCCAAAGCGCCGCATCCATATTCAGAGAGTCGTGGACGAGAACTGTGGAGGTGTGAAATTGAATTACCATCGAATCCAGTGGAACCTGCGGACACGATACATGCACGATCATGCATATATAACTCATCGATTAGCCACATACCATGCATGGAGTAAACAAAAGAGAATGTGCTCAAGACAGAAACACTCACCCAAAATGGTAAGGAAATAGAATATCACTTTTGAGTTCCTGTTTTCTAAGAAACCGCCACAGGTCTTCCTCCACGTCGGCGGGGTGGTGTTCTAACACATATGAATTAACGATGTGTGGGTCAATGAACCCAACATCATGGATGTTCCTTATTTGCATTTCCCGCTTCTTCATTCTGCATAATAGCGAACAAGATAGTTAGGACAATATATAGTGCAAGCAATGAATGAGATGGGGTAGAAATTAATAAATCACTTACAGAACGTAGCAACTGATGATAGATTTGTCGAGGTCGCGCAGATTGAACAGCTGGAACAATTCACTCCGATGAATTGTTATATAGTAATGTTTGAAGTGATGCTCATGTCTAACTTCCGCATAAATATAGTCTTTGGCGTTTTTAAGTTTTATGTAACTCTTGTACCAATTTAGCAGACCTTTCATTTGTCGAGGTAGATCCTTTTCCTGCGCAGGCTCGACGAGAGGGCCATTCTTCACATATGTAAATACTACGTCCTTCATTGGCGCCTCATCAAGGCCTAACAGTGCACGAAGAGTGATACCTAAGGTGGCCGCTTGTTCTCTGGCACTCGTTATAGTCAATCCATGTGCTGCCGCAGCTGCTATGATATCGGGGGCATCCGGACCGGCGGCTTGCACTATGAGCGGGGCGATCGATTGTTTACTTTGTTCCCCGAGCTGGGCAACTTCTTTCCCCTTTCTAATTTTTTCTCGGCCTCCTCCAAGGCTTTCTTCTCCTGCTTCTCCGCCAACTCTTGGTTGCTCTTGAACGCGAGTGCTTGCCTACGAAGTTCACGTGCATAGTCGTCAGGCAGATTCTTTGCGGCTTGGGACGGTGTGTTCAAAAATGACTTAGCCCACTTCTTTTGCTCATCAGAAAATACTGGCTTGGGCTCGCCCTCTATTTTCTTCTTGCAGCTCGCCTTCCATTTCTCTAAATCAGCAGCCGCGCCCGCCTCGACTTCCTCGGCACTACATTCCCAAGGCCTCGTGGGGAGAGGCTTCGGTGATACCTCCGAGTACCTTTGTTTTCTTAGGTACGTAAGGGTCCGGGTTAATAATCCAGGACTGCTGCTTCGCTTCTTCGCCGGAGGTGGATTGGGGGCGGCGTTCGCTTACCCGCCCGGGGCGGACTAGGGGCGGCGGATGCTTACCCACCGGAGGTGAATTGGGGGCGGCGTCGGCCCTCGTGAAGGAGGTGTAGGTGAAGCACCACCACCACCACCGCCACCGCCGCCACCACCACCACCGTAGGGGGGTGGACTTGTTGGCGCCTCGCCTGGAAACTTGATAAACTTCTTCTGCCATAGAATGAACTGGCGCTTGACATCTCCAAGTCTTGTCGCCCCTTCAGGTGTAGCAATGTCAATGTCCAGGTCCTCAAACCCTTGGACTATGTCCTCCACCGTGACACGAGCATAGCCATCTTGAATGGGGTTGTTGTGGTGGAGTGCTCCAGTGGTAAAGCACTGCCGATGGCTACCTTCATGGACATGTTCCCGATAGGATAATACAGATGACATGCTTTCATCTCCTTTATATCGTCCACGGGGTAGCGAGGAGGCTGCGGTGCAGTAATTTCGACCACCAGAGGCTCCGGTGCAGTAATTTCGATCGTCGGTGCACCAGCCGATGGGGCCTCCGTGGAAGCCACGCTGCTTCTCCGCTGCTGGCCGCTTCCGAGATCCAATGGATGATCTTCATGCTGCGCCCGAGCTGCATCTCTTTCGGCTACTAGTACACTCACGGTTTTCTTCATGACATGCATTTCCGATGCCAACCGCGCCACAACATCTGCTTCCCGATCCATCTTTCTCTTACGGCTTCTGTAACCGTACGGGTCATCGTTCTGGGGGAACCCAAGGTACACGTTCTTCTTACAATTTGGCAAATGTACACTTTCAGTCTCATGTAAGCAGTGCGTGCATGCATTGTATCCCTTATTTGACAGTCCCGAAAGGTTACTAAGAGCAGGCCAATCGTTGATGGTTACGAAAAGCAACGCTCGTAGGTCAAATTCCTCTTCTTTGTGCTCATCCCACACACGGACACCAGGTCTGCCCCACAGCTGTAAAAGTTCATCAACTAATGGCCTTAGGTACACATCGATGTCGTTGCCGGGTTGCTTCGGACCTTGGATGAGCGTTGGCATCATAATGAACTTCCGCTTCATGCACAACCAAGGAGGAAGGTTGTAGATGCATAGAGTCACGGGCCAGGTGCTATGGCTGGAGCTCTGCTCGCCAAAAGGATTCATGCCATCCGTACTTAGACCAAATCTTATGTTCCTTGCGTCAGCTGCAAAATCTTTGAACTCTCTGTCGATCTTTCTCCATTGCGTTCCATCTGCGGGGTGTCTCAACCCGTCCGACTTACGGTCCTCTTTGTGCCATCGCAACAACTTGGCATGCTCTTTGTTCCTGAACAGACGTTTCAACCGTGGTATTATAGGAGCATACCACATCACCTTGGCGGGAACCATCTTCCTGGGTTTCTGGCCCTCAACATCGTCACCAGGGTCATCGCCTCTGATCTTATAACGCAATGCAGTGCATACCGGGCATTCATTCAAATTCTCGTATTCACCGCGGTAGAGGATGCAATCGTTGATGCATGCATGTATCTTCAGAACCTCTAAACCTAGAGGGCAGACAACCTTCTTTGCTTCGTACGTACTGGCGGGCAACTCGTTATTCTTTGGAAACATATTCTTCAACATTTTCAGCAAGTTTTCAAATGCCGAGTCAGCTACACCTGCCTGTGCCTTCCATTTCAGCAAATCCAGGTGTGCAGCCCAGCTTTTTCAGACCATCACCGCATCCGGGGTACAGCGCCTTCCTGTGATCCTCTAACATGCGATCCAAATTCTCCCTCTCCTTTTCGGTTTCGCAGCGTCTCCGTGCATCAGCAATGGTCCGACCAAGATCATCAACGGGATCATCACGTGCCTCTTCTTCACCTTCCCCTTCACCTTCCCCTTCACCTTCAGCATCCTCCATGAAAGTATCACCGAAATGAGCAAGATAGCTTTCATCGATGAAATCATCCCCTTCTTCATCTTCTTCCATTATAACCCCTCTTTCTCCATGCTTGGTCCAACAATTATAGCTTGGCATGAAACCGTGCCGAAGCAGGTGCATGTGAACATCTCTTGAGGAAGAGTAACCCTTCGATTCTTACGAGTTAACACATGGACAGATAACAAAACCCCCCGCTTGTTCGCATTAGCCACTACGAGGAAATCTTTCAAACCCGTACTTGAACTCGCCGGAGAGTCGGTTACCGTACATCCATTGTCGATTCATCTGCATTATTATAATATAAAATATATAATTAACCATCATGCATTTGTTAAACTAACTAGCTACAAACAATATAAATTAAACAATGAACTACACACACATGCATATTGTATCAATGACACATCAAAGGTTCAAGTTGCTAACCGCGATCGAGGAGGAAAAAATAAATGAGAAAGCTCAAGTGTGGCTCCAACACTTCATATCATGTTTGTTTCATGCTCTTGGGGCATTTCATCAAACACCTTATGTGCATAAGAGGAACCAAAAGCAAACCTAACACTCACTTGTGAAGTTTGTGAAGAGAATGGCTCCAAATGGCTAAGTGTTGGCTGCTGGATGGGTATATATAGGGGAGGGGCTTTAGTCCCGGTTGGCCGGGCCAACCGCGACTAAAGGCCTTCGGGCACCTTTAGTCGCGGTTGGCCTGGCCAACCGCGACTAAAGCCCCCCACGTGCACCAGCTGGCCACCGTGCGCCCCGGGCCCAGGCCTTTGGTCGCGGTTCGCCACACGAACCGCGACTAAAGACCCCATTAGTCGCGGTTCCTTTACCTTCGCGACTTATGGGGCTTCCCGGAAGCCTGTTTTTCTACCAGTGCTCCACAGTGTGGATTTCTTGCTTCTGGGTGACCCATTACAAAAAATCTGAAGACTTCAAACCTATGCCACAATTTTAGTCACACATTGCTAAGGTAAGAATTAGTTAACAGTATAATGGAACTACTAGGACCTCTCCACAGCGTTCTTACATTTTGGACAGTTGGATCAGACAATCTAAGGGTGCACACATGTTGGCTCTACCGAAACGGTATGTTTTCCCGAGCTCCCGTGTTACCAATTCCGTAATAGAGGCCTTTACCGTTCTAAAGACCCGTCCGTCCAAGTTCATTTTGTCACGTCGCGGGGCCTTTCTACCGCGTCACCTGCCCATCTAGGCCGACCCATCGTTAAAGGGCTTCTACTCCGACAATTGACCTGTGCTACATCTAATTAACTAGCCAACTGGGCCTCCGGAGCGAATTGTGAGAACATTTGTTTCTGGTCCGTGCCTGCCCCGTTCGTTGCGCGGATACAGTCAGTTAGTTAGGGCGTGTTTGATATCCTGGGTCTATCTCTTCTCATACATGTTAATCTCAGCTAAGTTGTGATGAGATTTTGACATGTGTTTGGTAGACTGGGTTTTTTGGGCTTGGCTGTGTTGAGATGTTGTTTGGTTGGTCGATATGTTCAGAGATGCTGAGAATTATATCTACAAATATAAAATTGCCAGGAGGTCTAAATTTTACACAAAAACCCTTGGAGCGGAATAAAATAGCAGTCGGGTCCTCACATCCCGATTGAGATGAACGCGAGCGCAATTCCGACCAAACTTCCTGCCCGATGGTGGAGCATGCCTCGGGCCAGTGGAGGCCATGGCGGTGGCGGGGCTTGCGCTCGGGGCGGGCCAGGACAGTGGAGACCGTGGCGGCGGCGAGGCTTGTGCTCGGGGCGGGCCAAGCCATGGGGCGGCGGAGCTTGCTGCTCGGGCCGACAGAGTTCATGCTTGGGGCGAGCGGGCCGTGGGATGGCGTCGGAGGGCGCCGATGGGAGGGCGCTGGCGCCGGCGAGAGGAAGGCTTCAGGGCGGGATGGCGCTAGCTCTAGCTGCTGCACGTCGTCTGGCCTTTCTCATGTTCGGGGCGACGGGGCTTCGTGCTTGGGGCTGGCGGGCCGTGCAGCGGCAGAGCTTGCGGGCGGCGGAGGGAACCAGCGGGAGGGTGATACGTCCATTTTGCATCACTATTTTATATCATAATTTTTTGTTATTCATTGATATATTTCATATTTGGAGATGATACTTATGTTATTTCATCTATTTTGCATGTTTCATGATTATTGGAGGATCGCGCACCGGAGTCAGGATTCTGCTGGAAAAAGCACCGTCAGAATGCAATATTTCGGAAGATCAACAGTTGACGGAAATTATATGAAAAATCCTATTTTTCTAGAAGACGAAGGGAGCCAGAAGGGCGAGCCGAGGGGAGCCGAGGTGGGCCCACCTCATAGGCCAGCGCGGCCCAAGGCCTGGCCGCGCCGCCTTGTGAGGAGGGGGCCCACAGCCCCCTCTGGCCTCCTTTTCTTCGCGTACGTCTTCGTCCCGAAAACCTAAGCCCCAGAGGATAGTCGCGAAGAGATACAACCACCTCTGCGGGGCGGAGAACACCAGAGAGAAAAGAGCTCTCCGGCAGGCTGAAATCCGCCGGGGAAATTCCCTCCCGGAGGGGGAAATCGACGCCATCGTCATCATCATCGTCATCGGGCTGGACATCATCTTCATCATCATCACCATCATCTTCATCATCATCACCGCCATCTCCACCGCTGCACCTCGTCACCTCTGTAACAATTTGGGTTTGATCTTGATTGTTTGATAGGGGAAACCCTCCCGGTGTTGATTTCTACTTGTTATTGATGCTATTGAGTGAAACTATTGAACCAAGGTTTATGTTCAGATTGTTATTCATCATCATATCACCTCTGATCATGTTCCATATGATGTCTCGTGAGTAGTTCGTTTAGTTCTTGAGGACATGGGTGAAGTCTAAATGTTAGTAGTGAATTATGTTGGTTAATATTCAATGTTGTGATATTTAAGTTGTGGTGTTATTCTTCTAGTGGTGTCATGTGAACGTCGACTACATGCTACTTCACCATTTATGGGCCTAGGGGAGTGCATCTTGTATTCGGTTGCTAATTGCGTGGTTGCCGGAGTGACAGAAACCTAAACCCCCGTTAGTATATCGATGCAGGAGGGATAGCAGGATCTCAGAGTTTAAGGCCGTGGTTAGATTTATCTTAATTACTTTCTTGTATTTGCGGATGCTTGCAAGGGGTATAATCACAAGTATGTATTAGTCCTAGGAAGGGCGGTGCATTAGCATAGGTTCACCCACAAAACACTTATCAAAACAATGAAGATTAATCAGCTATATGAAGCGAAAGCACTAGACTAAATTCCCGTGTGTCCTCAAGAACGTTTGGTCATTATAAGTAAACAAACCGGCTTGTCCTTTGTGCTAAAAAGGATTGGGCCACTCGCTGCAATTATTTCTCTCGCATTTTACTTACTCGTACTTCATTTACCTGCTATATTAAAACCCCCTGAATACTTGTCTGTGAGCATTTACAGTGAATCCTTCATCGAAACTCGCTTGTCAACACCTTCGCTCCTCGTTGGGTTCGACACTCTTATTTATCGAAAGTACTACGATACACCCCCTATACTTGTGGGTCATCAAGACTATTTTATGGCGCCGTTGCCGGGGAGTGAAGCGCTATTGGTAAGTGGAATTGGTAAGGGAAACTTTTTACTGTACGTGCTGTTTTTATTTCTGCCTGCTGCTATAATTCATTATGGAGAGGTCTTCTCTTGAATTCCTCTTTGGGAAATCTACTACTACTGCAAAGGTAGTGGATGAGGCGCCAGGTGAGAAAGAGGTTCCATACAAAATACCTATGAAAATTATTGAACGTGTTGTGGATAACCGCTATGAAGGGGATGGAACTGTCCATCCTGGTGATCATTTACTGTTTTTACATGAATTATGCGGGTTATTCAAATGTGCAGGTATTGCTATGGATGAAGTGAGGAAGAAACTATTCTCTATATCGCTGTCTGGTAAAGCAGCGCACTGGTATAAATTGCTGAAGAATAGGGATTCTCTTAATTGGGAGGACATTGTGCCTTTATTTTATTCCAAATTCTATCCTCCAAGTGAAATTCACAAAGATCGGAACCGTATATATAATTTTTGGCCTCATGATGGAGAGAGTATTGCCCAAGCTTGGAAGAGATTGAAGTCTTTAATGCTCAAATGCCCCATTCATGAGCTTCCTGGTAATATTATTATTGATAATTTCTATGCAAGATTGTCTTTTCAAGATAAGACTTTGCTAGATACTTCTTGTTCTGGATCATTTACACGCAATAAATAAGAGTTTAAAAGGGACCTTCTTGATCGGATCCAGGAGAATACTGAAGGATGGGAGAACGATAAAGATAGAGAGTCAGGTATAAACTATGATTATAAATGCATTGAAGTTTTTATGGATACTGATAAATTTCGTAATATGGTGCTACTTATGGTCTTGATTCTCAAGTCGTTGCAAATCTTTATAAAGCTTTTGCATCTCACTTTGAATTGCCTAGGAAGAATTTTGATAAGTATCATGAACCTTATAAAGATAAAATTGATTCATCTATAAATAAATGTGCTATAATTGAAACTGTTGATCATATTCTTCCTGAAGCTTATATTGAAAAAACTCCTTTCCCTGCTAAAATGAAGGAGTATTCTATTATATCTAGTGCGGTTAATAAAAGTGCAAAGAAACTTATAGAACCTGAAGAACAAATTAAGGTTGAACCTGCTGTTGCAATAGTTAAAGATCTTGTGACTGAAAATGTAGAAGACGGTCATATTATTTTCAGTGAAGATGCTTCTAATATTGTTTCGCATCCTAATAAGTCTAGGAAAGCCAGTGTTCCTATGCTCTCTGTTAGAATTGGTGATCATTGTTATTATGGTTTATGTGACATTGGTGCAAGTATTAGCGCCATTCCTTATGAGCTTTATACGGAGATCATGCATGAAATTGGTTCTTGTGAACTTGAAGATATTGATGTGGTTATTCGGCTAGATAATAGAGAAACTATCTCTCCTATTGGTATTGTTCGAGATGTGGAAGTTCTATGTGGTAAGATTAAATATCCTACTGACTTTTTGGTACTTGGTTCTGCTGCTAGTAAGTATTGTCCTATTATTTTTGGTAGACCTTTCCTAAATACTTGTGGAGCTGTTATAGATTGCAAGAAGGAAAAAATTATGACTAAATTTGCTGGTGAATCTTATGAGTTTAATTTCTCTAAATTTACCAAAACTCCTTATAAAGCTAATTTGCCTAATAATGATTTTAGAGTTGAACAGTGTGCGTCTATTGATCTTGCTCGTAATAATCCATTGCAGCAACATTTGGAGAATAGTGAGAGTGAAGTCTTTAGGGAAGAAAGAAATGAGCTTGATGAAATTTTCCTTCGCCAACCTGTTCTTAAACATGACTTGCCAGTTGAAGATTTAGGTACAACATCACCACCAAAGGAAGATCCTGTTTTTGATTTAAAACCATTGCCTGATAATCTTAAGTATGCTCATATTGATGATAAGAAAATATATCCTGTTATTATTAGTTCTAAGATTTCAGATATTGAGGAAGAAAGGTTATTGGAAATATTGAAGAAACACCGAGGAGCTATTGGCTATACTCTTGATGACTTGAAGGGGATTTCTCCCTCTATTTGCCAACATGCTATCAATATGGAAGATGATGCAAAGCCTGTTGTTGAACATCAACGTCGTCTAATTCCGAAGATGAAGGATGTGGTAAGGAATGAGGTATTAAAAATTCTTGAAGTCTGGTATTATATATCCTATTGCTGATAGTAGATGGGTTAGTCCTGTGCATTGTGTTCCTAAGAAAGGAGGAATGACTGTTGTGCCTAATGATAATGATGAGCTCATCCCTCAAAGAGTAGTTGTAGGGTATAGAATGTGCATTGATTATCGAAAAGTTAATAAGGTTACTAAGAAAGATCATTACCCTTTACCCTTTATTGATCAAATGTTAGAAAGGTTGTCTAAAAATACTCATTTTTGCTTTCTTGATGGTTATTCCGGGTTTTCACAAACTGCTGTTAAAACTAAAGATCAAGAGAAAACCACTTTCACTTGTCCCTATGGAACTTATGCTTATAGGCGTATGCCTTTTGGTTTATGTAATGCTCCTGCTACTTTTCAAAGATGCATGTCTGCTATTTTTCATGGCTTTTGTGAGAGTATTGTAGAGGTATTCATGGATGATTTTTCTCGTCTATGGGAATTCTTTTGATAATTGCTTGCGAAACCTTGATAAAGTATTGCAGTAGATGTGAAGAAACTAACCTTGTTCTTAATTGGGAGAAGTGCCACTTTATGGTTAATGAAGAAATTGTATTGGGACATAAAATTTCGAGAGAGGTATTGAAGTTGATAGAGCTAAAGTTGAAGCAATTGAGAAGATGCCCTATCCTAGGGATGTTAAAGGTATTCGTAGTGTTCTTGGTCATGCTGGGTTTTATAGGAGATTTATTAAAGATTTCTCCAAGATTTCAAAGCCTCTTACTAATCTTCTTCAAAAAGATGTACCTTTTGTTTTTGATGATGATTGTAAGGAAGCTTTTGAAACTCTAAAGAAAGCTTTAACAACTGCTCCTATAGTTGAACCTCTTGATTGGAATTTTCCTTTTGAAATTATGTGTGATGCTAGTGATTTTGCTGTAGGCGCCGTTCTTGGACAGCGAGTAGATAAAAAATTGAATGTTATTCATTATGCTAGCAAAACTCTTGATGCTGCTCAAAGAAATTATGCTACAACTGAAAAAGAATTATTAGCTGCAGTCTTTGCTTGTGATAAGTTTAGATCCTATATTGTTGATTCAAAAGTTACAATTCATACTGATCATGCTGCAATTAGATACCTCATGACAAAGAAAGATGCTAAGCCAAGGCTTATTAGATGGGTACTTCTTTTGCAAGAATTTGAAGAGTTGCTGAAGGCTGCCAACCGGCAGTCGAAAGACCCCAGGTACGCCCAAGATCCCAGAGCTTCTCACGCTCGTGGTGCCGCAGGCAATGCCAGGGACACGGCCGAGTCCATCTCCCCAGCACCAAGCCGGCGCAACGACTCCCGCGCTACACACGCGAGCTCAAGCCGGCCGGAGCCGCCGGCCCGGGCGGCGGCAGCAGCCGCAGCCGGCCTCCACCAAGCCGGAACCAGGAGCAAGACTCCGAGCCTCGACGCCCGCACCGGCCGGCTCCAGAAGCCAGCGGCGCTCGCTAGCCGGTACGTTCCCGGCTTGGCCCGCGCATCGAGCCGGCAGACGCCCGAGATCGCCTCGACCGGCTGGTCGAATCCCGCATCGCGGAAGAGGAGGATCCAGCCGGCCCCAAGTGCTTCGGGCCCCGCATCGCCAACGAGCCCATGATCGACGGCTTCCAGCTCCCGCGTGACACCCCCAAGTACGACGGCACCGCCAAGCCGGAGGACTGGCTGCTGGACTACTCCACCGCAGTCGGCATCGCCAGGGGCAACAAGCGCTGGGAGGTACGCTACTCCCCCCTGATGCTAGTCGGCTCCGCCCGCACTTGGCTCAACAACCTGCCAGCCGGCAGCATCAACGGCTGGCTGGACTTCCAGGAGGCCTTCGTCAGCAACTTCACCGGCACCTATCGCCGGCCGGGTCGCCCTCAGCAGCTTGAGATGTGCAAGCAGGGCCCGGACGAAACGGACCGCGCATACCTGATGTGCTGGTGCGAGATGCGCAACTCCTGCGAGGGTGTGCACGAGATCCAGGCCATCAGCTTCTTCATGGGAGGCTGCCGGCCCAACACCATGCTGTGGCATAAGCTACGCCGCAGCGACCCCAAGTCGATGGCCGCCTTGATGGCCATCGCCGACAAGTACGCGCTGGCTGAGGAAGCCGGCAAGGCGCCGGCTGAGATTTCACCGGCTCCGCCAAGGCGGGACAACAACAAGCCGGCCGAGCATAAGTCGGCCGAGGGCGGCTCGCATGGCAGCCGGCGGGACAACTACCGCGGCAAGCGGCACAGCGACCAGCCGGACCGCCGATACGGTTCAGCCCACGTGGCAGCCGTGTCGGACCATGCGGCGGCTGGCGGCAGTCGGCGCCAGAAGCAAGACCGGCAGTGGAAGCCGAAGTACACCTTCGAGCAGATGCTCGATTCGCCGTGCAAGTACCACAGCGGCAAGAACCCCTCCAACCACACCACCCGCGACTGCCACTTCATGAAGCGGCTGACAAGCGGCGAACCTCTCCCGCCTCCACCCCCGCCTCCTCCAGCCGGCGGGCCGGGTGGCCAAGCCGGCGCAGAGAACGCCAACCTCGAGCACCACGAGGCTAACCAAGTGCAACATGGCCGCTACTTGGCCTCGGATGCCACCTACATCATCTTCACCTCCGAGCCCGAGGACAAGACGAGCCAGCAGAGCCGTTCCCTCGAGGTTAACGCGCTCATACCACCGGTCCCCCAGTACCTAAACTGGTCAGAGCAGGCCATCACATTTGATCGCCGCGACATGCCGGCTGTCCTGCCGAAGCCGGGCAGCTACGCCATGGTCCTTGACCCCACCATCGGCACGACTCGGCGCAGCGTGCGCTTCTCGCGCGTCCTCATCGACGGGGGCAGCAGCATCAACATCCTCTACCGCGACACCGCCCGCAAGCTAGGCATCCAAGAAGCCGAGCTGCGTCCCACCCCCACCGTCTTCCATGGCATCGTGCCGGGCCATTGCTGCCAGCCGATCGGCCGGATCACGCTGGAGGTGATGTTCGGGAAGCCCGATCACTTCCGCACCGAAAGGATCGAGTTCGAGGTTGTGGACCTCGTCAGTCCCTACCACGCGCTCCTGGGCAGGTGATGCGTGTAATTGACACGTCCGTTGGGAACCCCAAGAGGAAGGTGTGATGCGCACAGCGACAAGTTTTCCTCAGTTAGAAACCAAGGTTTAATCGAACCAGTAGGAGTCAAGAAGCACGTTGAAGGTTGATGGCGGCGGGATGTAGTGCGGCGCAACACCAGAGATTCCGGCGCCAACGTGGAACCTGCACAACACACTACTAGGAAAATGGCTATAGGTGGAGGCAAGTGGTGCCGGCGCACCACCTAGCACATGCGCCGGTGGAAAGGGTTGCCGGCGCACCTATTTTCAGCCGCGCCGGCGATGAGAGCCTACTGCCGGCGCACCTGCCGAAAAGACGCGCCGGGGAAAAAACTTGGCATGGCCGCGGTCGATTCGGGCCAGGCCCAAGAGTCATTGCCGGCGCACCAGCCCAGGGGTGCGCCGGCGGAAAACGCGCTATTGCCGGCGCACGCCTTGGCTGATTCGCCGGCAATGACTCTTGGGCCTGGCCTGGGGGTGGTATAGCCGAAATAGCTATGTTCTGCCGGCGCACCCGTGCCATGGTGCGCCGGCAGTAACCTGGGCAGTTATTTCTGCTCAACAACCACTCCCCCACTCTACTACCACTCCACTCCTCCACACAAACCCGAGCCTTCTCCCAACCCAGCTCATTTTTGCCCATTTCTATCCCCAATTTCACCAATTTGACCAAACAAAATCATATTTTTTGAGCAAATCTTCCCTTCCTACATGCATCTCCCACATCCCCCTATGTAGATCTAGATCTAATATCCCGCATTGACCGCTCAATCTAGATCTAGATCTAGAAAGTCGGCTTCCATACGCCATTGTCGCGGTGCGTCGTCTCGATCTCATCGACGAATATATCAAACAAATAGGTGATTAATGAACAAATTAAGGAATGAAATCGACGTATGTTGGACATTTGAAGCAACTTAATAAGAGATAAAGTGCATAAGTACATATTCAATACCACAATAGTTTTTAAGCTATTTGTCCCATGAGCTATATATTGTAAAGGTGAATGATGGAATTTTAAAGGTAGCACTCAAGCAATTTACTTTGGAATGGCGGAGAAATACCATGTAGTAGGTAGGTATGGTGGACACAAATGGCATAGTGGTTGGCTCAAGGATTTTGGATGCATGAGAAGTATTTCCTCTCGATACAAGGTTTAGGCTAGCAAGGTTATTTGAAACAAACACAAGGATGAACGGTGCAGCAAAACTCACATAAAAGACATATTGTAAACATTATAAGACTCTACACCGTCTTCCTTGTTGTTCAAAACTCAATACTAGATATTATCTAGACTCTAGAGAAACCAAATATGCAAACCAAATTAGCAAGCTCTAAGTGTTTCTTCATTAATGGGTGCAAAGTATATGATGCAAGAGCTTAAACATGAGCACAACAATTGCCAAGTATCAAATTATCCAAGACATTTTAGAATTACTACATGTAGCATTTTCCAATTCCAACCATATAACAATTTAACGAAGAAGAAACTTCGCCATGAATACTTTGAGTAGAGCCTAAGGACATACTTGTCCATATGCTACAGCGGAGCGTGTCTCTCTCCCACAAAGTGAATGCTAGGATCCATTTTATTCAAACAAAACAAAAACAAAAACAAACCGACGCTCCAAGCAAAGTGCATAAGATGTGACGGAATAAAAATATAGTTTCAGGGGAGGAATCCGATAATGTTGTCGATGAAGAAGGGGATGCCTTGGGCATCCCCAAGCTTAGACGCTTGAGTCTTCTTAGAATATGCAGGGGTGAACCACCGGGGCATCCCCAAGCTTAGAGCTTTCACTCTCCTTGATCATATTGCATCATACTCCTCTCTTGATCCTTGAAAACTTCCTCCACACCAAACTCGAAACAACTCATTAGAGGGTTAGTGCACAATAAAAATTAACATGTTCAGAGGTGACACAATCATTCTTAACACTTCTGGACATTGCATAAAGCTACTGGACATTAATGGATCAAAGAAATTCATCCAACATAGCAAAAGAGACAATGCAAAATAAAAGACAGAATCTGTCAAAACAGAACAGTCCGTAAAGATGGATTTTATTACGGCACCAGACTTGCTCAAATGAAAATGCCCAAATTTAATGAAAGTTGCGTACATATCTGAGGATCACTCACGTAAATTGGCTTAATTTTCTGATTTACCTACAGAGAATTAGACCCAGATTCGTGACAGCAAAGAAATCTGTTTCTGCGCAGTAATCCAAATCTAGTATTTACTTTACTATCAAAGACTTTACTTGGCACAACAAAACATAAAACTAAGATAAGGAGAGGTTGCTACAGTAGTAAACAACTTCCAAGACTCAAATATAAAACAAAAATACTGTAGTAAAAACATGGGTTGTCTCCCATAAGCGCTTTTCTTTAACGCCTTTCAGCTAGGCGCAGAAACTGTGTATCAAGTAACATCAAGAGACGAAGCATCAACATCATAATTTGTTCTAATGATAGAATCATAAGGTACCTTCATTCTCTTTCTAGGGAAGTGTTCCATACCTTTCTTGAGAGGAAATTGATATTTAATATTACCTTCCTTCATATCAATAGTAGCACCAACGGTTCGAAGAAAAGGTCTTCCCAATATAATGGGGCAAGATGCATTGCATTCAATATCCAAGACAACAAAATCAACGGGGACAAGGTTATTGTTAACCATAATATGAACATTATCAACTTTCCCCAAAGGTTTCTTTTAGCATTATCAGCGAGATTAACATCCAGATAACAGTTTTTCAATGGTGGCAAGTCAAGCATATCATAGACTTTCTTAGGCATAATAGAAATACTTGCACCAAGATCACATAAAGCATTACAATCAAAATCTTTAACCCTCATTTTAATGATGGGCTCCCAACCATCCTCTAGCTTTCTAGGAATAGAAGTTTGAAGTTTTAGTTTCTCTTCTCTAGCTTTTATGAGAGCATTTGTAATATGTTTTGTGAAAGCCAAATTTACAGCGCTAGCATTAGGACTTTTAGCAAGTTTTTGTAAGAACTTTATAACTTCAGAGATGTGGCAATCATCAAAATCTAAATCATTACAATCTAAAGCAATGGGATTATCATCCCCAAGGTTGGAAAAAATTTCAGCGGTTTTATCACAGGCAGTTTCAGCAGTTTTAGCAGTTTCAGGTAATTTTGCGCGCTTTGAACTAGGAGTAGAAGCATTGCCAACACCATTTATTTTATTATTGATAGTAGGAGGTGCATCAACATGTGATTCATTAGCATTGCTAGTGGTGGTAATAGTCCAAACTTTAGCTACATTTTTCTCTTTAGCTAGTTTTTCATTTTCTTCTCTATCCCACCTAGCACGCAGTTCAGCCATTAATCTTATATTCTCATTAATTCTAACTTGGATGGCATTTCCTGTAGTAACAATTTTATTTTCAATATCCTCAGGTTTAGCAGCCATTTTATTAATTAAATAAGATTGTGACCTGAGACATGTATGAGATTCGGTTTTCGAGCATTTGCAAGTTTAGTTTGCAACCCGGAAATCTCCATATTCAGATTTTCAAGTTGATTTCCTATATTCTTCAACAAGGTAGATTGCTCATTCATAGTTTTAGTAAACAATTTATTTTGCTCATATTGTGATTGCATAAAGCTCTTGGTGGATCTTTCAATTTCTAACATCTTTTCCTCATTAGGTGAAACATATCTACCATAAGAGTTACTATTAGCAGGATATGGCCTAGAATTTTGAGCAACCAATGAAGCTAACGGAACATTATTAGGATCAACATTAGTCCTACCATTCACAAGCATAGACATAATAGCATCAACCTTATCATTCAAGGAAGAGGATTCTTCAACAGAATTTACCTTCTTACCTTGTGGAGCTCTCTCCGTGTGCCATTCAGAGTAATTAAACATCATATTGTCAAGGAGCTTTGTTGCTTCACCAAGAGTGATGGACATAAAGGTACCTCCAGCAGCTGAATCCAATAAATTCCGCGAAGAAAAATTTAGTCCTGCATAGAAGGTTTGGATGATCATCCAAGTAGTCAGTCCATGGGTTGGGCAATTTTTAACCAAAGATTTCATTCTTTCCCAAGCTTGAGCAACATGTTCATTATCTAATTGTTTAAAATTCATTATGCTACTTCTCAAAGATATAATTTTAGCAGGGGGATAATATCTACCAATAAAAGCATCCTTGCATTTAGTCCAGGAATCAATACTATTCTTAGGCAGAGATAGCAACCAATCTTTAGCTCTTCCTCTTAATGAGAAAGGGAACAATTTTAATTTTATAATGTCACCATCTACATCTTTATACTTTTGCATTTCACACAATTCAACAAAGTTATTAAGATGGGCAGCAGCATCATCAGAACTAACACCAGAAAATTGCTCTCGCATAACAAGATTCAGTAAAGCAGGTTTAATTTCAAAGAATTCTGCTGTAGTAGCAGGTGGAGCAATAGGTGTGCATAGGAAATCATTATTATTTGTGGTTGTGAAGTCACACAACTTAGTATTTTCAGGGCTGGCCATTTTAGCAGTAGTAAATAAAGCAAACTAGATAAAGTAAATGCAAGTAACTAATTTTTTGTGTGTTTTTGATATAGCAAACAAGATAGTAAATAAAGTAAAGCTAGCAACTAATTTTTTTGTGTTTTGATATAATGCAGCAAACAAAGTAGTAAATAAAATAAAGCAAGACAAAAACAAAGTAAAGAGATTGGGAAGTGGAGACTCCCCTTGCAGCGTGTCTTGATCTCCCCGGCAACGGCGCCAGAAATTTTCTTGATGCGTGTAATTGACACGTCCGTTGGGAACCCCAAGAGGAAGGTGTGATGCGCACAGCGACAAGTTTCCCTCAGTTAGAAACCAAGGTTTAATCGAACCAGTAGGAGTCCAGAAGCACGTTGAAGGTTGATGGCGGCGGGATGTAGTGCGGCGCAACACCAGAGATTCCGGCGCCAACGTGGAACCTGCACAACACAACCAAAGTACTTTGCCCCAACGAAACGAGTGAGGTTGTCAATCTCACCGGCTTGCTATAACAAAGGATTAACCGTATTGTGTGGAAGATGATTGTTCGCAAGAAAACGAGTAAGAACAAGTATTGCGAGCAGATTTGTATTTCGAGTATAAAAGAATGGACCGGGGTCCACAGTTCACTAGAGGTGTCTCTCCCATAAGATAAAAGCATGTTGGGTGAACAAATTACAGTCGGGCAATTGACAAATAGAGAGGGCATAACAATGCACATACATGTCATGATAAATATAGTGAGATTTAATTGGGCATTACGACAAAGTACATAGACCGCCATCCAACTGCATCTATGCCTAAAAAGTCCACCTTTAGGTTATCATCCGAACCCCCTCCAGTATTAAGTTGCAAAACAACAGACAATTGCATTAAGTATTGCGCGTAATGTAATCAATAACTACATCCTCGGACATAGCATCAATGTTTTATCCCTAGTGGCAACAGCACATCCATAACCTTAGGGGTTTCTGTCACTCCCCCAGATTCACGGAGACATGAACCCCCTATCGAGCATAAATACTCCCTCTTGGAGTTACTAGCATCAACTTGGCCAAAGCCTCTACTAATAACGGAGAGCATGCAAGATCATAAACAACACATAGGTAATAACTTGATAATTAACATAACATAGTATTCTCTATCCATCGGATCCCGACAAACACAACATATAGCATTACAGATAGATGATCTTGATCATGTTAGGCAGCTCACAAGATCCAACAATGAAGCACAATGAGGAGAAGACAACCATCTAGCTACTGCTATGGACCCATAGTCCAGGGTGAACTACTCACTAATCACTCCGGAGGCGACCATGGCGGTGAAGAGTCCTCCGGGAGATGAATCCCCTCTCCGGCAGGGTGCCGGAGGAGATCTCCAGAATCCCCCGAGATGGGATTGGCGGCGGCGGCGTCTCTGGAAGGTTTTCCATATCGTGGCT
This sequence comes from Lolium rigidum, assembly GCF_022539505.1. NCBI lineage: Eukaryota > Viridiplantae > Streptophyta > Magnoliopsida > Poales > Poaceae > Lolium > Lolium rigidum. The sequence continues at coordinate 76,106,679 of NC_061514.1, read as the reverse complement.
CTCGGTACTGGGGGTTTCGCGATGGAGGCTTTAAGTAGGCGGAAGGGCAACGCGGGGGGCCACACGAGGGCCCCACGCCATAAGTCGGCGCGGCCAGGGCCTGGGCCGCGCCGCCCTATGGTGGCGGCGCCTCGTGGCCCCACTTCGACTCCTCTTCGGTCTTCCGGAAGCTTCGTGGCAAAATAGGACCCTGGGCGTTGATTTCGTCCAATTCCGAGAATATTTCGTTACTAGGATTTCCGAAACCAAAAACAGCGAGAAAACAGCAATCGGCTCTTCGGCATCTTGTTAATAGGTTAGTTCCAGAAAATGCACGAATATGACATAAAGTGTGCTTAAAACATGTAGGTATCATCAATAATATGGCATGGAACATAAGAAATTATCGATACGTCGGAGACGTATCAGCAGGCCGGCCCTGACCAAGTTCATGGCGGTGCCCCACTACGGGTACCTGAAGATGAAGCTGCCTGGCCCTAAAGGGGTCATCACCGTAGCCGGCGACTATCGCCGCTCCATGGACTGCGCCACGCAGAGCTCCAAGATGGCCCAGACGCTGAACATCGCCACCGAGAAGCAGCTCATCCACGACGCCGTCGCCCTGGCTAAGGCCGCGCAGGCGGACATGCCGGCTGTGGGCAACCCGGCTGGGACGACTTACTTCCAGCCGGATGACAACACCAAGAAGATCCTGCTCGACCCGGTGCAGCCGGACAAGTTCGTCACCATCGGTGCCGGCTTGAGCAGCAAATTGGAAAGCGAGCTCACCAGCTTCCTCCGTGAGAATCGGGACATCTTCGCATGGTCTCCAAGGGACATGCCGGGTGTGCCGAGGGAGTTGGCTGAGCACCACCTCCACGTCAGGCCCGAAGCCAAGCCGGTGAAGCAGCCCCTCAGGCGCTTCGGCGAAGAAAGAAGGAAGGCCATCGGTGAAGAAATCGCCCGGCTCCTCGCAGCCGGCTTCATCATGGAAGTGCTGCACCCGGACTGGTTGGCGAACCCGGTCCTGGTTTTGAAGAAGAACGGCTCTCGGCGCATGTGTATCGACTACACCAGCCTCAACAAGGCGTGCCCGAAGGACCCCTTCCCCTGCCGCGCATAGATCAAGTTATAGACTCGATCGCCGGCTGTGAACTGTTGTCTTTTCTAGATGCCTATTCAGGCTACCACCAAATTCCTTTGAATCCGGCTGATCAAATAAAGACTTCGTTCATTACCCCGTATGGGGCTTACTGCTACACGACTATGCCATTCGGCTTGAAAAATGCAGGCGCCACCTATCAAAGGTGCATGCAAAAGTGTCTGCAGGATCAAATCGGCAGGAATGTTCACGCATATGTGGATGATGTCGTTGTAAAAACCAAGGAGATGCCTACCCTCCTTGATGACCTGAGAGAAACCTTCACCAATCTGCGAAGATTCCGGATGAAGCTCAACCCGACCAAGTGCACGTTCGGCGTGTCAGCCGGCCAACTCCTGGGCTACCTCGTCTCTCGGCGAGGAATCGAAGCCAACCCGGAGAAGATCGGTGCCATTGAGAAGATGGAACTGCCGCGAGTGCCTCAAGGACGTCCGGAAGTTCACCGGATGCCCGGCCTCCTTGAGCCGCTTCGTCGGCCGGCTGGGAGAGAAGGCACGCCCTTATACCGATTGCTTGAAGAAATCGGACAAATTCGTCTGGTCACCGCAGGCGGATGAAGCCTTCCGTGACTTAAAGCGCGTGCTCTCAACCGCGCCCATCCTCGCATCGCCGGCTTCAATGGAGCCGATGCTGTTATACATCGCTGCCACCAATCGAGTGGTTAGCGTTGTCCTGGTGGTGGAGCGCAGGGAAGCCAGCAAGGAAGCCGGCAAGGAGCAGTCGGTCCAGCGCCCAGTCTACTACCTTAGCGAAGTGTTGTCCCAGTCGAAGCAAAACTACCCCCACTACCAGAAGGTCACCTACGGCGTGTACATGGCGGCCAAGAAGCTCAAGCACTACTTCCAAGAGCACCCCATCAAGGTGGTGGCCACAGCACCCCTGGCGGAAATCATTGGCAGCAAGGACGCCAATGGCCGGTTTGCCAAGTGGGCCCTGGAGCTAGCCGCCCACACCATCATCTACGAGCCGCGCACAGCCATCAAGTCGCAGATCCTCGCGGACTTCTTCGTCGACTGGGCCGAGATGCAATACCTGCCGCCTGTGCCGGACTCCACGCACTGGAAGCTGCACTTCGACGGCTCGAAGATGCGAAACGGCTTGGGAGCCGGCATCGTCGTCACCTCCCCCAAGGGAGATCGGCTGGACTACGTCCTGCAGATCCACTTCGCCGCATCCAACAATGTGGTGGAGTATGAAGCGCTCATCCATGGGCTGAAGCTGGCCAAGGAGATCGGCGTGCGTCGCATCCTTTGCTTCGGCGACTCCGACTTGGTTATACAGCAAGCATCGGGCGACTGGGACGCGAAGGACGCCAACATGGCCTCGTACCGCTTCCACGTCCAGCAGCTATCCGGCTTCTTCGATGGTTGCGAATTCCATCATGTGCCGCGAGCAAACAACGAGGCGGCTGACGCCCTATCCAAGATTGGCTCAACCCGGCAAGCTATTCCGCCGGGCGTTGCCTTGGCGGTCCTCAAGAAACCGTCCATCATACCATCACCGGACTCGGATTCCATATTCGTGCCGGCTGACCCGGGGGCTTCTCAGCCGAACCCGGGGGCTTCATCGCCCAAGTCGGGGGCTTATCAGCCGAACCCGCCGGCTCCACAGCCGAACCCGGGGCTTCTCAGTCCAACGCGGGGGCTTCTCAGCCAAACTCGGGGGCTTCTCAGCCGAACCCGCCAGCTTCACAGCCGAACCCGGCGACCATGCAGTCGAATCCGGAAGCTCCGAAGATGGAGGCCTTGGTGGTCGGCGTATTTGAAATAAAATGCGTACCATCATGGGCACAAGAATTCCTCTCCTACCTCACCGATGGTGTGCTGCCCAATGACAGGGGTTCAAGCCGGGCAGATTGAGAGAAGGGCCAAGGCCTATACAATCATCAACCACGAGCCGTACAAACGCAGCGTAAGTGGGGTACTCCAGCGGTGCGTCGAGCCGGCCGAAGGGATTGAACTCCTACGGGAAATCCATCAGGGTGAGTGCGGCCACCACGCCTCCTCCCGAGCCATAGTGGCCAAAGCCTTCCGGCACGGTTTTTACTGGCCGACTGCGCTCAGAGACGCAGAAGAACTGGTGAAGAAGTGCAACGGCTGCCAACGCTTTGCCAAGCAAAAGCACACGCCGGCTTCCGCCTTGAAGACCATCCCCATTACTTGGCCATTCGCCGTATGGGGCTTGGATATGGTGGGCCCATTCAAAACAGCCCGAGGCGGCATGACTCATCTCTTGGTGATGATCGATAAATTCACTAAGTGGATCGAAGCCAAGCCAATCAAGAAATTGGACGCCTCCACAGCCGTCACGTTCCTCAAGGAAATAATCGTGAGATACGGCTACCCCCACAGCATCATCACCGACAACGGCAGCAACTTCGCCGAAGGCATTTTCAAACGCTATTGTGGGGAGATGGGGATCCGAATGGACCTATCGTCCGTGGCGCATCCGGAGTCAAACGGCCAAGTGGAGAAAGCAAACGGCTTGATCCTAGCCGGCATCCGGCCCCGGCTGGTGGAGCCGCTTGAGCGCTCAGCCGGCTGCTGGATTGAAGAGCTTCCCAACGTGCTATGGAGCCTGCGCACGACACCAAACCGCTCAGTCGGCTTCACACCCTTCTTCCTCGTATACGGGGCCGAAGCCGTCCTGCCAACTGATATCGAGCACGACGCGCCAAGAATCAAGCTTTACACAGAAGCTGAAGCCAAAGAAGCTCGTGAAGATGGAGTCGACCTGGTTGAAGAGGTCCGGCTGATGGCCGAGTCCAGGTCTACTATATACCAGCAAAGCCTCCGACGCTATCACAGCCGGAAGGTCCAGTCCTTAGCATTCCGAGAAAGAGACTTAGTGCTCCGGCTGATCCAACGGACAGTCGGACAGCATAAACTGTCATCCCCATGGGAGGGTCCCTTCATCGTGAGCAAGGCAGTAGGCAATGATTCCTACTATCTCATAGATGCCCAAGAGGCTAGAAAAAACAAGCCGGACAAGGCTGACGAGGAGACTAAACTTCCCTGGAATGTCAGGTTGCTTCGACTATTTTATACTTGAGAGCAGGAATGTATGTATCCCTTGTACTCCCTTTGTAAGCTATGAAAAAGTAAGCGCCAAGAGCGCCGATTTCGACAAGTTTTTCGCGTACTCTATTGTTTCGCCGATTGGCTAACACCCTCTCACGCGGCCGGCTTAGTAACGTGATCCGGTTTCCGACAGCCGGCTTCCGACCAGCTACAGACCGCAACCCGGCTGTCCGGCTGGCGGGAGTAAGTGCCTAGGGAGCCGGCACGCGAAAGATGACTGAGGGAAAGAGTGAAAGCGAATTGTTTCTTGCACAACTCTTCATTAAAGTGCCGGATTGCCGAACTCGGCTCGTTCGACTGAAATACTATCGGCCTCACCCAGCGGCACGCTCTTGATCCGGCGACGGACCGCAAGTCGGACATACGATCGGCAAGGGCACAGCCAAAGAGTGGGGCGGATGGGAAAAGCGAGCAAGTCGGAAGAAAGCAAGCCGGCACACAAATGATTAAACAAACACATTAAAGTGTGCCCTAATAAAAGGATAATAGTATTGCCTTACATATGCACCCGGCATCCCGGGGATTTAACAAATTGTCTTGCAAAAGCATAAAGGAAACAGGTAAAAGCTAAGCACCGGCTGGACCAGGACCAGCTGGGGGAGCATCAGCGGAGGCGGCTGCTGGGTCATCCTCAGGCACATCTTTCGCCTCCTCCTCCTCCTCGTCGTCAGACGGTGGATTCGGGTCCGCGATGAAGATGCCCTTGTCGACAAAGTCGGCAATGGCGCAGGCGCGAGCAAGCCGGGCGGTTTTGTTCTCCACCGGAAGCTTGTCCTCCACGTCGGCCTGCCGATACTCCAGCTGGTCGAGGCTAACCTCGTTATACCAGGAGAGCACGAACGACAACGCCATGTCAGCTCCGGCACGCGCGGCCGACTCCTTCCAGTCGAGGAAGCGGTCGGGCGCCCTCTCTAGCCAGGCGATAAGGTTGGAGAGGTCCTGCGGCAGCGTCTCAGTCGGCCACAGCAGCCGGATCAACTCTTCCGCCGCCTTACGGAGCTCCCAACCAAGCTTTGTGATAGGCCCGACGCGGGCGGCCATGCCTGCCAGGTGGTCGTCCATGGAGAAGTAGGCCCCGCTTGGCTCACCAGTAGCTTGGCGGCGTGCTTCCCGCGCCTCGCCGATCGCCTTCGGCGCCGCCTCTGCGCCTCAGGGAAGGCCGCTGCAAAGAAGAAACACATCAGAAATCCGTTGAAGCCGGAAAAAGCAGAAAAATACAAATTTTCGAAGTCCTAAAGTAAGCCTGGCGGCAGCCGGCATGAGCTGACTGCCCCCAGCCTGAAGATGGAGATTCCGAAGCTCTAAAAGTAAGACTGGCGGCAGCCGGCAAGAACCGACTGCCCCCAGCCTGAAGATGGAGATTTCGAAGTAAAAGGAAAAAAGCCTGGCGGCAGCCGGCAAGAACCGACCGCCCCCAGCCTGAAGATGGAGATATCGGAAGTCAAAGTTTCGGCCACCGGCTGCCAACCTAAGCCGGCAGCCGACGGCCGAAAGCCGGCAAAGGGGAAGGATAGGAAAAAATATAAGGACTCACCCGCCAAGCCGCGGTCGAGCCGGCTAATCTCATCCACCCACCGCTTGGCGGTGGCCGACAGCTCCTCGGATTTGGAGGTCACCTCTTCACGGAGCGAAAGCCGCTGCTGCTCCACCTCCTCCAGCCGCTTGCTCAGGGCTTCCACCTTCTCCTCCTCAGCCTTCTTGAGGGCGGCAAGCTCCTTGAGGTGGTTAGCCTCAAGCTGGCGCAGCCGCGTCAGCTCCCCCTCAGCCACCTTCAGCTTGGCGGCAGCAGCCCGGCCCGTTTCCTCGCTCACGGCGCATTGGGCGCGGGCGGCCCGAAGTTCCGACTCCAGTTGTGGGACCTGGGCGGCCTCAGCTGCAAGTCGGCAAAAACTAGCCGTCAGCAAAAAAGAAATCTAAGAGAAAAAGAGCAAGTCAAAAGGAAGAAAACCCTACCCTTGGCATCCTTCAGTTCGCGGGCCAAGCCGGCCATCTCAATTTTGGCCTTGTGGTAGCTGGTCACGACTTGGTTGTATAAGATGGTACGCCGCTCTGTAACCACCTGAGAGGAATAAAATCAGACGTCTGGGCGAAACCTGGGCCGGCTCCAAGCAGTCGGCCCATGCCTCGGAGGGCTACCAGGATAACAATAAATTGCAAAAAATAAGATAAGATACCTACCTTGTCAGCATCCTCCAGCGTTGTCAGCTGGGCGATGGTCTCGGCGGCCTTGGCCTTAAGGCTGCCGCGGAAGCCAGAAAAGAACATCTTCATGGGCGCCATGCCTGGCTGCCCCTCCCGTCTGGTCACCTCGCAGGCATCCGCCTGGTGCCACGCCTTCTCCATCGTGCCAGCGGATCCCAGGCTGGAGTCGGAGGCGGATGCCACGTTCAGCAGCCTGGCACCCTTGGCCACGTGGAGGCCCGTAGTCGGCTCGGACGGCCCCTCCATCCTTACCAGTGCCCGGGAGCCGGTGTCCCTTGTGCGTGCCGGCTCGTCCCTGGCCGGCTCCTCCCTCGTCGGCTCTGAAGCTGGAGGCGGCGCGGTCGAAGCAGTCGGCCCGGTGGGAGCCGTCGCCTCTGGCGCCTGATGCGCTCCCTCCGGGCTGTCCTCCAGCACCACAACGTTGGGCGCGGGCCCGCCGACTCCGGTCGCAGGCGGCGCAGCCCCGCCAGCTCCAGCTCCGGTCGCAGGCATCATACCCCTGCCAGCTTCGGCCGCCTGCTCCACAAACGGGGCGCGGCGTGGAAACATGTCGTCCAGGGTCGGCCGGCGCACCGACTCACCCTGGGCACTGCCGCCAGGCGCCACATAAGGCGCAGCTGAAGAAGACGCCCCCGCGGAAGGCGGCATAGCCGCAGGCGGCACAATAACAGCCGGCGGCGTGCGCGCGCGCGTCGAGGGCTGCGGAGTTGGCTCCCTCCTCTGCCGCTGAAGCGGCGACGTGATGGGAGGAGCCTGCCGAGAGCCGCCGCCCTGAGCAAACTTTATCAGAGCCCTAATTGAACAAGCAAGAAAAGTTAAATACAAAAAGTAAGGGAAGAAAAGGAATCAAACAACGAAGAAAAAGAACTTACCCGGCTTGCTCCGGAACCTTCTTGGGCGCCTGTCGACGCTGCTTCTTGGCCTTGGCCTCCAGCGCGACCGTGGACCCGCCGATGGCCCGCTTCTTCCCCTTAGGCGCAGAAGTCGCCGTGCCCGCAGGCGGCCTCGCGCGCAGAGGCACCGCGGGGATCGGCCCCGTGGCGGACGTCGCCGGCTCCTCCTCCTCCTGGTGCTCCGGCGAGGGCGGCGGGTTGTGTTCCCCCTGGCCGCCTTGGTCAGGCACCTCCGGCAGATCATCGTCGCCGACTTGGTCGCCGGCTTGGTCAGCCGGATCAATATGATCCGGCGTCCAGTTCTTCTGCGCCAGGTCGCCGTCCTCAGCACCCTGGCGGTCGAAAAGCTGAAAGCAAAACAAAGGAAACAAGTAAATAACAAGTCGGCCACGCAGCTGCAAGCCGGAAGTCGGCCAAAACGTAAAACTTACCAGTTCAGGCGGCGACGCTCGGTCGTAAGGCGCCAACCCCCAATCCCAGCGCTCCGGCATGTTGTCCTTGGTGATGTTGTTCACCCGGCGAGCAACTTGGGACTTGGTGAGCTCCACCTTCGACGTCCGGGTTGGATCCAGCCGGCCGGACATGTGCCCAATCTTGTGGGCGCGCCTCTGGAGCGGCAGCACCCGGCGCTCAACATAAGTGCAGAGGAGGTCTTCGGCGCTCAGCCGGCCCCCCGAGACGCACTCTCCCAAGAAATCCCACAGAAGGTTTACCTCTGCGTCTGGGTCCGCGTTCCTGGCGTTGTGGCCCCAGTTGATTCGGCCGACTGGCGGAGCCGGGTTGTACTCCGGCAGGTTGAGGCAGTCGACGGCCGGGTCCGCGTTCCGCACATAGAAGAATGACATCTGCCAGTTCTTCACCGAGTCCACCGTCGGAATCCTCGGAAAGGACGTACCAGGACGAGAGTAGATCGAGGCGGCGCCGCAGGCCCGCAGATGGCCGTCCGTCGTCTGCGCCTTGATATAGAACAGCCGGCTCCAGAAGTCGATGTCCAGCCACAAGCCGGCGTAGCCCTCCATGAAGGCCACGTAGCAGCTGAGGAGGACGCAGGCGTTGGCCGGCAGATGATGAGGTTGAAGACCGAAGAAGTCGAGGAAGTGCCGGAAGAAGGGCGAAGCCGGCAGGCCCAATCCTCGGTCTAGATGTGCCCCGAAGACCACCCGCTCGCCGGGATTAGGCCTCGGCTCCTTCTCAGCGCCGGGCGCCCTCGAGATCACCCCCGCCGGAATCCGGCGGAGGCGCACAAGCCGCTCGATGTCGTCGTCTCGCATGTACGAGCCCCTCCAGGAGCCGCTTGGCTGAGCCATCGACGAGGAAGAAGAGGAAGAAGACCAAGAAAGCCGGAACGGCGAGGAAGAACCGCGGGACGGCGGCGACGGCGGCGGCGGAGTGCGTACCGTGGAAACGCGGGGCCCCGTGGCGTCGGGTTGGCGCGCGGACGGCTGCGAAGAAGCGAGAAAGTCCGGCCGCGCTCGACCGCCGGAGTTCGCCAGGAGGTCGACGAAGAAAAAGCGTGTGCGAGCGAGGAAGAGAGGAGCGGGGCGTGAAGATGAAGTGCGTAGGAAGGGCGCCTCGGTACCGCTCCCAGGGCATTTATAGCCGCCTGGCGCGCCAGTTGCGCAGCCACGTGGCGATCGTGGGCCACGACCGGGATTCACTGCGCCATAACTTCCCCCCACGTCGGCAGCGGTTACTGGAAACTGACGCGCCACTTCCCCCACGACCGCACCGGATCCGGAGGAGACATTGATGTGACCAGACGAAACGGCAACAGGAGCCAGCCGTCAGACCCGTCAAGTCGGGCACAGGGCCCGAGGCGGCGGAGACTCCGGCGCTCCCAAGCCGGAGCCGGACATTGAATTCAAACCGGTCGCAAACTCTCCTAACAAGGCGGAGATATCGACAACACTTGTAAAAAAGCAAAAGCTGCAGAAGCGAAAATGGCGTCCGGCTAGAAGCAGCCGGATGGGGCAAGCCGAATGAGGGCGCAGCCGGCTGAACGGAAATTCTCAGTCGGCCCCTCCAAGGGCCGCCCAACACATTCGGGAGATCTAAAAGCCAGGGAAACCTGCCTAGGTCCCTCCTAACGTGGGACCTTGCCAGCTTCGGGGGCTAATGTCGGGGGGAAGACCCCGGGTAGGGCAATGGACGCGGAGCAGCCGGCTAGAGGTTGGCCGGCTCGCGGCAAAGGCCGGCTGAGGTGCAGCCGGCTGGAGCCGTGGCCGGCTACTTCGGAAGCCGGCTGGCTCAAAGTCCTAGTCAGCCTCGGCTACGGCCGTACTGCGGCGTGGCTGGGCCGGCTTCTACAAGCCATATCCGACTGGGGTCTGTACCTCAGACCGACTCGAGGCTGGCGAGTCTTGCATGAGAAGGAACCGGGTAGGTGGTCCGGGTTCAAAGGTCCACGCTGACCTCATCTACCGTAAAGCGCGGGGCACTGTAGAGCAACAGTGCCACACGGCGGACAGGCCATCATGGTCTACGACGGTCCGTACCGGCTACAGGACATGATGGCGAGAGGGACATCTCCTCGCCATGCCGCTGACTCCCTCTGGCGGACGGGACAGGCCACTACGCCTCAACGGCTCCATGACGTCAACGCCTCGGGAAGGAGCGGAAGCCGGAGCCGGCCAAGCCGGCCACTAGACTATAGGGACTTCCTTGTAAAGTACCAGCGCCTATATAAGCTGCACTACCCCCCTCGTGCGGGGGACGATCGATCATTCCCACTTCATTCTAGACTTAGCGCTACTCGAGGAGAGAGACCTTCGTCTACCTTAGCCTCCCCGAGCAGCCGGACACAGCTCTAGGAGCACCATTGTACTGTGTGATTACCATATACACTCATAGCAGGAGTAGAGGTGTTACCTCCATCGGAGGGCCTCGAACCTGGGTACGTCGACCGTGTAACTCGTGCCCATACCCGCTTCCGGATACCACCGTGAGACCATCTAGGAACCACCTTCGATTAGCCACCCTATGGCATATGCCGTGACGATACCACGACACCACCTCGTTGATACGTCCAAAACGTATCTACTTTCCCGAACACTTTTGCTATTGTTTTGCCTCTAATTTGTGTATTTTGGATGCAACTAACACGGACTAACGCTGTTTTCGAGCGGAAGCTGCTCTAGTGTCTCGTTTTTGTGCAGAAATCCAACTTTCAGGAAAATCCTCGGAATTTATGCGGAAGGTCCTATTTTCCCAGAATATTGGCGGAGCCAGAAGGGCAAGCCAGGTGGGGTCCCGAGGGCCCCACACGCTAGGCCGGCGCGGCCCAGGAGGGGGGCGCGCGGCCCTAGTGTGTGGCGGCCTCGGAGGGCCCCACACGCTAGGTCGGACTACTTATTTCCTTCGACCTAAAAACGCACGGGAGGAAGTCAAAGTCGCCAGAAACCATCCAGTACGCCGCCACCGTTGCGAAACTCCGTCTCGGGACCAGAAACTCCGTTCTGGCACTCCGCCGGGACGGAGAATTGGAGGAGATCATCGCCATCATCATCACCGACGCCTCTCCATCGACCAGCCATGTTTCCCCCATCCATGTGTGAGTAATTCCCCCGCTGTAGGCTGAAGGGGATGGTAGGGATTGGATGAGATTGGTCATGTAATAGCATAAGATTGTTAGGGCATAGTGCCTAGTGTCCGTAATTGGTACTTTTATGATATTGTTGCAACTTGTTATGCTTAATGCTTGTCACTAGGGCCCGAGTGCCATGATTTCAGATCTGAACATGTTATCAATTCATTATGATATTCATCGCTTTATGATCTTACCTGCAAGTTGTATACACGTATTGCTGTCCGGAACCCGAGGCCCCAAAGTAACAGAAATTGGGACAACCGAAGGGGATGGCGGTGATATGAGGATCACATGTGTTCACGGAGTGTTAATGCTTTGCTCCGGTGCTCTATTAAAAGGAGTGCCTTAATTTCCGGTAGATTCCCTAGAGGCCCGGCTGCCACCGGCTGGTAGGACAAAAGATGTTGTGCAAGTTTCTCATTGCGAGCACGTACGACTATATATTGAACACATGCCTATTGATTGATTAGTACTTGGATACCGTTTTATTATTATCTGCAAATGCCCTGCTTTGATCGTTACATGAGTTTCTCTCATCCATGCAACGCCCGTTCATCCATCCCTGTGCCTACAGTATTTTAATCCTGTTGTTTACTATAATCACTACTGCTGTCTTTGTTACTCTCCTGCTGTTATTTCACTACTGCTACTGCTATAAAACTGTTACTACTGATAAACTCTTGCGAGCAAGTCTCGTTTCAGTGCGGCTGAATTGACAACACGGCTGTTAAGGCTTTCAAGTATTCTTTGTCTCCCCTTGTGTCGAATCAATAAATTGGGTTTTACTTCCCGCGAAGACTGTTGCGATCCCCTATACTTGTGGGTCATCAAGACTATTTTACGGCGCCGTTGCCGGGGAGCATAGCTTTATTTGGAAGTTCACTTGGATTGATATTGTTCGCTGCAAATTCTCCATCATGGGGAAACCTCGCGATCCTAAAGTCGCCATATTACAATCCACTACAAGAAAAGGTACAACTCTGAGTACCTCTGCTGCTCTTGATTCACCATCTGTGATTGATAAACTTGTTTCACCACCACATGCTTCACATGCTGGTACTTCTGCTAGATCTGAAAATTCTTATAATATTGATGATGCTTCTGCTGTGCTTGATGATAGTGGTTCATTGGGATCTTTTCTAGATGCTACAATTGCTAGGTCTAGACAAATTGAAAATGCTGAAACTCCTAATGAAAATGTTGCTACACCTGTTAATTCACCTGAGTCTGTTGAATACTCTAGTGATGTAGAACTTGATGATGATTTCATTGATAAATGCAATGCTACTACTGATGCAAGAAAAATTAAAAAGTTGCTTGCACAACATACTGTTAGATATAAACTGTCTCCTGATCCTAAATTTGCCACATCTCCTATAAATATTAAGGATAAAGATTATGATTTTTCTCTTGATTTGTCTCATATATCTATTGTTGAGAAAACACCTTTTTGTGGTACTGAAAAAGAAGTGCTGTAGAACACATGATTGAGTTATCTACTCTAAGTAGCTTGTTTTCTGATGATGTTAAGAAGCGTACTTATTTCGTTGCTAAAATTTTCCCTTTATCATTAAAGGATGATGCTAAAACTTGGTATAATAGTTTGCCACCTGATTCTATTAATAGTCCAAAAGAACTTGATGTTTTCTTCCGGAAATACTTTCCTGCTAGTGCTCAACATATTGCTTTGCAGAGAATTTATAATTTTGATCAGGAAGATGGAGAGAAATTGCATGAGGCTTGGGCTAGATTTTGCTCTCTTATTAGAGCTCGGCCTGACCATGATTTGGAAAAGCATGATTTACTTGATATATTTTATAGTGGACTAACCATTGAGTCTAGGGCATACCTGGATAGTTGTGCTGGTTGTGTTTTCGGAAAAGAACTCCAGACGACGCTGAAGAATTATTGGCGAGAATAGGCCGGAATCATGATGATTGGTCTACACCTGAACCAACCCCGACACCAATATTGAAGAAGAGGGGTATGATTAAATTAAATGATGAAGATATGAGGGAAGCCAAGAAATCTCTTAAAGAGAAGGGTATTACATCCGAAGATGTGAAGAATTTACCTCCCATAGAAGATTCATGTAAGATCACTCCCCTTCATCCATGATTGAGGTACACTCTCTTGAACGCTTTACTAGAGAAGATATTCCATATTCAAAACCTCCTGCTCAATGCTTAGATGAGTTTGATAATTATATTGTTAAGCAAAGTAATTTTAATATGAGAGTAGAGAATCATTTAATGGAAAATTCTCGAGCTATTGGTGAATTGCATGGTATTGTGGAGAGAATCTCCAATGATGTTAAGATGCTTGTTAAACATTTTCAAATGGTTCAAACTCAAATTGATCAACTCACTAAAGTGCAAAATGACTTGTTAAAAGATAATTCTAAAGAAAAACATGCTTATGAAGTAACAACTAGAGGCGGTGTTTCTACCCGGGATCCTCTATATCCCGAAGGGCATCCCAAAAGAGTTGAACAAGATTCTCAACGAACTGAAACTAGTGCTCCATCTAAGAAAAAGAAAAAGAAACATAAAACTGTTGTAGAATCCTCCGAGCCTGTTAATGATCCTAATAGTATTTCTATTTACGATGCTGAAGCCGAAAGTGGTAATGAACATGATAAAGATAATGATAAGAATGATGTTTACGATAAAGAAGAGGTTGAAGAAGAACTCTGAAAAGCATGCTAAAAATAAAAAGTATAATAAAGAAGATTTTATTGCTAAGAAACATGGTAGTGAAAGGGAACCTTGGGTTCAAAAGCAAATGCCTTTTCCTGCTAAGAAACTAAAATCAAAGGAAGAAGAACACTATAATAAATTTTGCGATTGGATGAAACCTTTATTCCTGCAAATACCTTTGAGCGATGCTATTAAATTGCCTCCTTATTCAAAGTATATGAAAGATATTGTCTCTAACAAAAGGAAAATTCCTAATGAGGAGATTTCCACTATGCTTGCTAATTACTCTTTTAATGGTAAGGTTCCAAAGAAGCTTGGCGACCCGAGTATTCGACTATTCCTTGTTCTATTAAGAATAATTATGTTAGAACTGCTCTATGTGATTTGGGAGCAGGTGTTAGTGTTATGCCTCTCTCTCTTTATAAGAGACTCTATTTAGATAAGTTGATACCGATCGATATATCTTTGCAAATGGCTGATAAATCTACTGCTATTCCTGTTGGTATATGTGAGGATGTTCCTGTTCAAGTTACTAATAACTACTTGATATTAACTGATTTTGTTGTGTTGGAAATGCCTGAACATGATAATATGTCTATTATTCTTGGGAGACCTTTTCTTAACACCGCGAGGGCTGTTATTGATTGCAATAAAGGAAAAGTTACTTTCAATGTCGATGACAAGGAGCATACCGTTTATTTTCCGAAGAGGATTGAGAAGGCATGTGGAGTTAATACAATTTCCAATGGGAGAACTATCAAAGTGGGAACTATTGATTGTCCAATATATGAGCCTAAAGAAGAATATCAAACTCTTGTGATTGGATCCATATCAATACAATACAAGGTAACATGATTGATTTGAGGTTTATTTCTTCATATGCTATGTAAAATTTATTTGGTGGCAAGACTTGATCAATCTTGTTAACAAATTCATTTTATATGCATAGAGGAACTAAACAACATCTCTTTCTCCCTCCACTTGATCTACTTCCTGTAGCACTTTTGTTTTGCAAAGTTCTTTAGTTAATTGGAGATTTCAAAAAATTTCCTGCCTAGTAATAATAATCTTAACACCCAGAAATGTGCGTTTTTCAAAGTTTTCAAAAATTCACAAAAATTATACCATTGGTCCTATTTTTCGACGAGGCACACAGGAACACACAGGGATGACCAGTGGGGCACCCCAGGGTGGCACCCCACAGGCCGGCGCGGCCAAGGAGGGGGCGCGCCACCCTGGTGTGTGGGCCCCTCCTTGCCCCACTTCATCATCTCTTCCTCCCACTCTCTCCTCTCTCCCGAAATAACTCGCACCAGGTTCCTCTCACTCGCGTTTTTGCTCAAGAGCTCCAGATTTGTCGATCTCTTTGCTCAGCCCAGATTTCTGTCTGAAATTTGGCACATTTGCTCTCCGGTATGTGACTCCTCCGATCATCCAAGTAGAATTTTGTTTGGTGGAGTATATCTTGAATATTTTGCTGCTGTAGGAAACATGTTTAGTGAGCTTGCATGCTTGTTCTAAGTGGTAGAAACTAGTTTTGATGCATGATTAGTACTCTAGCAAGTTCCTATGGTAGTTTCCCTCAATTATATGTCACCAAATCAAATTTTATAATGTTTGTTGAAAAATTTCAGAAAATGGAAGGGAGTAGGCACAAACTCAACCAACAAGAATTGGAGGTTCAACTGGTTATGAGAGTTCACCGCGAAGAAGGAGTATACCCCGCTTACTACCCGTGCGTGGATTTTATAAGAAGTGCAGGAATCTTGCAAGATGTTCAAAGTCTAATCTCTCGTGCAGGGTTGGATGATTTTGTTGTTGGTGAACCATGCCAATATGCAAAATTGACTATGTCTGTAGTGCATGATTTTGAATTCAATTGGTCGCGATCTAATCCCATGGTTCGGTACAAAATCTATAATAAAATTGTCAACCTGCCATTTAATGATTTTTGTGCAGCAATTAGAGTGCCGCAATGGGGATCATGCGAGAAGATAAGGGGATCGCCGCAAGAGTTCTTGGACCTCTTCAAGATGATTTGTCATGGAAGAAACTTCTCAGAGGATGGTGGTAAAATCAGTAGCATTCAATTCCCAGCTATTCGTTACTTTGCTTATTTCATCACCAAGTGCGTTCTTGCTAGAAAGAATGGAAGTAAGTTATCTATCCAGGATTTAGCCTTTCTAGCTGCTGCATTACAAGGTGATAGGACTTACAACTTGGGTGCTTTGATAGCCAATAGACTTGCTACTAACCGTGAGAAGGGAGGAATTTGTGGAGGTCTCATCGCCTCTCGCTTATTAGCTATGCATGGTGTAGAACCTCACCATCTTGATATTCAGCTCCCCATAGAGAAACTTGACATAGTCTCCATGATTAAGCATGAATTTGTTTCGATTCGTCTAATTTGAGCAACCTGTCTTACGAGAATAACATTTTACAAGAAATCTTGGAGAATAACTAAGAAAACTGAAAAATTAGTAGGATTGCCTGCACCTTGTTCTGTTTAACCTTGATTCCGGGGAGGATTGGTCGGTCACGGAAGGTGCACTTAATGCATACATAGAGGGAGGAGGCCATCGTGCAAGAGACAACACGGAGGAGGCCGAGGAACACCTCGATTCGTCATCCGATGCAGCAAGTTCTTCGCATCAACAAGTTGGGCATGAGGAGCCTCCATGCTTTTCTTCGGCATCGGGACCTTATTATGACTACGCCATGTATGATCCACCGGCGTGGAACCCAGACCCTCGCTGGGGTTGATCTCCACTTAGGCCAAAAGCCTAAGCTTGGGGGAGGTATACCGGCATCACTCATTCTTTGCATATTATGGTTGCTGGATACTTGTACATACTTGTTTAGTTTCTTTGAGTGGTTTTCTAATGAGAGGAAGATGATATTTGGGGAAGTGCTGGCTGAAAACAGATTCTGGACTGTTACTAAAAAAATTCGTGAGCACAGCCAGGACGTTATTTTGATCCGCCAATTTTTTTGCATGTTCCCCAGGTTGTTATCTAACTTTCATTAGTTGAACACTTTTCGAGCTGGGCAGCATAAGATTTTCTTAAAAATCGATTACTGTACTTCTATCAAGTTTTGGCAGATTTCTGCCATCTTGCTTTTCTGTGTTTCTTTTAGTTTTCATTTTCTTGTTCTTGCTTTGTTTCTTTCCTAAAACACAAAAAGACCAAAAATATTTCTGTTGATTCTCTTCACCACTTGTTTATTTTAGTTTCTTGCTTTTATCTTGCTTTATTTGCTATCGTTGGTTTGCTATAAGAAAATCCAAAAAGATTTTGCTTTGTTTGCTTGTTTCCTTTTGTTCTTGGTTCCAAATTCGAAAACACCAAAAATATTTCCTGTTCTTCTTTGGTTTTGTAAAGTTCATTATGAGTTCAATGGTCTTCGGTGGCTGGAGCGTGGTTTTCATTCCATATTATTCAAGCTACACAAGTGAAAAGGCAATAATGACGATATACGACGATCTGATTGTGGTGAGAGGCTGGTATGAACTCTATTTGTTTTCATTTTTGTACATATACTCATCCATGTGAGCAAGCTTAGTTGGTTCATGTGAGGTATATGTCATTCAAGAAAGTCTAGTAGTTCATGTTCTCTCATGATTAGCTCCAATTTATTAATATGAGTAGCATGTCATAAATATTTTGCTTGCATTGCTTTATTCATAGATAGGTATGACATTGTGGTATCCTCCTCTGAATAATTCTCTTGAATCAACTTGGCACATGCTCACGCATGCATATGACTGAACAAAATGTCAATTAAGCCTCGATGATTTACTTTACCTCAGAGTTCTTGTATCACTTTTATGCCTCCGTTAATTTATTTTTGTCGCAAGCATGATTATGACAGTTACTGCTCTCTTGATTGTCGCTTCCCAGTCTATTGCTAGCCTTCACTTGTACTGAGTGGGAACGCTGCTCGTGCTTCCAAACACATGAAAACCAAGTTATCCCAGAGTGTCCACCATAAATACCTATGCATGGCATTTCAAACCATTC
Organism: Lolium rigidum; assembly: GCF_022539505.1. Lineage (NCBI taxonomy): Eukaryota > Viridiplantae > Streptophyta > Magnoliopsida > Poales > Poaceae > Lolium > Lolium rigidum. The sequence goes on along the minus strand of NC_061514.1, from coordinate 76,089,056 downwards.
CAAGTAAATTCTCATGTGCTACCTTTAAACCTTCAAAATGTTTCTCAATTTGTGTTAATGTTTCATAGCTCATGAGGAAATATGTGGTGTTTATCTTTCAATCTTGTCATTTACTCTTGACAGACTTTCATAATGGACTAGTGGCACATCCGCTTATCCAATAATTTTGCAAAAAGAGCTGGCAACGGGGTTCCCAGCCCCAATTAATCAACTTTCATTAGTAATTCTCTTCACATGTTTTGCCCTGATTCATCAGTAAGCAACTTAAATTGCAAATAGACACTCCTCCATGGTATGTGATTGATGGAAGGCACCCGAGGATTCGGTTAGCCATGGCTTGTGTAAGCAAAGGTTGGGGAGTGTCATCCATAATGAAACTAAAATACGTGTGTAAACAAAAGAGAAGAGGGATGATTTACCTTGCTTGGTAGAGATAACGTCCTTCATGGGAGCCGCTCTTGAAAGTCACAGTTGACGAGGTAGTTAGAGTACCCACTATCATTCGTTGACAACAACAAACACCTCTCAAAATAATTTTACTCCTGTTTTACAAATGAAAAGCTCTAGCACATGTTAATCCTGCTTCCCTCGCGAAGGGTCAATCTTTTACTTTTACATTGAGTCTCCATCCTTTCTTTGAGCACTTTCTCGAGAGCATAACTGTCATTCTTAGTATAATATGCTTGTCCCAAAATGTGATTAACTGTGGTATAACTTTGATGCTTTTATCTTTGATAATCTCTATTTCCAGTCTTCTCATGAACCTCAAAGGTGCCCAAGCATTTATGTTTTGCTATACAATTACGGGCAAGCGAGATACCACTTTATCATATAATTCTATGAACATTGCAATCCTGCTGATAGACATGATTCATGATGCTCATTATTAATTTGTTGGTACCTTTTCCATGATTGACATAGCTATTAGATGATTTTATTTGCATGTATCTTATTATGAGCTGCTTAAGTACTTGCCATATCATGAGAATATTTACATCATATGAACAAATGTGTTTGTGAAAGTTCTTTTATCGCACTCGGTTGTCAAGTGAATTGCTTGAAGACGAGGCAATAAGCTAAGCTTGGGGGAGTTGATACGTCCAAAACGTATCTACTTTCCCGAGCACTTTTGCTATTGTTTTGCCTCTAATTTGTGTATTTTGGATGCAACTAACACGGACTAACGCTGTTTTCAGCAGAAGCTGCTCTGGTGTCTCGTTTTTGTGCAGAAATCCAACTTTCAGGAAAATCCTCGGAATTTATGCGGAAGGTCCTATTTTCCCAGGATATTGGCGGAGCCAGAAGGGCAAGCCAGTTGGGGGCCCGAGGGCCCCACACGCTAGGCCGGCGCGGCCCAGGAGGGGGGCGCGCGGCCCTAGTGTGTGCCGGCCTCGGCTGGCCCCCGACGCGCTCCTTCGGACTAGTTATTGCCTTCGACCTAAAAACGCACGGGAGGAAGTCGAAGTCGCCAGAAACCATCCAGTACGCCGCCACAATCACGAAACTCCGTCTCGGGACCAGAAACTCCGTTCTGGCACTCCGCCGGGATGGGGAATTGGAGGATATCATCGCGATCATCATCACCGACGCCTCTCCATCGACCAGCCATGTTTACCCCATCCATGTGTGAGTAATTCCCCCGCTGTAGGCTGAAGGGGATGGTAGGGATTGGATGAGATTGGTCATGTAATAGCATAAGATTGTTAGGGCATAGTGCCTAGTGTCCGTAATTGGTACTTTTATGATATTGTTGCAACTTGTTATGCTTAATGCTTGTCACTAGGGCCCGAGTGCCATGATTTCAGATCTGAACATGTTATCAATTCATTATGATATTCATTGCTTTATGACTTACCTGCAAGTTGTATACACGTATTGCTGTCCGGAACCCGAGGCCCCAAAGTGACAGAAATTGGGACAACCGAAGGGGATGGCGGTGATATGAGGATCACATGTGTTCACGGAGTGTTAATGCTTTGCTCCGGTGCTCTATTAAAAGGAGTGCCTTAATTTCCGATAGATTCCCTAGAGGCCCGGCTGCCACGCACTTGGTAGGACAAAAGATGTTGTGCAAGTTTCTCATTGCGAGCACGTACGACTATATATGGAACACATGCCTATTGATTGATTAGTACTTGGATACCGTTTTATTATTATCTGCAAATGCCCTGCTTTGATCGTTACATGAGTTTCTCTCATCCATGCAATGCCCGTTCATCCATCCATGTGCCTACAGTATTTTAATCTTGCTGTTTACTATAATCACTACTGCTGTGTTTGTTACTCTGCTGCTGTTATTTCACTACTGCTACTGCTATAAAACTGTTACTACTGATAAACTCTTGCGAACAAGTTCTGTTTCCAGGTGCAGCTGAATTGACAACTCCGCTGTTAAGGCTTTCAAGTATTATTTGTCTCCCCTTGTGTCGAATCAATAAATTGGGTTTTACTTCCCGCGAAGACTGTTGCGATCCCCTATACTTGTGGGTCATCACTCGTCGCCCCTCTCCGACTCTGGTTCGACCTGGTACTTTCCTTTCGTTATAAAAATATTTGCTATATAATCCCCCGGACCCCTGGAGGTCCGTATATCGTTTTCTCGACGTGTTTTGTTTCGAGCTGTTTCTGCCAGGATCTGTCTTTGATCTAGAAGCACCATGGTCTCCCACAACAAGGACAAGGAGCCTTCGGAGGGAGATATTCAAGATCCCGAGTTGAAAGAAGAAGTCAAGGAGGATGAAGAGGAAGTTGAGGAAGTTCCGCGAGTACACCCGCGTGCCACAGTCGCAAGCATCGGAGTGGTGTCAAATCCGTTCAACGCCAAGAAAAGCGCACGGATTAGCACCGGAGGAAGAGTTCCACGTCACTACCTAGCTCCAAGGACATCTCCTCCAGGCACCTACAACCCCTTCCACATTCTAATTCATAATAGTCAAACTGAAAGGGTGCCCAAGGCAGTATTGCCCAGCAACTGGGACATATATCTTTCTAACACTGCAGGAAGGACGAAGCCTGAAGCCGAAGAGTGGGGGAACAACTCTAAGAGTTGGGACTCGCCGTCGGACATACTTCTTAACCGCGTCGAACATAACTCGGAGATGATTCGCAACCTCACGTACAGGATTGACGAGCTAAAGGAGCTTGTTGAGAAGCTTATCAGGAATTCATCATCATCACCGCCGAAGGAGTAATTCATCATCGGTATTGGCATCCCCTTGGTTTGTTCCAAGCTTCGGGGAGTGCCGCGGTATCACATCATCACTATCTTTTACCTTTTTACTTTTAAGTAGTGTCATATCATGAGTAGGGAAGTTATCATATAAGATGTGTTGCGGTATGGAAGTATCTCTCTTTAGTTGGTTATCTATGTATCCCTTGGGGTGAGTTATCGTTATGGAATACTAATGAGAAGTCTTATCATTTACATATTGCACATCTTATTTTAGTTTACAATCTCTATTATATGATTGATCTTGTTTTTAGTATGGGTATCACTTTGGGAGTATTGAGTAAATCTATTTGGTTTTGGCAAACTTAGCATTGGTCAATAGCAACACTTTGAGTTTTAAGTAGAGAAGAGGAAATACATGTAGATATGTTATTATCTTTCTTGTTAGTTCCTGGCTTAGTATTCTGAAGTTAAAATTGTTTGTGCTTACAAGGAAGATGCATGATTGTTTCTATCACATGTATATTTGTTTGTTTCCCTCAACTCTTATGCTTGCTAATTAACCTTGCTAGCCAAAGACCACATACCGAGAGGGAATACTTCTCGTGCATCCAAACCCTTAAACCAAACCTATGCCATCAGTGTCCACCATAACTACCTACTATGTGGTATTTCCCTGCCACTCCAAGTAAATATTTCATGTGCTACCTTTAAAAAATTCAAAACTTTATTACTCCTTATTTGTGTCAATGTTTTATAGCTCATGAGGAAGTATGTGGTGTTTTATCTTTCAATCTTGTTGGGCAGCTTCCACTAATGGACTAGTGGCTTCATCCACTTATCTTATAATTTTGCAAAAAGAGCTGGCAACGGGGTTCCCAGCCCCAATTAATCAACTTTCATTGATAATACTCTTCACATGTTTTGCCCTGATTCATCAGTAAGCAAATTAATTTTGCAATAGACACTCCTCCATGGTATGAGATTGTTGGAAGGCACCCGAGGATTCGGTTAGCCATGGCTTGTGTAAGCAAAGGTTGGGGGGAGTGTCATCCTTAAATAAACTAAAGTACATGTGTAAACAAAGAGAAGGGGGATGATCTACCTTGCTGGTAGAGATAACGCCCTTCATGGGAGCCGCTATTTGGAAGTCTGTTTCGCAAGGGGGTTAGAGTACCCGCTACCATTCGGTGACAACAACAAACACCTCTCAAAACTTTACTTTTATGCTCTCTATATGATTTCAAAACTTAAAAAGCTCTAGCACATGATTTAATCCCTACTTCTCTCTGCGAAGGGCCTGTCTTTTACTTTATGTTGAGTTAGTAAACCTATTTCCCTCCATCTCAAGCAAGCATTTGAGTTGTTGTGATCAAACCATCTATATTGTGATCTATTTCATCATGTCTTTTACTCTTCCTTGTTTAGTACAAGTTTTATCTGAATGAATACAGCTTTGAAAGTTATCAATGATTATGAGAAGATTACTATGATTGAGTATGCCAGTTTATCATAAGCTTTAATATGAGAGCGCTGCTCAATAGACAAGTATAACCTGTTAACTGTTCTCTGACCAAGAACAAAGTTTGCCATCACCAATTATGATTCCTTATGCACCTTTATTTGTTATTTCCTTCTACTTGTTTCAAGTTGAATTATATGAGGAAGTTGTTCACTAGAATGTCTTGTGTGAATGAATATGATGCTTCTTGTCCGTATTTTATTTATCGACTCTTCACTCCATAAACATGTGGTCCTGTTTACCGAGTTCAGTTTCGCTTGGGGACAAGTGAAGTCTAAGCTTGGGGGAGTTGATACGTCCATTTTGCATCACTATTTTATATCATAATTTGCTGTTATTCATTGATATATTTCATATTTGGAGATGATACTTATGTTATTTCATCTATTTTGCATGTTTCATGATTATTGGAGGATCGCGCACCAGAGTTAGGATTCTGCTGGAAAAAGCACCGTCAGAATGCAATATTTCGGAAGATCAACAGTTGACGGAAATTATATGAAAAATCCTATTTTTCTAGAAGACAAAGGGAGCGAGAAGGGGGAGCCGAGGAGAGCCGAGGTGGGCCCACCTCATAGGCCGGCGCGGCCCAAGGCCTGGCCGCGCCGCCTTGTGAGGAGGGGGCCCACAGCCCCCTCTGGCCTCCTTTTCTTCGCGTACGTCTTCGTCCCGAAAACCTAAGCCCCAGAGGATAGTCGCGAAGAGACACAGCCGCCTCTGCGGGGCGGAGAACACCAGAGAGAAAGAGCTCTCCGGCGGCTGAAATCCGCCGGGGAAATTCCCTCCCGGAGGGGGAAATCGACGCCATCGTCATCGTCATCGAGCTGGACATCATCTTCATCATCATCACCATCATCTTCATCATCATCACCGCCATCTCCACCGCTGCACCTCGTCACCTCTGTAACAATTTGGGTTTGATCTTGATTGTTTGATAGGGGAAACTCTCCCGGTGTTGATTTCTACTTGTTGTTGATGCTATTGAGTGAAACTATTGAACCAAGGTTTATGTTCAGATTGTTATTCATCATCATATCACCTCTGATCATGTTCCATATGATGTCTCGTGAGTAGTTCGTTTAGTTCTTGAGGACATGGGTGAAGTCTAAATGTTAGTAGTGAATTATGTTGGTTAATATTCAATGTTGTGATATTTAAGTTGTGGTGTTATTCTTCTAGTGGTGTCATGTGAACGTCGACTACATGATACTTCACCATTTATGGGCCTAGGGGAGTGCATCTTGTATTCGGTTGCTAATTGCGGGGTTGCCGGAGTGACGAAACCTAAACCCCCGTTAGTATATCGATGCGGGAGGGATAGCAGGATCTCGAGTTTAAGGTCTGTGGTTAGATTTATCTTAATTACTTTCTTGTATTTGCGGATGCTTGCAAGAGGTATAATCACAAGTATGTATTAGTGCTAGGAAGGGCGGTGCATTAGCATAGGTTCACCCACACAACACTTATCAAAACAATGAAGATTAATCAGCTATATGAAGCGAAAGCACTAGACTAAATTCCCGTGTGTCCTCAAGAACGTTTGGTCATTATAAGTAAACAAACCGGCCTGTCCTTTGTGCTAAAAAGGATTGGGCCACTCGCTGCAATTATTTCTCTCGCATTTTACTTACTCGTACTTCATTTACCTGCTATATTAAAACCCCCTGAATACTTGTCTGTGAGCATTTACAGTGAATCCTTCATCGAAACTGCTTGTCAACACCTTCTGCTCCTCGTTGGGTTCGACACTCTTATCTATCGAAAGTACTACGATACACCCCCTATACTTGTGGGTCATCAGAGGTCGCTAGCACCGGCGGGAGGAAGGCCATGGGGCGGAGGGCGTCTGGCATCTGCCCTAGCCTTGCTCGGCTGATAGAAGAGGAGAAGGAAGATGGGGGGAAATGAAGGGGAGAAAGAGGTGGGATGAGGGTCTGGGATCCCACCGGGGGCGCTACAGTAGATTGCGGGATGAGCTCAGCTTGGCCGAGTTGTGGAGCTCCATCTGAGCTTCCCAACCCGGCCTAGGTGAGAGGCTTTTTTCGTATGAAGTGGGCACTGCTGAGATGGCCCGACTCAGGCCAACAAACAACAAATAGTTGGTTGAGCTAGATTAAACTGAGAATATCTGAGTTGGACTGGGCTACCAAACACACCCGTAATGTCCGGCACCTCAAGAAGCTAGACTTGGCAGCCCGGTGCCAGAGAGGAAGCTGCCTTTAGACTGCTCATAGTGGGAGTAACATAGGTAGTAACATCACACACCCCAAGACATTTTGGTGACATGGCATGATAATAAATAAAGAAAGAGAGTGGGGTGGTAACTAGCTATGTTACCATAACATCACACTTCTCAAGACAAGATGAGTCTACAATCTAATAAATATAACATGCATGATACCACATATATGTAACTACCCACTATGAAGGTAGTAACATAGGGCAGTAACATGCACCATGTTACTACTCTATGTTACTCCCCACTATGACTAGTCTTACAAGAGAATGTGCATCCCGATTTGACTCCCTACACTTGTGATTAAAACAAAGCTACCTGGGGAAACGAGCTCCTATGCTCAAATCTCTCAGAATCATAACATAGCGACAGGGCTCCATATTTTACAGATTGTTTATCACCTCTAAACAATGAGAAATACAATCTGGATTTTTGGAAGATGAAGGTCCAGAGAAAGAGAAAGGTCCTCATTACAACCAATGCTTCCAAGATGGATGGGTCTGACATGGATTATGAAGGATCACATCATACTTTTTTGGGACGTAAGAGACTAGCTTATAATTCGGTTGTGGATAAAGGGACAACTGAGGTAGTTGGTGCTTTGGCACTAACAGATGGAAAACAACCAGGTGTGGCTGAGATGGTTGATCACTTTGAAGGGGAAGCGGCGGCAAGTAATGTAGGTACTACTCCCCAGAAGAGTGCAAATAAAAAGAAGGCCCGTGTAGTGAGTGAAGTGGAAGATGATGAGAAAACTATTGCAACATCGGCAACCTCCTTCGAGGGGGATCACCGGGCACAATGAATATCTTAAGTCAAAACTGCAGTGGATTAACGGGGGAAGCGGCAGATAGAGTGCTTCTGGATCTTCAGAAGCGTTGGGTTCCTGACGTTCTTTTTCTTTCAGAAACACACCTTGATGATTGGCTTGCGGAATACCTTCGGAGAAGATTGAAAATGGATCATAGGATTGTAGTCCGAAGTGATGGTAGGAGTGGAGGGTTCGTCCTGTATTGGAAGAAGGAGATTGCGGTGAATTTAAGGTTCAAATGTGAGAATTATATAGATGTGAATATTGGTAGAGGGGCTGAGAATCTTTGGCGCTTTACTGGGATGTATGGTGAGCCTAAATGGGAGAACAAATATTTTACATGGCAGAGACTACGAAATCTTCACTCCCAAGGTAATATGCCATGGTTGGTTATTGGCGATTTAAATGAGATCCTATATCCATTTGAGAAAGAAGGGGGCAGAGATCGACCAATCCAATTTATGCAAGCGTTCAGAGATGCTTTAGTGGAATGCAACCTAGAGGATATGGGGTTCAAAGGTGATAAATTTACCTAGCATCGAGGGTTGATCAGGGAAAGGCTAGACCATGCTTTGATTAATGACCTTTGGAGAGAAAAGTTCCCATTTGCAGTTTTGGAGAATTTACCATATAGTAGGTCGGATCAAAGACCACTGCTTCTTGGACTAGAAGAGAAATTCACCCAAGCTTCAACGGGACCCTCTGTCCGTCGTTTCGAAGCAAAATGGCTCAAGGAAGCTCGGTTTATTGAGATTGTTGAAGCTGCATGGGATAAATTATATCTAACATATCGTCTTGCAAAAAGACTTTTAATAGCACTTGCATCTCTAGTAGCATGACATTCTTCAATGAAGTCATCATCAAGTTCAATATAAGTTTCATCAAGATCATCGCTAGGATTCCTCCTAGCTTGAGGTGAACTAACAGGTGTAATAGTATTTTCAACATTTTCAATTTTCTTAGCTCTAGCAATTGTAGTATCTAGGAAAGGACCTAACGAACCACTCTTATCAAGCATAGTAGAAGCATCATCAAAATCATCAAGAGCATCATCAGACTCAGCAGAAGTAGCAGCATGTGGTCGAGTAACAAGCTTACTCATAACAGATGGTGAATCAAGAGTGCCAGAGGTGTTCAGAGTTGTACCTCTTCTTGTAGTGGATGATAATATAGGAAACTTCGATTCGGGAGCTTTCCCCATAATAAATAAATTGCAGCGAACAATATCACCTTTCAAGTGGGCTTGTAAATAAAGCTATGTTCCCGAGAAACGTTGCCAGAAAATAGTCTTGATGACCCACAAGAATGATTTTTTTCCATCTTTCATAATACGGTTAACCACCATGTTAACTAATCGATTACGAAAAATAGGATCGGATTTTGTAGTTCTTTTTTCTGCAGTACCTCGACGTGACATGAACGTGAAAGAGGTTCAAGAATCCGTTTTCTTTTTATAAGGGCTAAAATCACTTTTTTTTGGCTTTTTGACCCCATATTGTAGGGTGGATCTCGAAAGATAGGAAAGATCTCCCTCCAAGCCGTACTTCTGATTCTCAAAGAATGAGGGGCAAGGGGATTGATACCGAGAAATATTTCTTCTTATTATAAGACGTTATTTGATCCGCATATGTTTGGTAAAAGAACAATCTTTAGGGGATCGCAACAGTCTTTGAGGGAAGTAAAACCCAAATTTATTGATTCGACACAAGGGGAGCCGAAGAATATTTATAAGCTTTAACAGATGAGTTGTCAATTCACCTGCACCTGAAAATAGACTTGCTCGCAACAGTTTATCAGTAGTAATAGTTTTATAGCAATGTTAGTAGTGAAGTAACAGCAGTAATGAAATGAAAACAGCAGTAGCGATGATTGCAGTAGACAACAAGATTAAAATACTGTAGGCACAAGGATGGATGAACGTGCACTGCATGAATGAGAGAGTCCATATAATAGCAAGACATAGGCATTGCAAGTAATAATGATATAAGAATCCTAGTATAAGATAACCATAGGCGCGTGTTCCTATTTTGTTGTGCGTGCTCGCAATGAGAAACTTGCACGACATCTTTTGTCCTAACAGCCCGTTGCAGCGGGGTTGCTGAGCGCGGAGTTGATGAAGGAGAATTTATGCGCAACGTTGAGTGGAACCCCAAGAGGAAGGTACGATGAGCACAGCAGGAATTTTTCCCTCAGTAAGAAACCAAGGTTTATCGACCAGTAGGAGAAAAACTTTCTCTCTCGAGGTGTTGCGAACCACCTCGTGGCAGGGCGCACTGCCGGCGTCAGCAGCAACGAGGATACCTGCACACAAACAACCAAGTACTTTGTCCCCAACTTTCAGCAAGGTTGTCAAGCTCACTGGTTTTGCTGAAAACAAAGTATTAAACGAACCGTGTGGAAGAAGAATTGTTTGCAGAGAACAGAACAGGAAAATGTTGTAGAAGATTGCAATTAAAAGAAGAAGGACCAGGGTCCACAGTTCATTAGAGGCATCCCCAATAAAATAAATATGCTAGGTAAACAAATTATAGATTGGCAATTGACAAACAGAGATTCTACGCTAATGGTTGGTGTAGAGTACATGCTATGAAAGTATGCGGGCTTTACAACAATATACATAGACCGTAATCCAACTGCATCTATGACTAATAATCCACCTTCAGGATTGCATCCGCGACACCCTCCAGTATTAAGTTTCATGCAACGGACTATCACTTTAAGCAATGTGTGTAAAGTAAATGATGAAACTACCCTTGAATAGAACACCGTTGTTTTCTCCCTAGTAGCAACAACACATCTACAACCGTAGAGAACAAGGTCACTTCCCATGGTTAAATAGAGGCATTAACCCACTATCGAGCATAAATACTCCCTCTTGGAGTCGCTAGCATCTACTTGGCCAGAGCATCTACTAGAAACGGAGAGCATGCAAGATCATAATAACATAATACATAATCTCAACCAAAGCAATCTCTCTATAAATCGGATCCATATCAAACCAACATGTAGCAATTACAAATAGATGATCTTGATCATGTTAGGCAGCTCACAAGATCTATACATGAAGCACAACAAGGAGAGGACAGCCATCTAGCTACTGCTATGGACCCATGGTCCCGTCGAGGACTACTCACGCATCACCTTAGATGAAGACATGGCGATGTAGAGGCCTCTGGCGGTGATTTCCCTTTCCGGCAGGGTGTCGGGATGGACTGCAGAACCCTCCCGAACTAGGGTTTCGGTTGACAATGGCGTCAGAACTTTTCGTGGATGGAGGCTCTCGTCCCTGGGGTTTTCCCGATACGAGGAATAAATAGGCGGAAGGGCGGAGGAAACGAGGCGACGAGGCGCCAGTACATGGGCCAGGCGCGGCCAAGGGTGGGGCCGCGCCTTCCCTATGTACTGCCACGTGGCAGCTCTCCTGCGCGTGTCCTTCTGGCTCCATCTTCGTCCCAGAAAAATAAGACCCTGGCTTTCGTTTGGTCTAATTCCGAGAAACTTTCATGTACATCTTTTCCGAAACACAAAAACAGCAGAAAACAGGAACTGGCACTGCGGTACTGCGTTAATAGGTTAGTCCCAGGAAATGCTAAAAAGTGTGGAAAAGTGCACATAAAACATATAAGAATTGTAACAAAACAAGCATGGAGCATCAAAAATTATAGATACGTTTGGGACGTATCAACATCCCCAAGCTTAACTCCTGCTCATCCTCGAGTAGGTAAGTGATAACAAACAAATAATTTTGTAGGTGACATGCTGTCACACTATTTTGATCAATCTAAGTGTAAAAGCAAACATACCTGAAATCATAGAATCCTAACATAAAATGATAGATATAATCAAACAATGAAACTTAATAACCATGCTAAAACATGAATAGTAATCAAACAAAAGAAAATGTATAACATGCATGGAAAGCAAAGTGATTGTCAAGAGCATAGCATAGATACATAATAAAGGTACTCAGCTTGTCCCATAAGTGGAAGCAAAACATAAATGCTTGGACACTTTAAAAGATTATAAGGATGACTAGAAACAAAAAGTTTGAACAAGCAATACCATAATTATGAATCAATCAATAAAATCTTGGGACCATGCACATAAAACTAAGAATGACAACTATGCTCTCATAAGTGATGCATAAACTAGAAAGTGGAGACTCAACATAAAAGTAAAAGAAGGTCTCTCTTTAAGAGGCAAGTAAGATCACTCATGTGCTAGAGATTTTTGTTGAAACAACAAGAGTATAAAATGCACTTTTGAGAGGTGGTTGTTCATGTCAACGAGTAGTAAAAAGAGCTATTGTCATCTTCCATACTAAGCAAGTTTGAGAGCGGTTCCAAAATATTTGGGCGAAGCCTCTTTTCATTTATACTACTTATAAAATTGTGACACTCCTCCCAACCTTTGCTTACACATACCATGGCTAACCGAATCCTCGGGTGCCAACCAAGCAATCACAAACCATGGAGGAGTGCCCTTTTCTTATAATTTTCCTATTTTCTTCCCCTATTGGAAGTTGTGGTCAAACCAGCTCTTTTTTATATACCTTTTTTTATGTGACAAGCAAGATGAAGCTCGCGAGTCTTTGAGTTACTTAACTAGTATGGAAGACAAGAACCACAATTTTAATTTACTTCCTCATGAGCTAAAAACAATGTGACAAAACGAGGAACTGTTTGAATGTTTTAAAGGTAGCACACGAGCAAACTACTATGAAATGACAATGAAATACTACATATAGGTAGATATGGTGGACACTTTTGCATATTTGGTTTTTGGTGGTTGGATGCATGAATAAAATACTCATACAAATGGAGGCTAGAAAAAGACTGGGTGCGACCAACTAAGAGAGCATAATGGCCATAATCATGCACATCGATAAAATATATTAATCAAAGCATAAAGTGATACACAAGTTGCAAACTAAATGATCGTAGAGGCAAGAATTGACTGGAATGTAGTCATAACATGTTGCAAAACATGTGCCAAGTCGACCCAAATAAAAACATTCGCAGGAGAATATATACCACAATAATATGCTTTTCTATTGTATGCTAAAAACAATGCATGAAACCTTCAATGACACACTAAACACTCTCAGTATTTGAGACTAATCATAATGAAAACATAATTAACAAGCTCATCATGAGAATAACATCTAGCAAGATATGCAAAAATAACTATGCCATAGTCTAAAAATGCTTCCATTTGCATCACATACACATAAAACTTTTTTCATGCTTCCAACGCCAATCAAATGAAACCAAACAACTCTCATATATGAAAAACAAGTAAATGTCCAGAGAGCTATTGAAACTCAAATAAATGTAAAAGTGGAGTGTGTCTCTCTCCAACGCAAAATGCATAACAGTGGAGCGTGTCTCACTCCAAAATAAACATGCAAAACAGCGGAGTGTGTCTCACTCCAAAGTAAATACGCAAAGCGGTGGAGCTTGTATCACTTCAAAGTAAACATGAATGATGGGATCCAACTTTATTGAAAGTAAACACACAGCAAAAAGTAAAGACGCTCAAGGATAACACATATCACATGAAGGAATAAAAATATAGCGTATTGAAAAATGACCTTGTCGAGGGTACTCCTCGGCAATGCCCTCCGATAGGGGCTTAGGGTTGATGGAATCCTGCAAGCTGATGCGAGACATCGGTTCACAGACAAGCGGGGAGAGCGATTTACCCAGGTTCGGGGCCCTCGATGAGGTAAAACCCTTACGTCCTGCCTGTCTGTTCTTGATTATGATGATTATGGGTTACAAAGGGGTGCCGAATAGTTCGGCTGAGATCTCGTCGAGATGGCTAAGCGCTAAGGTGACCTAGCTTTAAGCTCCTGTTGGCTAAGATTGATTGTGTCCCTCGACAGCTGATACGTCTCCGACGTATCGATAATTTCTTATGTTTCATGCCACATTATTGATGATATCTACATGTTTTATGCATACTTTATGTCATATTTATGCATTTTCCGGCACTAACCTATTAACGAGATGCCGAAGAGCCGATTCGTTGTTTTCTGTTGTTTTTGGTTTCAGAAATCCTAGTAAGGAAATATTCTCGGAATTGGACGAAATCAACGCCCAGGGGCCTATTTTGCCACGAAGCTTCCAGAAGACCGAAGAGAAGACGAAGTGGGGCCAGGGGGCGCCGCCACACTAGGGCGGCGCGGCCCTAGCGTGTGGGGCCCCCGTGACCCCTCCGAGGCTTACCTTCCGCTTACATATAGTCTTCGTCGCGAAACCCCCAGTACCGAGAGCCACGATACGGAAAACCTTACAGAGACGCCGCCGCCGCCAATCCCATCTCGGGGGATTCAGGAGATCGCCTCCGGCACCCTGCCGGAGAGGGGAATCATCTCCCGGAGGACTCTTCACCGCCATGGTCGCCTCCGGAGTGATGAGTGAGTAGTTCACCCCTGGACTATGGGTCCATAGCAGTAGCTAGATGGTCGTCTTCTCCCCATGTGCTTCATTGTCGGATCTTGTGAGCTGCCTAACATGATCAAGATCATCTATCTGTAATGCTATATGTTGTGTTTATTGGGATCCGATGGATAGAGAATACTATGTTATGTTGATTATCAATTTATTACCTATGTGTTGTTTATGATCTTGCATGCTCTCCGTTATTAGTAGAGGCTCGGCCAAGTTTTTACTCTTAACTCCAAGAGGGAGTATTTATGCTCGATAGTGGGTTCATGCCTCCATTAAATCGGGACGAGTGACGGAAAGTTCTAAGGTTGTGGATGTGCTTTGTTGCCACTAGGGATAAAACATTGATGCTATGTCCGAGGATGTAGTTATTGATTACATTACGCACCATACTTAATGCAATTGTCTGTTGTTTGCAACTTAATACTGGAAGGGGTTCGGATGATAACTCTGAAGGTGGACTTTTTAGGCATAGATGCATGCTGGATAGCGGTCTATGTACTTTGTCGTAATGCCCAATTAAATCTCACTATACTCATCATATCATGTATGTGCATGGTCATGCCCTCTCTATTTGTCAATTTCCCAACTGTAATTTGTTAACCCAACATGCTATTTATCTTATGGGAGAGACACCTCTAGTGAACTGTGGACCCCGGTCCATTCCTTTACATCGAATACAATTTACTGCAATACTTGTTCTACTGTTTTCTGCAAACAATCATCATCCACACTATACATCTAATCCTTTGTTACAGACAAGTCAGGTGAGATTGACAACCTCACTCGTTACGTTGGGGTAAAGTACTTTGGTTGTGTTGTGCGGGTTCCACGTTGGCGCCGGAATCCCTGGTGTTGCGCCGCACTACATCCCGCCGCCATCAACCTTCAATGTGCTTCTTGGCTCCTCCTGGTTCGATAAACCTTGGTTTCTTTCACGAGGGAAAACTTTCTACTCGTACGCATCACACCTTCCTCTTGGGGTTCCCAACGGACGTGTCGACTTGCGCGCATCAAGATCTGTTTTACGGCGCCGTTGTCGGGGAGATCAAGACACGCCGCAAGGGGAGTCTCCACAATCCAATCTCTTTACTTTGTTTTTGTCTTGCTTTATTTTATTTACTACTTTGTTTGCTGCATTATATCAAAACACAAAAAAATTAGTTGCTAGTTTTACTTTATTTACTATCTTGCACTCTATATCAAAAACACAAAAAAATTTAGTTACTTGCATTTTACTTATGTTACCATGTCTAGTTCTGCACCTGTTACTTCTTCACCTGAGGAATTAGTCTTCACTTTTAAACAAGGGGATGAGGAGAGTTTTAAAGATGCTTGGTCCAGAATTTTTACTTCTTATCGTAAAGCTGAACCTCAAATGACTCTAAGTTTGCTCCTTAGTAATTTTTATTTTGGTCTTATGATTCGCTATAGATATGCCTTGGATGCTGTAGTGGGAGGAGATTTCCTTCATTGCAATGGGGATCAAGCTTTTAATGCCATAAAGAAGTTGGTTGCATCAGATGATTCAGCTAATAACTTTGATTCAGCCCTCATTAGCATTTATAATAGATTAAACACTCTTGAGACAAGTGCATCTCGCTTGAACGAAAATTATAGATATGTTCGTAACCGTCTTGATCAAGTTTTAGTGAACTCTGAACCTTCATTATGGGATCCTACTATTAAAATTGTTATCGGTGACCAAACTCTTCATGCCAATTGTGATATTATGTCTGAATTTTGCATCATGCCTAAGAGTATTCATGAATCTTTGAAACTTTGGGGATTCGTTGAAGGGGGAGAAGGAATAACTCTTATTGATAACTATGTTATAATTCCTAAAGGAATAGCTGCGGGTGTGCATACAACCGTTCTTGGGAGAACAATATCCATTGATTATCTTGTTATTGAATGTGCAGGAACAGGACAAATCACACTCGGAAGATCCCTGCCGAAACTATTGGGAGCAGATCATAGATATGGGAGAAGGCACCCTAAAATTCACCTCTACACCCGGGGGTAGACATATATTCCCTAAATCAAAGAGTAAGAAAAAGAACAAGAAAGGTAAGGGTAAAGCCCAAGGTAATGTTGATACTTGCATCTCTTGATAACACTTGATATACACTTTACGCGCCTAGGCTGAAAGGCGTTAAAAAAGCGCTTATGGGAGACGACCCATGTTTTTACTACGGTACTTTTATTTTATATTTGAGTCTTGGAAGTTGTTACTACTGTAGCAACCTCTCCTTATCTTAGTTTTGTGCATTTTTGTGCCAAGTAAAGTCGTTGATAGTAAGGTTCATACTAGATTTGGATTACTGCGCAGAAACAGATTTCATGCTGTCACGAATTTCGACCTGCCTCTCTGTAGGTAGCTCAGAAAAATCTGCCAATGTACGTGCGTGATCCTCAGATATGTACGCAACTTTCATTCAATTTGAGCATTTTCATCTGAGCAAGTCTGGTGCCTCAATAAAATTCGTCTTTACGAACTGTTCTGTTTTGACAGATTCTGCCTTTTATTTCGCATTGCCTGTTTTGATATGCTTGATGGATTTTTCTATTCCATTGACTTTCGGTAGCTTTGTGCAATGTCCAGAAGTGTTAAGAATGATTATGTCACCTCTGAACATGTAAATTTTGATTGTGCACTAACCCTCTAATGAGTTGTTTTGAGTTTGGTGTGGAGGAAGTTTTCAAGGATCAAGAGAGGGAGATGATACAATATGATCAAGGAGAGTGAAAGCTCTAAGCTTGGGGATGCCCCGGTGGTTCACCCTTGCATATTTTAAGAAGACTCAAGCGTCTAATCTTGGGGATGCCCAAGGCATCCCCTTCTTCATCGACAACATTATCAGGTTCCTCCCCTGAAACTATATTTTTATTCCATCACATCTTATGTGCTTTGCTTGGAGCGTCGGTTTGTTTTTGTTTTTGTTTTTGTTTGAATAAAATGGATCCTAGAATTCATTGTGTGGGAGAGAGACACGCTCCGTTGTTGCATATGGACAAATATGTCCTTAGGCTTTACTCATAGTATTCATGGCGAAGGTTGAATCTTCTTCGTTAAATTGTTATATGGTTGGAATCGGGAAATGCTACATGTAGTAATTCTAAAATGTCTTGAATAATTTGATACTTGGCAATAGTTGTGCTCATGTTTAAGCTCTTGCATCATATACTTTGCACCAATTAATGAAGAAATACATAGAGCTTGCTAAAATTTGGTTTGCATAATTGGTCTCTCTAAAGTCCAGATAATTTCTAGTATTGAGTTTGAACAACAAGGAAGACGGTGTAGAGTCTTATAATGTTTACAATATGTCTTTTATGTGAGTTTTGCTGCACTGGTTCATCCTTGTGTTTGTTTCAAATAACTTTGCTAGCCTAAACCTTGTATCGAGAGGGAATACTTCTCATGCATCCAAAATCCTTGAGCCAACCACTATGCCATTTGTGTCCACCATACCTACCTACTACATGGTATTTCTCCGCCATTCCAAAGTAAATTGCTTGAGTGCTACCTTTAAAATTTCCATTCTTTACCTTTGCAATATATAGCTCATGGGACAAATAGCCTAAAAACAATTGTGGTATTGAATATGTACTTATGCACTTTATCTCTTATTAAGTTGCTCGTTGTGCGATAACCATGTTCCTGGGGACGCCATCAACTACTCTTTGTTGAATATCATGTGAGTTGCTATGCATGTCCATCTTGTCTGAATTAAGGGAGATTTACCACTCATTTAATGGTTAGAGCATGCATAATGTTAGAGAAGAACATTGGGCCGCTAACTAAAGCCATGATCCATGGTGGAAGTTTCAGTTTTGGACATATATCCTCAATCTCAAATGAGAACATTAATTGTTGCTACATGCTTATGCATTAAATAGGAGTCCATTATCTGTTGTCTATGTTGTCCCGGTATGGATGTCTAAGTTGAGAATAATCAAAAGCGAGAAATCCAAATGCGAACTTTCTCCTTAGACCTTTGTACAGGCGGCATAGAGGTACCCCTTTGTGACACTTGGTTAAAACATGTGTATTGCGATGATAATCCCGGTAATCCGAGCTAATTAGGACAAGGTGCGGGCACTATTAGTATACTATGCATGAGGCTTGCAACTTGTAAGATATAATTTACATAACACATGTGCTTTATTACTGCCGTTGACAAAATTGTTTCTTGTTTGCAAAACCAAAGCTCTAGCACAAATATAGCAATCAATGCTTCCCTCTGCGAAGGGCCTTTCTTTTACTTTTATGTTGAGTCAGTTCACCTATTTCTCTGCACCTCAAGAAGCAAACACTTGTGTGAACTGTGCATTGATTCCTACATACTTGCATATTGCACTTGTTATATTACTTTACATTGACAATATCCACGAGATATACATGTTACAAGTTGAAAGCAACCGCTGAAACTTAATCTTCCTTTGTGTTGCTTCAATACCTTTACTTTGATTTATTGCTTTATGAGTTAACTCTTATGCAAGACTTATTGATGCTTGTCTTGAAAGTACTATTCATGAAAAGTCTTTGCTTTATGATTCATTTGTTTACTCATGTCATTACCATTATTTTGATCGCTGCATTCATTACATATGCTTACAATAGTATGATCAAGGTTATGATGGCATGTCACTCCAGAAATTATCTTTGTTATCGTTTACTGCTCGGGACGAGCAAGAACTAAGCTTGGGGATGCTGATACGTCTCCGACGTATCAATAATTTCTTATGTTCCATGCCACATTATTGATGATATCTACATGTTTTATGCATACTTTATGTCATATTTATGCATTTTCCGGCACTAACCTATTAACGAGATGCCGAAGAGCCAGTTGTTGTTTTCTGCTGTTTTTGGTTTCAGAATCCTAGTAAGGAAATATTCTCGGAATTGGACGAAATCAACGCCCAGGGGCCTATTTTTCCACGAAGCTTCCAGAAGACGAAGTGGGGCCACGAGGCGCCGCCACACTAGGGCGACGCGGCCCAGGGGGGGCCCGCGCGGCCCTAGCGTGTGGGCCCCCCGTGACCCCTCCGAGGCTGCCCTTCCGCCTACATATAGTCTTCGTCGCGAAACCCCCAGTACCGAGAGCCATGATACGGAAAACCTTACAGAGACGCCGCCGCCGCCAATCCCATCTCGGGGGATTCAGGAGATCGCCTCCGGCACCCTGCCGGAGAGGGGAATCATCTCCCGGAGGACTCTTCACCGCCATGGTCGCCTCCGGAGTGATGAGTGAGTAGTTCACCCCTGGACTATGGGTCCATAGCAGTAGCTAGATGGTCGTCTTATCCTCATGTGCTTCATTGTCGGATCTTGTGAGCTGCCTAACATGATCAAGATCATCTATCTGTAATGTTGTATGTTGTCTTTGTTGGGATCCGATGGATAGAGAATACTATGTTATGTTGATTATCAATCTATTACCTATGTGTTATTTATGATCTTGCATGCTCTCCGTTATTAGTAGAGGCTCTGGCCAAGTTTTTACTCTTAACTCCAAGAGGGAGTATTTATGCTCGATAGTCGGTTCATGCCTCCATTAAATGCAGGACGAGTGACGGAAAGTTCTAAGGTTGTGGATGTGCTTGTTGCCACCGGGGATAAAACATTGATGCTATGTCCGAGGATGTAGTTATTGATTACATTACACACCATACTTAATGCAATTGTACTGTTGTTTGCAACTTAATACTTGGAAGGGGTTCGGATGATAACTTCGAAGGTGGACTTTTTAGGCATAGATGCATGCTTGGATAGCGGTCTATGTACTTTGTCGTAATGCCCAATTAAATCTCACTATACTCATCATATCATGTATGTGCATGGTCATGCCCTCTCTATTTGTCAATTGCCCAACTGTAATTTGTTCACGCAACATGCTATTTATCTTATGGGAGAGACACCTCTAGTGAACTGTGGACCCCGGTCCATTCCTTTACATCGAATACAATCTACTGCAATACTTGTTCTACTTGTTTTTACGCAAACAATAATCATCCACACTATACATCTAATCCTTTGTTACAGCAAGCCGGTGAGATTGACAACCTCACTGTTACGTTGGGGCAAAGTACTTTGGTTGTGTTGTGCAGGTTCCACGTTGGCGCCGGAATCCCTGGTGTTGCACCGCACTACATCCCGCCACCATCAACCTTCAACGTGCTTCTTGGCTCCTCCTGGTTCGATAAACCTTGGTTTCTTTCTGAGGGATAACTTGCTACTGTACGCATCACACCTTCCTCTTGGGGTTCCCAACGGACGTGTCGACTGCGCGCATCAACAGCCCCTCTCCTGGCCTTTATATAGGAGGCCAGGTCTCAAGAGGTCTAATCGAGTACGACTAGGTTTACAGTAGATCTATCTCTAAGCTTTCCTTGTTCGGCTCTTTCCGCGTCTTGTACTTCAAGGAATCTTCCGTTGCACCGTCCTAGCAGCCCATCTTGCCGTCGAGTGCCTTCATGGGCCTCCAACTAGGAAATACAGGGTAGGGCAACATTGGTTACCAGAAGGGTAATGCCCACGTCAGTAGCCCCCGAGTGTCTAGCCGAAGGTAGTTCGGGTAGAGACTAAAGCATGCCTCCACCCAATGTTCTTCTCCTTGATTGTTTGTGCTCTTCTTGAATCTGCATCATCTTCTTCTGTCGGGTGCGCGTCAGCACTCCCGATGGGAGTAGCCCCCGAGTCTAGGTACGGATACTTGCAATCCGTGCGTAGACTCAAGTTGTACCACTCGAACTTTTTGCTCTGCCGAAGTTTTTCCGCGAGTCTTCGTGGGTCATCTGATATATTTTCCTCATGCAAGGGATAATGAGTAACGTGCCCAACTTTTGCTGGTTAACTGCCGATGGCAAAACAATGTTACCCTACACAGAATCAAGTCCCCGGGCATGATCCTGGAGTTTGGAAAAAAATTTGTCGGGTGCGCGTCCAGCGCTCCCGATGGGAGTAGTCCCCGAGTCTGGGCACAGGTGCTTGCAACCGGGTACAGACTCGAGTCGAACAATTATCCCTTCCTTGATTCTGACTGACAGGACGTAACCTGCTGGGCCTATTCCTTCTTTGTCTGGCCCTTTTCGCACAGTCACCAAGGCGTCCCCTCGATTTCTGCAATCTTTAATAGAAAAGATCCACTGAATGAACCGGTGGCAACGACACGTGCCCACTCAGTTCTCAAGTTCCACTTAAAACCTCCAAAGGGCGAAAAATCCCTAATCCTCTTCCACATTTTCCGTAGCATCTCCTCGTTCTCCTCCTTCTTCCTTCCTTCGCTACTGCTGCGCCGCCACCACTGCTTTTCCGATCTTCCCCGGATCTCACAATGGTAAAGAAGAAAGGCCTTACTGCCACCGCCAGTTCTACTAGCGGAGGCGCCGCCGCCAAATCTTCCTCGACTCTTCCGAAGGGGAGCGCCCCGAACGCTCCTCTCCCAGCTCCGGCGCCGCCAGCGCCGCCAAGTTCGGTGGCCAAGCCCGGAGATTGGGTAGCGTCATCCATCACCAAGCGTGACGAGAAAAGATCCCGAAGCCTGGGATTAATCTCCTCCGACGAGGGGAATGTGATCTTTCCAGGTGCGATTTCTTGGCCTAATCCTCCTGCTGGCTTTACCGTGATGTTCTTGTCGTTCCTATATCGAGGTCTTTCGCTCCCCGCTCATGAATTCCTCCTCCGTCTCTTGCGAACTTACGAGATCCAATTATGGCAACTTCCCCAACTCAATCCTCCAAGTTGTTGTGTTCATCACCCTTTGCGAGGCATTTCTGGGCATCAAACCTCATTTTGGGCTGTGGAAAAAGATCTTCTATGTGAAGAGATACAGCAGTAGTAATGGGTCCTTTGTCACCGGAGGGGTGGGGTTTGTAGCTCGTTCGGAGGTTAATAACTTCAATTTCCCAATGAGGGAATCTGTGCAAGAGTGGAGACTGAAATGGTTTTACGTCAAGGATTCCCTGTCACCCAAAACCCAGCTTCCTTGCTTTTCCGACGTCCTCGAAGCCAAACCCAAGAATTCCTGGAAGAACATTCTCTCACCCGATGAAAGAGTAGCAGCCGATGAATTATTTGCCAGATTTCTTCGAATCAAAGAGGCCGACGGCCAAACTATGGTCGGCACAGAGGTGGCAGCGGTGTTCCTGAAACATCGGGTCCAACCAATCATGGCTAGAGTTCTCCCGATGTGGTTGTATTCAGGTCCAAAGGATGAAACCAGGATTAATGCTGCCGAACTGTCAGAAAAGGAGTTGCTTGATGAAGTCCGTCGCCTTACTTCCTTTAGCCAGGAAGACTCGATCCCATTGATATCTTCTTACACTCCTCTCGATGCGGATCATCCGCCACCAGAGGTAACTTTCCTTTTGATATTCTCACTATGCTGTTTCCACTTAGCTAATATGATTACTATTATTCTTATTGGTTCTTCTTTTCGACAGATCCCCATAATTTCTGGAAACTTGCATGATTCACCAAATGATACTTCTGAGGGAAGAGGCTCCTCAGTACCTGTTGATTTTCATGTTGTCGAGCACGCAGGCCCAGAGAGCGAACACGATGATCCGATAGATTCCACAACTGTTCACACTGATCTTCCTCCTTCAGCCAACGACGCTTGCGACACAGAGGGATCAGTGCGTAATAATGACGCTGATCATGATGCCTTTGTTAATGCAGCTGTGGAGGCGACCAGGGCTTTGCCTGCGAAGAGATCAACCGGCGGCTTTGCCGACGAAGACGATCTCTTCGACATGTAAGCACCTTCTTCCCCGATGCCATAGCTTGCATTCTTTTCATAACTCCTGTCGATGATTTCCTTTTTGTAGTGACGAAGGTTTCGCTGAGCCTCCGTCTAAGAAGGCCAAATCTGGCGCTGCTCCGCCGGTTGCTGCGGCTTCCGAAGCTTCGGCTCCTAAGGCAGCTCCCGCGGCCCAGGCATCGACTGCTTCTTCCCTTTCCAAGGGAAAAGATGTTCCTGCTACTATCACGACTCCTCCTTCTGTAAGTCCCTTTCGAACGCAAATTTCTTGAAATGTGCCTTGTCTAACGATTCTTTGTAAAACATCTTTTTTTTCCTTAAGGATCTGCGAGGTGTTATATCTTCTCTGGAGGCCTTTGCCTCTCAATTTACCTCTCTGGAAGCGGACAAAGTTTGACTGCAGGAGGAAGTTAAATCTTCCTCTTCAAAGTTGGACGGCGCCATAAAAAAGGCTGCCACAGCTCGCCAGCAGGTCGACTCCCAGAAGGAGGAGTTGGGCAAACTGAAGGAAAAGCTGAAGGAGGAGGAGGCGTCAAGACTGGCTGCCGAAGCTCAGGCAGCCGAAAAAGATGAACTCCTTCGCCAATCTTCGCTAGCTTTGCTTGGTAATCCTTTCTATACTTTCCTATCGATTATCGTACTTTACGAATTCGATCTTCTGTTAATGATCTTTTTCATTCCTTTCTGATGCAGAAGCCGCCAACATCCCTGCTGCTGCCTTGGACAAAGTCCCAAACAATTCACCGGCTAACGGTGTGTCGATGGCTCTTGCCTCCCACCAGCTTACGTGGGAGCTTCTTGAAAAGGGAAAGGGTGCCCTGGCGCGGATGCACTTGATGATTTTCCCCAAGATCAAGCAGGACAAAACTCTGGGGCAGTTGATCGATGCCTTCGCGGTTGACACCAAGGAGGTTATCGAGGTATTCAAGCGTACTTCGCGTACCTATGGTGCCCTTCTTGCCTTCCAACTTATGATGGGTTACGACTTTAAGGGTGATATTGAAGAAATGACTAAGGAGCTGCCGAAGACGCAAGATGGGCAATTCGTTGACTTAAGCGCCTTTAAAACGTCTGCCCTTACTTGTGCTCGCCAGCTCCTTGAACTAGTATCATCAAGGAAGTCATCGGCTGGACCCAGTTTATCGACTCAGACCCAAGCCCCTTGATTTTTGTAACAAACTTATCTTCGAGCTGATGTGAAACATTGTTCTGTTGCAAAACTTATGTTTGTAATAAACTCCGTGCTGGCAATGTTGCTAGTACACCTTTATTATGATATTTTTCCATTGCACTGCTCCCGATGGGAGTTACTTCGGACGCTCAGTTTGACCATATCTGTCGTTCTTTTTAACACTGTTTCCTGCAGGTTTTCCCAGTGCCCTCGTTTGTTGACGATTCTTCGGGTGCTCTCCGTGAAGGTGATCGAATCCAACGTATGAAGGATCGGATCGCTCAGATGGAAAAGGACCTGCGCAGCACTTATGCCTTAGCTACTGTTGTCAGTAAGAAGAGCGAGATTGCAACCGAAGTGGAGCGGTACGCTCTTACTGAGCTGCATAAAGCTACCGAGAGTTTGAACTGTAAGCTTCTTGATTCCTGCGCCCTTTTGTCAGCAACGCCTTGTCTGATCCTTTATTGATTCCTTTGCCAGTTATAGCCTTGAACCGTGCGGAAGAAAACAAGCGGATTCACGAGCGTGTGCATGCTTTGACCCAGTTGTCATCAGCCGAAGAGATTTTCTGGCGGGAGCACTCGAAGGCTTCGGCTGTCGCACAATTTCAGGATCGGGTTCAGCAAGTCCACCATTTCTTCGACAAGTGCTATAAAGCCATGAGGGTAGTTTGGAAGACGATGTTCCCTTTAAACGCGATTCCCCCTACGCTGCTGACTTTGATGTATGAGTTTGGGAATGCCAAGAAGATTCGAAACTTGGTGCGAGCTCAGGTCTTCGCAGGGGCCAGGTTTACGCTTGCCTTTGTTCTTGCACCTTACCCCTCAGCGAATCTGCTTGCTATCGCCAATGCTGTTGGTGACTTCGATACTTTATATCCGAAGGTATTGCTTCCTGCCAATATAATTGTCGACAAGCTTGAGGAGTATTCGAAGGTACCTGGGGAAAGAGAAGCTCCGCAAGGGTGATTTCGTAGGTTAAGGTTATTTTGTAAATAAGTATTTTGGCTACTTCATCCAAGTGTTTGGATTATGTAATGGAGCCCTTTTATTCGGTAGATACATGTATATGTACTTTTACCGTGCTGATGCCGTTGGCAAATTTTTACTGAGCAAATCTGAATTGCTCATTTAAATGTATGTGTACTGGTTGGTTAGCAAATCATTTGAGTGATCAGCTCGTGTTGCAGGTTTTGCTAATCCTGTTGTATGCGCAACTTTGCTTTCAACCGATGTATATTTCAACAGTCACTCCCGAATATTTCGGGTGCAGTGATTCTGCCGATGAGCCCGTTGTCCTTTGATATTTCCATAAGTAAAATATCGAACGTGGGTTGTATTTTCATGTATTTCCAAACTCTTGCTATTTACGGCACTCGTAGAGGCATCTATAGCAGCGGGAAAAGGTTAACACATTTGTTTGTTTTGTATCTTTTGGCACTCGTAGAGGCTTTTCTTTTGGAGCACGATCTTCTGCCTCGTACTATGTTTGCATAGTGATGCGGCTTAGATGTTTTTGAAATACTGCAATGCTTAACAAAGGATTGAAACTTAAGTTCTCATTAATAAGGTAAGTACGAGACTAGAGGGCGAAAAAGAAAGGCCCTGTTGATATAAAAGAGAAAAAATTAAACGCTAATAAATTGCTTAAGCAAGGAAGGGGTTCTTCTCATCTTCTGCCTTTTTCACCACGTTAGTGGTTGCTGCGGCGTTGTTAACTTCACCAGGGGTCTGGGCAATGGTTGCCAGCGTCTTGCTGTCTCCCGTGCCTTCTATGCCATCAGCTGCCGAAGCTTTTGCTGCCGAAGCTTCCGCTGCCGAAGCTTCAAGAGCAAGGTCGGCTGGCTTCTTCTTGGTTTCCCTGACTTGTTTTTCCTCCTTGATTTCTCGTATCGACAGCTTGGGCAGAGGGTCGACAATTTCTCGTTGTGACCCAAACTTCGCAGCAATCCTTTGAAAGTCGCGATCACAATTGTCCGAGCGTGAAAAACTTCCATAGACTGTGATGTTTGTCCCGTTGTTCCCAGGCATTTTCAGCTTGAGGTATGCATAGTGCGGCACAGCCATAAACTTGGCATAGGCTGGTCTCCCGAGTATGGCGTGATACTGTGACTCCCAGCTCACTACTTCAAACTCGATCTTCTCCTTCCTGAAGTTGTCGGTTTTGCCAAAGATGACGTTCAGGTAAACTTTGCCAAGAGAGTAGCCCGGTGCAGTTGGAAGAATCCCATGGAAGCAGGTGTCTGTTTCTTCTAGCATCTTCATGGTGATCCCCATACTTTTGATTGTGTCGACGAATATCAGGTTTAATCCGCTTCCACCATCCATGAAAACTTTGCTCATCTTAAACCCCCCGATTTGTGCCTCGACTACTAAGGCAGCGTGTCCCGGTTTTGGTATGGTCATCGGGTGATCTGCTCGACTGAACGTAATGTTCTGAGAGGACCACTCGACATACTCGAGGATGTTCGCCATGATGCTTTCTGCCAGGTTAATCTCTCGGGTGAGCTTCTTCATCTCTCTTCTTGAGACACCTGTCCTATGGATCATGCTCATCTGCCCCCGTGGTGGTGGAAACGCCTCGTTGGGTTGATGAGGTTGAGCCTGCTGGACTTGATGCTGCGGTGGAGGTGGAGGTGGTGGTGGTAGCGGTTGCTGGCCTGCCTGCTGGATGAGTTTGTGCATGTCAATGAACTGCCGACGGTCCACGAGCAGGTGACTCGACTTCGTTTTTCCGTCCTTAGAGTCGACATACGAGTGCAGGTAACAGGGGGCGTTGATCTACTCAGCGTAAGGCAGTTCGGGAGCCCTCTGCTGCCGCGGTTTATAATTGCCACGGTTCCCGGAGTTGTTCCGATTACCGTCCAGCCGATCGTCTCTTCTGTCGTCATATCGGTCATCCTGCCGATCAGAGTACCCTGCGGCTACCATGTTGTTGTCATCATAGTTGCGGCTCTTCCTTCTCTTGTGACGATCCCTTCGGCCACCCGAGTCGTGCTTCGGCTGGTCATCATCTTCATCGTCACTGCGCTGTCGTGGCCTTCGCACGTTGTCTTCGCCATCGGCCCAGCTATTGGCGATTTCCATTAACTTGGATATGGTTTTAGGCTTTTTGCGTCCGAGTTCTTGTTGCGATCAGAAACCCACCGGCGAGCAGCGACGGGCAACACAGTAGAGCCGGGAGGCTCCCAGGACTGCGGCTGGCCCTGGTCCCTCGAGCGACGGCCCGCAAAGACTCGGCACGCACGTCCGATGCTGGTGCAAGGGCGTGCCACCTGACCTATACCTGGTCAGGAAGGTGATGGATTTGCCTCGCTTAGTTTCCTGCATGGCATACACGTAAACATTAAATACGAACCTCGATCGGCTCTTAGGTTGTCCTGTGAATCGGCTCAAGGAGCCGATCCACCCACGATTCGTACGAGGTGTACGATCACATGGTGGTCCTGCTTGATCGAAATAAAGCTAAAACGATCTACTACGATTTAGGGTTTTCACCACATAATCGGAACATCCTACGCGTGATTGAGCATGGCGGCCACGCACGGTGATCATAAACCGACCCTAGACAAGGCCTAAAAACCAACATGAAGTTGATCCCCGGAACATCCTGTCTAGGGCTAGCAAACTACACCCTACGTGCCACTGGATCCTTCAACCCGTTTGTAAGGCCTAACTATGCGGATATTAAACTAATCCTTGAAGAACAAGGAGCAACCATAACGGATCGGATCTACTAAATAATGATCAAGCGAGGTGCCGCCCTTACACCTAAGATAGGTGTAAGGGCGGCTAGACGTCTAAGGGTTGCACGGACGAAAGCATATGATACGATGAAACAATGCTAACCCTAACACGTCTATGATAACTACATTGCTCGCCATCAACAAGGCTTCAACACGAGCAACGCATGAACAGCGAATATACGTGTACTTCCTAGATCGCAAGATGCGATCTAGGCAGCATGATGCTTACCCGGAAGAAAACTCTCGAGACAAGGGAGTTGGCGATGCGCCTAGATTGGTTTGTGGTGAACGTGATTGTTGTTTATTCCAGAAACCCTAGATACATATTTATAGTCCGTAGACTTTCTAACGTGGGAATAATCCCAACCGGGCACGAGCCAAACTCTATCTAACCGATACGTATCCTACTATATTTACAGATACACGGGCAAACTAGCCCAAACTTTGTATACAAGGCCGATTCATGTATTTCTTCCATATGTATTCTTCAAGCCCATCTTTAATCGCGGCCCACCTCTGATCCGGTCAAATTCTGGTGATAACACATGCCCCCCTGGTTTTGCAAATGATAATTCCAAAATCACTCTGCTTCTTCGTTGTCGGGTCATGTCGTGGCAGAGCAGAACCGTCGCAGTATCCTCAATCATGATGCCTTGCCTCCTCCACTTCTCCGTGTGACCTGGCCAATTTTTCTTTAGGCACCACTTCCTCGGAAACTGCTGTGGCATTGAATCTCCACCATATCCCTTTTATTTAACCGCATCGAGCAATTTGCTTCTTCATCCCCTTGCTCTGTCTTAGCCATCGGCACCAAGAAACCCCAATCTCAGAGCAATGTCTTCCTCCTCTTCCTCCTCCACCTCGTCGGATCTCTCCTCCCAGACCTTCTCCTCCTCCTCCTCCTCATCCCGCGAACCCACGCCAGAGTGGGACCCGGTGGCGGCTCAGATGGCGGCGCACGACGAGCACGCCCCGGAGGAGTGGGACCAGGAGGACCACGCCTCCTCCGTCTGGTCCGAGGACGACAAGTCCTTGACCAGCGGAGATGAAGACCTCCAGTTCCTCGCTGATGGGGAACTGGAATCGGAGAGCGAGGACGACTCGTTCTCCTGGGATGATTACACCCCTTCCGAGGAAGAGGAGGAGGAAGACAGCGACGACGACTCCCTCGAAGGTTACCCACCAGCGAAGCGCCTTCGCACCTGGTGGGATGACGACGACAGCGACGATGACGAAGAGGATGAGGCTCCCGTAGAGGGCTGCGGGAGCAGCGACGAGGAGCCTGCCGGCAGCAGCGCCGACGAGAGCTCTGAGGACGACGACGAGGGCAGCAACGGTCCGTAGACTAAGATCTACTAGTATAGGCCTAGTGGTAGTAGCAGATTGGTCAATAGACCTTCCTTCTGTCCTTCCTCCCTTGAGCAATCGGCTCTTTCTTTGTAAGAAATCCCATTATCAATGAAGAAAATATTCCCCCATTAATTTTGCTTTCTTGTCAACTTTGCCGATTGTCGAACGAAGTCGTTGCACAGAGAGCCGATGGCAGGGCATCGTCTTGCACTATAAACGCGATTTGAGGCCAAACAATTGCCTATTCACACGGTCAAACAGGTCCAGCCCATGTCCAAACCATCCTCCAACCTTAAACACGCAGATTCGACTCCTCAGCAAATCCACTAGGAGACTCATCTCAAATATCATGATCTCTGGTCTGAAACCGATCTGTTAACCTGCTCAATTGAGCTTGTTCCTCTAGAGTCGATATCAATGCATCGGCTTTTATTATTCTGAAGTCAATGTCCGTGCATCGGCTGTACTAGCACACTGTTGTCTTCGCATATTTTCTCAAGTCGACGTCTGTGCATCGGCTGTGACTTGCATGTACACATTTTTTTTTGTTTTTTTTACTGGCCGATTTAAAATCGGCCCCCATATCTACTGCCCATCATCCCACATGCTTGGGAAATACTTCTTGAGATGCTGGCCATTGACGGCCACTGGG
Source organism: Lolium rigidum (assembly GCF_022539505.1). Classification (NCBI taxonomy): domain Eukaryota; kingdom Viridiplantae; phylum Streptophyta; class Magnoliopsida; order Poales; family Poaceae; genus Lolium; species Lolium rigidum. The sequence continues at coordinate 76,059,177 of NC_061514.1, read as the reverse complement.
AACTTCACACCATCCAACTGTTCAAGCATGTAGGCATTGCCCTTCAAACCCTGCACGACTTTGTAAGGACCGTGCCAATTAGGAGACCATTTGCCATACGCTTTATCCTTGGTTCCTAGTGGCAACACGGCTTCCCATACTAAATCACCAACTTGAAACTCCTTTGGTCTCACCTTCTTATTGTATGCACGAGCTACTACGGCTTTGTTCTCTTTAATCTTCTCCAACGACCAAAGTCTAAGTTCCGTTGCATCCTCAATAGTGTCACTCATCGGGGCTGCATATTCTTCGGTCAGTCAGGTCATTCTGAAACGTGACACGTCTCGATCCAGCCGTAATTTCCCAAGGTAATACGGCTTCCTGCCCATAGACAAGCTGATATGGCGAAGTCTTTATAGCTCCATGGCATGACATACGATAGGCCCACAAAGCTTCTGACAATGTCTCATGCCACACCCTAGGGTTCTCGTCAATCTTCCTCTTAATCAACTTGATCAGGCTTTGATTGGATGCTTCGGCTTGTCCGTTGGCTTGAGCATAGTATGGAGATGATCGGATCAGCTTAATCCCCATGTCATCGCAGAACTTTCTGAATTCTTTAGAGACAAAAACCCAACCTCTATCGGTCTTGATGGTTTGTGGAATCCCGAACCTATGAATGACATGTTCATTGACAAATTGGATAACATCTTCCGATTTTACCTTCTTCATAGGAACAGCCTCCACCCATTTGGTGAAGTAATCTATAATGGCCAGAATCCACTCGTGGTTTTTGCTCGACGGAGGATGGATTTTGCCGATCATATCCATGCCCCAACCTCGAAATGGCCAAGGCTTGATGATGCGGTTCATCGCTGATGCGGGTACCATCTGAATTTTTCCGAACATCTGACACGCTTGGCATCCCTTGTAGTACTTGAAGCAGTCCTCAAGCATGGTGGGCCAATAAAACCCTGATCGCCTAATTAACCACTTCATCTTATGAGCCGATTGGTGGGTTCCACAGGCGCCTTCATGCACCTCATGCAAGAGCCGATTAGACTCAGTTGGTCCCAGGCATTTGAGTAGTAACCCTTCCAACGTCCTGTAGAACATGTCATCCCCTATAAGGACATATTTCATAGCCTTGTATCTTATCCGTTTAGGTGCCCCCCAAGCCGAATCCTTCAAATAATTGAAGATATCGGCTCTCCAGTCGTCCTGTTCCAGGAACTGCACCTGAACTTCTGACCCGTCTGGTATGTCCTTGTATCCTGACGCCATCTGTGCGAGATCATTGGCGTCGGTATTCTGAGACATTGGGACCCAATTGAAATTGATGTACCGAAAATGTGTCATCAGCTCACGACATTCCATCCAATATGGAAAAAGTGACTCACTCTCGCACTTGTATTCGTCCGTGAGTTGGGAGATCACCAATTTCGAGTCTCCAAAAAGCTCCACCGCCTCTGCCTCGGCTTCCAAAAGCAACTCCATTCCCTTGCGCACTGCCTCATACTCAGCAACATTGTTGGTGCAAGGGGTAGATAGCCTGATGGCGAAAGAATATTTTCCCCCCCGAGGCGACACGAGTAGAATGCCGATGCCACAACCATCGTCACAAGCCGATCCATCGAAGAACATAGCCCATGCACGTATATATAGTGCTGCTATAATAGTATTAATCCGTTCAGCTATAAGATCGGCCAACGCTTGTCCCTTGACTACTTTCGCAGGCTGATACCGAAGATCGACCTCCGACAACGCAAACATCCACTTACCAAGTCGGCCTTTCAAAACAGGGGCCGACAGCATGTGCTTGACAACGTCTGACTTGCATACGACGATAATCTCTGCCGTCAAAAGGATATGATGAAGCTTGGTGCAGGTGAAGAACAGGCAGAGGCATAGCTTCTCGACCTCAGGATACCGTGTCTCCGCGTCCAACATCCTTCTGCTTAGGTAGAAAACGACCTTTTCAACACCCTCATAGAGTTGCACCACCACTGAGGCGATCGACATGTCAGCTACTGATAAGTAGATATAGAACGGCCTGTCTTGTTGGGGTGGAACTAGCACAGGCGGCGTTGTCAGATACCGCTTAATCTCGTCAAACGCCTGCTGATGTTCCGCCCCCGGTGAAACTCGTCATCGGATTTAATTTTCACCAACGCCATGAACGGCTCGATTCGTCCTGACAGGTTAGAGATGAATCGTCGGACGAAGTTGATCTTGCCGATAAGAAGTTGGAGCTCTTTCTTCGTGGTAGGCGGCTGCATGGTACGCACTGCCTCTTGACTTTTCAGGCCGATCTCAATTCCCCGTTCATGAACCAGAAAACCTAGGAACTGACCGGCCGTCACACCAAAAGCACACTTCTTCGGATTCATTCTCAGCCCGAACTTCCGAGTTCGATATAGGATGCATCGCAAATCATCCAAGTGTCCTTCCATGGAGACAGATTTTACCACCACGTCATCGATGTAGATTTCCACCAACTTGCCGATCAGATCGTGAAATATATAATTCATGGCTCTTTGGTACGTTGCACCAGCATTCTTCAACCCAAAGGTCATGATTACATATTCGAACAAGCCTCACCGACCACGGTACTCCGAATGCGGTCTTGTGTATATCTTACGGAGCCATGAAGATTTGGTTATAGCCGGTGTTGCCATCCATGAAGCTCAACACCTTGTGGCCAGCAGCTGCATTGATCAACGTTTCTGCCACAGGCATCGGATATTCATCTTTTGGAGTGGCTCTGTTGAGATCTCGTAAATCTATGGCCACACGCCAACGGCCGTCCTTCTTCTCTACAGGTACGATACTGGAGATCCATTCAGCATACCTGCATGGCCTGATGAACCCGGCGGCCAACATCTTCTCGATCTCTTTCTTGACCTCTTCCAGAATTTTGGCCTTCATCTGACGTGCTCGTTGTTGGAACGGCCGAAACCCTTTCTTAAGGGGAACCGATGCTCAATGATGCTCCTGTCTAACCCGGGCATCTCTGTGTAATCCCATGCAAAGCAATCCGGGTATTCTTTTAGCAGAGCTATCATCGACTTACGAGATGTGGATCTAACTTCCTGCTGATAAACGTTGGTCGCGGCTTATCCCCAGGACCGATGTCGACTTCTTCTAGCTCATCAGCCGATGTGAACCCATACCCTAGCTTTCCGTCACCTGTGAGATCGATGCCGAATACCGGGAAAACGTGCGGTGAGGATAATTATGGCCGATTGCTGGAATCGGCCTTCATTTTGATTGTAACTAGGATTTTTGGGAAGTGCCGGAGCCGATCGCGTCGGACGGCTTCCTCCTTGTCCTCGTTATGAGAGCAGCTGCCCTCGTCTCTGTCCTTACCAGGGTGGTGCCCAGGTCCTACCATGTTGATGTTGAACGAGAATCTTGGCTGGCGTCCCTCAGGGTAAGTGCACTCCACCATGTTAACGGCGGGGAAGGGCACTGAGCCAACTGCAGGAGTTGAGCTCTGGAGGTTTGTCAGAGTTGCGTACTTAGCTAGCCACGTCTGCTTCTCAAGATCTGTTCCCGACGTTCCTCCTGTTGTTCCAGAAGTCCCTGTAGTTGCAGTCTGGTTCGTGAGCGCCCGATTCTTGCGGTCGGCACGTATGTGCACGTGTATCCGTGAGGGATCTCCTTAGGCGCCTCATACAAGAACTGGTAATCACTAGGGTCACCGCCGATCTTGTAGACGACGTATGCCGGTGAACTCGGCACTTCTGGTGCTGCCAACACGAATGGCAGCGGTGGTCGGGACTGGAGTGGCATCTCTCCTTGGTGAGTCCATAGAGCTGGTCCTGACGGAGAGTACTGATGCCTCATGATTTCCTGGATCACCCGAAGAGCGACACGCTCCAAAGTGTTCACCGAGGCTCTCGGAATGGCGGTGCAGCGAATGAGCTACCATGAAATTAATCTCCTGACGCGAGACACGGTGCGTTCTTCGACGGGGCGGACAGGTCCACTCCATCGAGCGCGCCTTCGGTGAGAACCCTTTCCACCGATGCCGTGTGAGCGGGTTCTCTGGAAAGAGCCGATGAGGTCGGCTTCGAGGATCGCTTTGACCTCGTCATACTTCTTCTTGAGCTCCTCGGTCGGATCCTCGTACGTGGTCGGAGTACCTTCCGCCATCTCAGATGTAGATGGCGATGCGGTTGATGTCGAAGACTGTCCCACCGGGGTGCCGGAATGTGTTGCGGTCGGAAACCCACCGGCGAGCAGCGACGGGCAACACGATAGAGCCGGGAGGCTCCCGGGACTGCGGCTGGCCCTGGTCCCTCGAGCGACGGCCCGCAAAGACTCGGCACGCACGTCCGATGCTTGGTGCAAGGGCGTGCCACCCGACCTATACCTGGTCGGGGAAGGTGATGGATTTACCTCGCTTAGTTTCCTGCATGGCATACACGTAAACATTAAATACGAGCCTCGATCGGCTCTCAGGTTGTCCTGTGAATCGGCTCAAGGAGCCGATCCACCCACGATTCGTACGAGGTGTACGATCACATGGTGGTCCTGCTTGATCGAAATAAAGCTAAAACGATCTGCTACGATTTAGGGTTTTCACCACATAATCGGAACATCCTACGCGTGATTGAGCCTGGCGGCCACGCACGGTGGTCATAAACCGACCCTAGACAAGGCCTAAAAACCAACATGAAGTTGATCCCCGGAACATCCTGTCTAGGGCTAGCAAACTACACCCTACGTGCCACTTGGATCCTTCAACCCGTTTGTAAGGCCTAACTATGCAGATATTAAACTAATCCTTGAAGAACAAGGAGCAACCATAACGGATCGGATCTACTAAATAATGATCAAGCGAGGTGCCGCCGTTACACCTAAGATAGGTGTAAGGGCGGCTAGACGTCTAAGGGTTGCACGGACGAAAGCATATGATACGATGAAACAATGCTAACCCTAACACGTCTATGATAACTACGTTGCTCGCCATCAACAAGGCTTCGGCACGAGCAACGCATGAACAACGAATAAACGTGTACTGCCTAGATCGCAAGATGCGATCTAGGCAGCATGATGCTTACCCGGAAGAAAACCCTCGAGACAAGGGAGTTGGCGATGCGCCTAAATTGGTTTGTGGTGAACGTGATTGTTGTTTATTCCAGAAACCCTAGATACATATTTATAATCCGTAGACTTTCTAACGTGGGAATAATCCCAACCGGGCACGAGCCAAACTCTATCTAACCGATACGTATCCTACTATATTTACAGATACACGGGCAAACTAGCCCAAACTTTGTATACAAGGCCGATTCATGTATTTCTTCCATATGTTTTCTTCAAGCCCATCTTTAATCGCGGCCCACCTCTGATCCGGTCAAATTCTGGTGATAACAGTTCTTCTATGTAACTTTCACGCCGGACGCCATCGCTGAAAGCGTCGATTGCTCTGTCGACAGATACATCCTCGGCAGCATTTAGGAGTTTGGTGAATCTCCCGATGTATGGGCGCATCGACTCCTTCTGCTTCTGCTGGCAGTTCTGTAACTCTTCAATCCCGACGGGTCTCTTGTACGTTGCTTGGAAATTGGCAACGGAGGCGTCTACTAGGTCGTCCCATGATTTGATGGAACCTTTCGGCAGCCCCCTTAGCCAGGCTTGCGCTGAATCTTTGAGATAGAGCTGCAAGCACTGCATTGCTGCTATTTGGTTCCCCTTATGCAGAATCACAGTCTGCAGGTAGTCGTCTATCCAAGATCTTGGCTCCTGCTGCCCATCGTATTTGGCGGCATCGGTAGGCGTGGGCTTGAATTTCCTGGGCGGCATTTCCTCGCGGATTTTGTGACTTAGACAGTCGGCTCCCCTGAGCTCACCGTCGTACTCCTGGTCCTCGTCCGAAGAATCACTGTCATTCTCGTTCCTAGCGGCGCGTCGTCGCCTTGCTTTGTCGATCCTGCTCTGGGTGATTTCATCCCGAGCGTCTCTCGCATGATGCTTTGGGCCACTACCCTGCAGCGTGGTTTTTTCCTTTTGTGGAACTAGATTGTTTCCCAGTATCGCGAGACTTTCCAGGGCGCCTCGATGAGCTTGAGCCATGGATCCTTTAGGGCGCTGGTTGATGAGGTATGCAGCAAGGTTGGTAGTTGCTCCTGCAACGGTTTTCGGTCGTGGCATGCCTGCAGTGTCCGTAGTCATAAAGGACTTGGTTAGGTTCGACGTGATTTCTGTGGTGTCATCTTCCGAAAGCCTGGATAGCCTCGACCGGTGCTTGCCTGCCCCTTGAGTATTTCGAGAGGCGCTCGCATGTGAGCCTCTCCGCCGTTCACTGGATCGATCTGCTGCAGATAGGCGTCTCTCGAGGGTAGCTTGTTCCTTCTACAGGTGCTCCCGGTTTTTCTCTAGTATAGAGCGTAAGCATTGAGGGTTCCGAATGAGGTTCCTGCTGGGAGCGGTGTGTTGTTGAGTACTGCTGCTCTGGCGGTTGCCCACTCTTCGTCTGCGATGGTGTAGTCGCTGTCGTGGTTGCTGGCGCTGTTTTCGAAACTCGCCCGTCTACTGGAACGAGGAGTATGGTCTCCGTTTCCTCTGTGCCTTGTGTTTCCTGTGTTATTGGCGGCATAAACCCGATGGTGTGCTGTTCTTTGGGTGGTTCCTTGGACGATGCTGTCGATACTTGTCCTCTCCCGATGAATGCGGGCATTGCGGATGAACGGCGTGTCGCTCGATCCCGGCCCGTGCACGGTGTCGCGAGTTCAAGCGGTAGTACGAAGTTAACTCCGAAGATGTGGGATCGTCGGATCCTACCGACATGGAAGACACGGAACGGGGAGTCGAGGGCACAGGTAAACTCGTCGAGCCTGTCAGGCCAGCCGAAAGGTCGAGTGATGATGATGCGCTTGGACTCGTCGATCTGGAAGCGGGCGATTCCAGCAGTCGAAGGATTCCTTCCGCGTTGACGTTGTAGTGGACGCTGCCGAAGGTCATCTCCATGTTCCCTTGTCGATCTAAGAAGTTTGAGCGAGAGGAATCGCTGTGCGGGGTGAACTCATAGGAGCCGAACCGAATCGGGCTTCCCAGGTTTGGCGATGACGGTGTTGACGAAGTTGCTGATGAGGTTGCCGGTGAAGTCGCCGGTGTCATGATTGGATCTGCCGATGACCGATCTTGTGCTGACAGGGTTCCCACAGACGGCGCCAATTGTCGAGGGTACTCCTCGGCAATGCCCTCCGATAGGGGCTTAGGGTTGATGGAATCCTGCAAGCTGATGCGAGACATCGGTTCACAGACAAGCGGGGAGAGCGATTTACCCAGGTTCGGGGCCCTCGATGAGGTAAAACCCTTACGTCCTGCCTGTCTGCTCTTGATTATGATGATTATGGGTTACAAAGGGGTGCCGAATAGTTCGGCTGAGATCTCGTCGAGATGGCTAAGCGCTAAGGTGACCTAGCTTTAAGCTCCTGTTGGCTAAGATTGTTAAGATTGATTGTGTCCCTCGACAGCCCCTCTCCTGGCCTTTATATAGGAGGCCAGGTCTCAAGAGGTCTAATCGAGTACGACTAGGTTTACAGTAGATCGATCTGTAAGCTTTCCTTGTTCGGCTCTTCCCGTGTCTTGTACTTCAAGGAATCTTCCGTTGCACCGTCCTAGCGGCCCATCTTGCCGTCGAGTGCCTTCATGGGCCTCCAACTAGGAAATACAGGGTAGGGCAACATTGGTTACCCGAAGGGTAATGCCCACGTCAGACCTGGTGCTTTTTGTTGATGAAGAGGGGATGCCTTGGGCATCCCCAAGCTTTGACGCTTGTACTTCTTGGATATTTCTTGGGCGGTCCAGGGGACATCCCCAAGCTTGAGCTCTTGTCCATGATTCATCTTATTGCATCATTCTTCTCTCCCTACACTTGAAAACTTCCTTCACACAAAACTTAGCACAATTGATTAGCAACATTAGTGCAAATAAAAATATATCAAACCCGCAAGGCTTCAGTAATGACACATATTAAACACTCATTTTAACATATGCTACTGTAGCTACTTCTTCCCAAAGTTATTTTTCACAAAAGAACTCAAAAAGACGAAGCATAAGACGCAAATGCAAAACATGGCAGAAATCTATCAAAACAGACCAGCAGGCAAAGATCAAAATTAAAGAAATAGTTCTGTTGCTCAATCGAAATATGCTCAACTAACGAAAGTTAGCTAACATACTGGGGCATAAGCACAAACATTTGCAGCTCAAAATAACGTTCTGGCGATTTTTAAGAATGCTTTGCGTGACCAGCACAGAATCTATTTCAGAATTGCAAATACCCCAAACATTGCTTTCTTTCTATTAAAGGCTACCCTTGGCACAAAAACAAAATAGATAAGGAGAGGTTATTACAGTAGCAATAACTTCCAAGACTCAACAAAGCAAAAATAATAGAAATAAAATATGGGTTGTCTCCCATAAGCGCTTTTCTTTAACGCCTTTGAGCTAGGTACAGAAAGGGTGCAAATCAAGTATTGTCAAGAGAGAAATTATTAAGATCGGGAATGAAAGTAGTTTCAACCAGGCATTCTATGCTATCTATAGTGGTTTTTGAAGTTCCTCTCACAACACTTTTAGGTTTACTTTCTTCATCAAATAAATTCCCAGGAACAATCCAATCAAAATTCCTATCGTAAGCTTCATGCACTGCTGAAATTTTAAGAGGTATTGGTATATTCAGTTCCTCCGGTTTAACTTTACTAATCTTACCAAATAATTTCAGAATATCTATGCTTGATCCTAGTATACCATAATGATCAAATATTTTCCTTGCTTCTATAGCTTCATACCTAAATTTTCTAAGCAAGGTTTCAAGAATAAATTCTTTTTTCTCACCATCCTCAATTTCATGCAGTTTAAGAAACATGTATTGCAAGGATGGGTGAAGGCCAATAAATTTACTCTCTATCATTTTAAATAGGCAAGCCATAGCGATTTCATAGTCGGGAGCAAGTTCAGCTAAGATTTTTCTGGGATTTTCTCATACTTACTAATATGATTAAGGAACTCTCCAATATTATTTATCCCTACTATAGATCCATCACCTATATATAGCTTCCTAAACTCAAACTCAGGAATAATCATGGTAAACTAAATGCAATTGAAATAACAACTACACTATTTTTTTTTTGGATTTTTGATATAAAATGCAAACAAGATAAAAATAAAATATGCAAGCAAAATAATAACAAAGTAAAAGAGTTGAGAGTGAGAGACTCCCCTCGCAGAAGTGATGCTTTTCTCCCCGGCAACGGCGCCAGAAAAAGTCTTTGTTGAGCGCGGAGTTGATGAAGGAGTATTTATGCGCAACGTTGAGTGGAACCCCAAGAGGAAGGTATGATGAGCACAATAGGAAGTTTTCCCTCAGTAAGAAACCAAGGTTTATCGACCAGTAGGAGAAAAACGTTCTCTCCCGAGGTGTTGCGAACCAACTTGTGGCGAGGCGCATCGCCGGCGTCAGCAGCAACGTGGAGACCTCCACACAAACAACCTAGTACTTTGTCCCCAACTTTCAGCGAGGTTGTCAAACTCACTGGTTATGCTGAAAACAAAGGATTAAACGAACCGTGTGGAAGAAGAATTGTTTGCAGAGAACAGAACAGGAAAATGCTGTAGACGATTGCAAATAAACGAAGAAGGACCGAGGCCCACAGTTCACTAGAGGCGCCTCCCCAATAAAATAAATATGCTGGGTAAACAAATTACAGATGGGCAATTGACAAACAGAGATACGCTGATGGTTGGTGCAGAGTACATGCTATGAAAGTATGCGGGCATTACAACAATATACATAGACCATAATCCAACTGCATCTATGACTAATAATCCACCTTCAGGATTGCATCCGCGACACCCTCCAGTATTAAGTTGCAAGCAACAGACTATCGCTTTAAGCAATGTGTGTAAAATAAATGATGAAACTACCCTTGAATAGAACACCGCTGTTTTCTCCCTAGTAGCAACAGAAGATCTACAACCGTAGAGAACAATGTCACTTCCCATGGTTAAATAGAGGCATGAACCCACTATCAAGCATAAATACTCCCTCTTAGAGTCGCTAGCATCTACTTGGCCAGAGCATCTACTAGAAACGGAGAGCATGCAAGATCATAATAACATAATACATAATCTCAACCAAAGCAATCTCTCTATAAATCGGATCCACATCAAACCAACATGTAGCAATTACAAATAGATGATCTTGATCATGTTAGGCAGCTCACAAGATCTATACATGAAGCACAACAAGGAGAGGACAACCATCTAGTTACTGCTATGGACCCATGGTCCTGTGGAGGACTACTCACGCATCACCTCGGATGAAGACATGGCGATGTAGAGGCCTCCGACGGTGATTTTCCTCTCTGGCAGGGTGCCGGGATGGACTGCAGAACCCTCCCGAACTAGGGTTTCGGTTGACGGCGGCGTCGGAACTTTTCGTGGATGGAGGCTCTCGTCCCTGGGGTTTTCCCGATACGAGGAGTAAATAGGCGGAAGGGCGGAGCAAACGAGGCGACGAGGTGCCAATACATGGGCCAGGCGCGGCCAAGGGTGGGGCCGCGGCTGCCCTATGTACTGCCACATGGAAGCTCTCCTACGCGTGTCCTTCTGGCTCCGTCCTCGTCCCGGAAAAATAAGACTCTGGGCTTTTGTTTCGTCCCAATTCCGGGAAACTTTCATGTACAACTTTTCTGAAACACAAAAACAGCAGAAAACAGGAACTAGCACTGCGTTAATAGGTTAGTCCCAGGAAATGCTAATAAGTGTGGAAAAGTGCACATAAAACATATAAGAACTGTAACAAAACAAGCATGGAGCATCAAAAATTATAGATACATTTGGGACGTATCAGTGGTCTCAAGGGAAACTACTGGTAATTAAGGTACTCCTTTTAATACAGTATCGGAGCAAAGCATTAACACTCCAAGAACACACGTGATCCTCACATCATAGCCATCCCCTCCGGTTATCCCAATTTCTATCACTTTGGGGCCTCGAGTTCCGGACAACAATATGTGTATACAACTTGCAGATATGATCAAAAACAATAAGTATCATCATGAATCAATAACATGTTCAGATCTGAGATCATGGCACTCGGGCCCAAAGTGACATTAAGCATATCAAGTTGCAACAATGTAAAAAATACTTACAACGGATACTAGGCACTATGCCCATAACAATCTTATAGTTATTACATGACAAATCTCATCCAATCCCTACCATTCCCTACAGCTTACAAAGGGGAATTACTCACACATGGATGGGAATCATGGATGGTTGATGGAGAGGCATCGGTGATGGCGATGGAGATGATCTCCTCCAAATCCCCGTCCCGGCAGGGTGCTAGATCGGAGTTTCTGATCCCCGGATTGGGGTTTCTGGTGTCGGCGGATCAACGGAACTCTTTCTGGAAAAACGTCGAACCCCCCTCGGTTTTCAGGTCAGGCTTCTTATAGTGTTAAGGAGAGGCCGAGGGGGTGGCCGAGACGGCCAGACCACCCTAGGCACGGCCATGGCCTGGCCCGCGCCTAGGGTAGGTGTGGGCCCCTCTTGAACCCCTCCATCTCGTCTTCTGGCTCTGTGAGTCTTCAGGTGAAATATGAGTTTTGTGATATTTTCGGGGAACTTTTTTGAAAGTTGGATTTCTGCATAAAAAAAAACTCCAAAGCAATTATGCTGAAAACAACATTAATTAGCCCGCGTTAGTTGTATTCAAAACACACAAGATAGAGAAAAAACAAGTGTTCGGGAAAGTAGATACGTTTTGGACGTATCAATAGGAGTCGAAGGATTGACTGCAATAATGTCTCCTATACGAGCTAACTTCGCATCGGTAGGTAACGTGATTCTAGTCAAAGCATCCTCAATTGGAAAATCATCATCACTAGAATTTAAGTATTTGTTAATTGAATTGGGCCCTATTACTTGATTAACTTCAAACCATATCTTCAATGCTATCATTATGCTAGGAACCTTGATTCCCAACTTCCTTTTCACTTCTTTCGGGGTGATTGAGCTCACCTTTTTTTCCACAATTTTCTCAATATCCTTGTAGGAAGTATCCTCGGGGACTTTTCTCCTTTTCTTTAGATGCTCAGTGACATCATGGAAATAGTATTTCCATTGGGCGCCGAGTCCTGCGGCGGCAACACGGCCATGCCATGGCTTAAAGGTTAAAGGTTGGTCCTAGGGGGTGATCCATCGGAGGAAGTTTCACATTCCAGCTGATTTTGCTTACGCTACAAAAAAACATATGAAACATTTAGAAATTTAACTATTAGAATGTAATCGACTTGATTAAAAGCTACCGGTAGATAAATTACCACTTCAGTAATTAATTGCTCCCTCTTCTTGTCTGCTATATATTCCCTGATTTTTTCGTCTCGATGGCAATGAGCCCTGGTAAACTCTCATTACCACCGGTCCTCAAATTCTGCCCAGGGCTTGATTTTGGCACCGATTAAAGGATCAACGTCCTATTTTTCCCACCTCGACCTCTTGCGGTCTTAACCACTGCTTCCGAGGGTGACGAAATCTATGTTCATGCGACGCATGTCCACACCACACTGCCACATATCCTTGTCCTTCTTTCTAGCGCAATTATTCTTAAATGTTTCCCACTCCTCCTACGTGATCGTGGGATATGCCTTGTGGACCTTGGATTAATCATCACTCTTATGTATCATTTTTCATACCCTCGTTTTCTAACTCTTCAAGTCCCTGCTGAACTTGCTGAGGGCGTGGGTTTACACAAGATTTTGGGTCAGATTGAGGTTATTGTGAGGGGGTGGGAATGTGTACCGTTTGTGCAACTTCGAGATAAGGCTGGGACATAATTATGCATTCTACCTTATGTTCTTCTCGTTAATCGAAACGGTTTCTCGAAGAATACATTCTCATTGGCCGCCATATCTCGCTGCAACTGAGGGTGGCTGAATAGGATCCTCATTGGCTAGGCTTACTTCAAAGATAGTATCAGTTGTTTTCATGAGGTTGTTTCGGCCCTGTGTTGTTTTTTGGGTTTACTGCTATCGGTGCTAGTAATGGTCTCGTTGCCATCAGTGGCACTAGGGGTCCCGTCGTTGCCATTAGTGCCACTAGTTTGTTGGAAAAACTGCAACCCCGACTCTTCCTGTACTGCATTTTTTTTCTTGCGGCGAAGATTCAGAACACGTCGCCTTGTCGTTATGGTCTCCCGACATCTTCGAACTAAAATTAAAATTCATATAGTAGTCAGTAACAGTAAAATTAACAGAAATCTTCAGCATGACCTTTGCTAAAAAAAATGGGACATACGGAGTGTCCGAAATTTGCCGAAATGGAAACTAATCAACATTTCTGCAAAACATCAGGAACTCATATCCATACACACCACATAATCAGCAACACAAGAGCATTATCACACCAGCATTTCTTCGAGCACGTTAAGGGCACACAATTCATACCGGGAGGTGGAGGGGCGCCGCGGGGGCGGTCGATAGCCGGGCACGGGCGTCGTCCGCGGCGATGTCAAGCGTGGCATGGGTGGCGGCTCAACGGCGTGGGCACGGTCGGCGGCAAGGTCGAGCACGCATCATCGGCGGAGAGATATATTGGGGATCTTTGTCATTGAAATTTGCTTAAGTCCAAATAATAAGTGTGTCTTACACTCCTACGCTGCCACTATTTGGCGCCCCACCGGTCCAAAACTAATGGCAGCGTGCTATGTCCTTGACGCGTGGCCGATCAGGACATACTAGCTGCGTGCCCCGGGCGCGGCACGATGCGGATAAGTTCTCAGTCCAGGCGCAGCTAGGACCCACATAGTAGTCGTGTGGCCCTGGCCCGGGCATGTTGGTAGTATGGCTATACTGGTCACAAGCCCTATTTGGCTTAAGGGAGTCAGCTGCCAATAAACTTGCCCATATAGCCTTTTCTCTACTATTGAGGAGATCTTCATCGATCCAACTAAGTCGGCATGGTCAGCCTCTGAAGGGCGTACCATTAGGAACAAGGTGGCAAAGGAGGCACGGGCCAATGCACTGGCCGCGGAACGGCTTCAAGCTTCCATCGAGAAGTGCGTCGCCGACACCGTGGTGAGAGAGGCGAATAAGGCGGCTGCCGCGGCGACGAGGGAACAGAAGAACGACGCGAGGTGGTATAATATGATGGAGAAGCAAGGCATCAAGATCGCCCTCCTCACGGGCAATGTCGCCGCGGTGAAATGGGAGAAGGACATGGCGCTTCTGATGCAAGATACCTGATCCATGGACGCCCAAACGTGGGCGTGGTACGACGAGCAACGCGCCCTGATCTTTGCACCACCAGCCGCGACAACGAGCTCTACACCAACGACGATGTCTGCTACGGCGGAGGAGGGCCTGAGGCGGCCGACAATTGAGTTCCGCCGATATGCAGCCGAATATGCATGTTTTTTCTACGCCAAAACATTGAAATATGGACGATTTGGGCGAATATGATCGATGAACTTGCCTCATTTTGTAATGATCTATAGTCACCGTGAGGGGGCATGAACCGTTCAATTCAAATTTGTGGGCTGAAAGGTCGTTTGGGGTGGATGTTTCGGTGGCTCAGCTGGAGAAAACACCTCCCCCATACTATCCTCTATATCAACTTCCTCCAATAAATCGGCAAAACGGCTTTACTGAACGCTAAATAGGAGGACGAGGGAAGATGCTCTAAGCTAGTTGGGACATGGGGCCCGATGGTCCTTGGGAACCGGCCTTGCACAAGCTACAGCGGGTGGGAAGAGACCATGATGGAGAGTTGCCAGCGGCTACCTGCTGCCTAGCAGCCGGCAAGTGGTTCAGCTCCTCTGCTTGGATATGTAGCCGCGCGTTCATATCTGACCAACCAAGCACGTGGGTAATCTTCACGAAAGCACAAATGTAATGTAGGAGTACATGATGTTATCGTTGACGCTCCCACGTCCAAATCCGGCGAAATTTTCGTTCGGATTGGACGAAAATTTGCCTTAGGGGGCAGTATATTTCCAGTCGTGTGCTCCCCAAGCGGCGTTTCTCGGGTAAAAAGAGGATGTCCCGGGGAGTCCAGACGAAAGAGAAGACACGTGGGCGTGGGCGATTGGTTTTGCTCCATCCGGAATCCCCGAGCGCTCCCCGGGGTGCCGGGGATGGCGTGGGATCGCCGGATGAATTTAGGCCCAAATCCGAATGAAAACGAGAACCTGGGGGCGCGACTGGCCGTTTTTTGCCGTCCGGATGTAAAAAACAGCTCATGGGAGACTTCTCGGGGAGGCGAGCGGAGATGTTCTTACAAGGCTAGCTGTATATCGTATCATCATCAGGAAAATATGTGTAAATGAAGGCACGCGCGCGCGACTTCTTCCTGCAAACGGAGAGTGGCCATGAATTACGCTATCTAACTCGCAACATCGGTCCTCTTTCTATATGCTATTACTATCTCTGTCCATTAAAAAAATGAGATTTGTCCCAACTCTGTTATGTTTTTCAAATTTGAATGTATCTATGCATCGAGGAAGCACATTATAATCATTTTCAATAGAGTTGTTCGTTAGCCAAATTTTTATACATTTACCACACTTTACTTAAAGTGTGTTCCATTCTCGAGAAGTCTAGCTTTATGTACGCCTTTATGTATCATCAATAGGTTTATGTATCCAGGTGACATAAATATAGGGTATTTAGCCTAAATATACATCACCGCCCTAAAGAATTTATATACTACCTCTCTCTTTAAATAGATATTTAAGATTTTTCTAAATTTAGATGTATCTAGACGCTATTTAGTGTGTAGATACATTCAGATTTATTCAAGTCTTAGACACCTATTTATGGACGGATGGAGTACATCACTAAAATAGGATAGGGCATCTGTTGGAGAAAATTCTTTTGCCTCTAAAATATAGGTTTTACATTACCTCCCTATTATACATCATTTGTTGAAGATGTACTTAAAATGTGTTCAATTGTAGCTAGATAAACCTAGCTTTATGTATCTATCATCACAATATTCTAATATGCAAAAGCTAGTTAAACTCGCAAGCCCACGCAGCCTACTCCAGGACAGTCAACGATGCATGCGCGCGTTTGGTTGGTCAAGCAAGCGAGCATGTACACACTGTCACCGTACGGTGCGAGTTGTCTACTACAACTTGATATCATGTCTTCTCTCATTAGGTAAGGTTATGCATCTACTCTAGTACGACTGTACAAGTTGATCAATCTTTATAACGGACTCGAGAGACAATCATCAGTCATGGATGGGTTCATGGGATAAGACTATGATGGATGGATGATGGATAAGATGGTGATCGCAGAGTAGCCATATCCCCGCGACATATGATGATTATTCCGGCGGGGGCTCGGCGGCAGCTGCTGCCCCTGATGGTGTCGCTGCTGCTGCTGTGCTCGGCGGCTGCTGCTCAGCCCGTACAAGGCGCAGGACCGCCGCCGAACTGCCCAACCAGGTGCGGCAACGTGAGCGTGCCGTACCCGTTCGGCATCGGCGACGGGTGCTACTGGCCGGGCTTCAACCTCACCTGCGACCGGACGCGCCTGCTGCTCGTCGGCGGCGGCGGCACCCTCCAGGTCGTGGAGATCTCCCTGGCAACTCCACGGTGCGCGTTGTGGACAGCGCGGGACAGGTCAACCTCACCTTCGACGGGGCGGTCGACGGCAACGGCACGTGGGTCGGCGCCGGCGCCGGCCCGTACGTGGTGTCCGAGAGGCACAACCAGTTCGTCGTCACGGGCTGCAACGTGCAGGCCACGCTGGTCGGGGACGGCGGCGGCAACAACGTCATCAGCGGCTGCTCCTCCTTCTGCTCCATCAACGACAAGTGGACGGGCGTCGTCACGAGCTCCCCAGGCGACGGCGCCGCGGCCGCGTGCTCCGGCATCGGCTGCTGCGAGACGCCCATCCCCATCGGCCGCCCCTCCTACGGCGTGCAGTTCAAGTACCTAGACTCGAGCCACGAGCACGACGACAAGCTGCCCATCGCGGTGCGCATCGCCGAGCGAGGCTGGTTCGACGCCACCTCCGCCGCGCTACTCAACGACTCGACCGGGTACGCCCCCTCGCGCCGGCCGGCGGCCCCCGTGGTTCTCGAATTCGCGGTGGATTCGAACCCGGTGGTGATGCCGGGAGTGGCGACGTCGGGCTGCCCCAAGGACGCGGCGAGGAGCGCGTGCCGCAGCAGCCTCAGCTCCTGCCTCAACGTCACCGGCAACTACCGCAGCGGTTACGTGTGCCGGTGCCACGACGGGTACCAGGGCAACCCTTACCTTGCCGGTGGATGCAAAGACGTCGACGAGTGCGCGTTGCCGGGCATCTGCTCCGGCAAGTGCACCAACACGGCCGGAGGGTACCTTTGCAGGTGTCCGCGCGGCACCAGTGGCGACCCGCGCATCAAAAATGGTTGCGTCAAGTCTTCCCTAGGTGAGCACAACACCGTTGAATTTGCATCGATTCATGTACGTTGCCCATTGGTGATTACTCTGCTCTCTTTGTTTTCTTCCCTTAAAATGGATCTCTCCCCTATTTCAATGAAAAGAAACCGAAATACAAGTTCGTCACAATGCCCTCCACCATAAGTTTCTCCCCCCAAGTGATTTCAAAGAACCAGCTTGAGGTTCAGTCGAGGTTCAGGTAAGAGAAACTAAACGAAATACTCCCTCCGATAGTTTGAAACCACGACACTTATTATGAATTTGGAGGACATATTTGATTGCTTCGTTTTGCATTAAAGATTTACTTATTTTGAGGTTACGTTTTTAGAGCCACAGGCCACATGACCACGTTCCGTTTTGACTGAAAATGAAACAACATCAGTGTACAAAGCATATTACTTATTACAACTTCCAGGCGTCATCCTATTTTTAGGCCATTTACATCACATGTTCTTCCCGATAACTAAGAAACATATTCCATTTTCCAGGCTTAAGTATTGGCATAGGAATTGGCAGTGGCGCTGGCCTTCTACTCCTGGTACTTGGTGCTATCTTTGTGACTCGAAAGCTGAAGCATCGCAGAGCAAAAATGCTGAGGCAGAAATTCTTCAAGCAAAACCGTGGGCATCTGTTGCAGCAATTGGTATCACAAAAGGCTGACATTGCTGAGAGGATGATCATACCCTTGGGGGAGCTGGACAAGGCAACAAATAGTTTCGACAAAGATCGTGAGATCGGAAAGGGAGGGCACGGCACGGTCTACAAAGGGATCATGCCGGACCTGCATGTCGTGGCTATTAAGAAGTCCAAAGTCGCAGTCCAAAGGGAAATCGACGAGTTCATAAATGAAGTAGCTATTCTATCGCAGATCAACCATCGAAATGTCGTGAAGCTTTTCGGGTGCTGCCTTGAAACAGAGGTGCCACTACTGGTGTATGAGTTTATTTCCAACGGAACACTTTATCATCATCTTCATGCTGAGGGACCAACATCATTGCCATGGAAGCTTAGGCTAAGAATTGCAACCGAAACCGCGGGAGCTCTCGCGTACCTTCACTCTGCTGTCGCGTTCCCTATAGTCCACAGGGATATCAAGTCCCAGAACATTCTATTGGATGACACTCTGACAGCAAAGGTATCAGACTTTGGAGCTTCTAGGGGTATTCCGAGCGATGAAACAGGTGATGTTGAAACTGCTATCCAGGGAACTCTAGGGTATCTAGATCCCTTATACTGCTCCACGGGGATTCTTAATGAAAATAGCGATGTCTATAGCTTTGGTGTCTTTCTCATGGAGTTGCTGACCAGAAAGAAACCATATCTATACCGGTCATCCGAGGAGGACAACCTCATTACACATTTCACCTCCACGCTCATGAAAGGAAATTTGGTCGATGTGTTGGATCCTCAGGTCGTGGATGAAGGGGGCAAAGAAGTTGAAGAGGTTGCCATGCTGGCAGCCGCCTGCGTGAGGCTTCAAGGAGAACACCGACCGACCATGAGGCATGTGGAGATGAATCTAGAGAACCTTCGGGCATCACATGTTAAGGTTGTGGCACTTGATATGAATGCACCAAATTATGCATTGATCGAGGGTACAAACACGGAGGAGGTAAGCAGACAATATAGTTTAGAAGAAGAATATTTGTTGTCATCAAGATACCCTCGGTAGAATTTGTAATTTAAGCGTTGTAAGTTTTTTTTTAAATAGCTTGAGTGACAGCATATGTACGAAACATTATGGGAAGTAGCACAGTTGTGAGGGCATGATATTTGGTGTCCATATTTACTTCTATATTATGAGGGCATATTTCATCTACATAACACAATCTTCATAGGAAATACAAAGTCTTTCGATGTGGAGATATTTTTGTGGTCTAACTTTGACATTTAGTTTTATATATGATTATGTTTATAAGAAATACCTCTGAACGGAATCATAGTTGTTTCGGTTGTATAACTTTTTGTAAAATGTGCATTTCACGAACACTAGAATAGCTAAACAATAAATGCGATAACAACTTTGAGTCTTCCAACTTGCTAACTGAAGAGAAAACCCAGAATAAACCTTCTCACTAGGCAGAAAAAAAAAATCTGCTAGAGCTACGTGTATGTGTTCCGGAAAAAAATGAAAGATATTAAAGTGTCAAAAAATAGATTTTATTTGCTAGAATCGCTAGCCGCATCGATGCCTGCAAGTCTAAAGTGATAAGTCACAAATAGTCACGCGAGCGCATGTGCTATGTGGGTATAGTGCAAGGCAATGTGTTATTCTAGCATTTTACACGTGTACAAAATCTCTCCTTATAAGTTAGTCTCAACTTTATTTCCTTACAATGTGGGATTAAAATGTGGTATAGCTTTGGGACATGGCGTTTTTGCTCCCATGTGCATATGCTCCCTTTTTGAAATGCATTTTGAACATATTTGCAAATATCAAAAAAATCTAAAATAAAACGCATGTATATCTCAACATCCTAGATGCCAACTGACAAGGTATTAGCTTGTCAATGCCTACAAGTTGTAGACTAGGGTTTCGAAAGTAGAGAGCAAGTAGATATCGAAGTTTTCAGCCGAAAAGGTGCTCGGCTGCTAAAAACTAGGGTTGTGTTGACAATGAATCGATCATTTCTTTCTCCCTCGACTCCCCCTTATATAGGAGGCAGAGCCGAGGGTTTCGTGATGTACAAGTTACAGACATCGGGAAACTCTTTGAGTTCGTCCCGTATAGTTACAAGTCTCTATTCCTAATATATCTCTATCTTTCATATCGACGTTTTTCTGGGCTTCCGGGCTTTATAATCTTCGAGTCGTGGGCCTTCAGTAAACCCCGGGTACCTTATTCGGTAGGCCCATTGGGGATGCCTATGTCAGTAGCCCCCGAGATTTTGCTTGAATCGTAGAATCGAGTAAAATCTCCATCGTTACAATCAACTCATAACTTCTTCGGGTTACCAAATTATTTCTATATATATTGTGCAGTGATATTGGTAAATGGGGCTGGTTCATCTGACGAATCAGGTACCAATTAACTTCTCTTGTGGAAAACCGGCAAAAACCTACTTCAAGGCCGAGTCCCTGGACTCGACCCCGGTATACTGGCATAATTCGATATGTGCCGCTTAAGGTCTTACCATGATCCGAATTTCAGTCATATTTTATCGAGTACCTAACGCGTCCGTTAGGATTTTTCTTCACATCTGCTGATACGGGAAAAAGTAGCAGAGCGCATTCGGGTGCGATATCACGCCACACAGGACAGATCCCGGGGAGTTTCCTTCGTAAAATATTACGACATTCAGAGATTTTTTTTTGCGGTGGACGCGCTCGGAGAATATATTGTCGAGTGCCTTTTTCGGCTGTTGGAATGTCATATTTATTCGAGTCATGATGACTTACTATCTTGACCTCCCGATGGGAGTATATGAAGAGTTATGTTTTAACTCGAAGATGTATAAAGTTACTCCTCGTATTTCATCGGGTGCGCGACCAGCGCTCCCGATGGGAGTAGCCCCCGAGGCTACAGCCAAGTGCTCGTACTTGGTTGTAGGCTCACCTTTTTGATGTCTTGTCGCTATATTGTCAGCTTCCCATCGTTTTCATTTTCATCGGGTGCGCGACCAGCTCTCCCGATGGGGGTAGCCCCCGAGGTTACATGCAAGTGCTTGTACTTGGTTGTAGGCTTAATTTTTTCTATTTTGTATCAACTCGATATTTTCTTTTGGTGCCTCCTGCCATATTTCTGATAAGAGTAGCCCCCGAGCGTATGAACAAATGCTTTGTATTTGATCATAAGCTCCCGATATTTTTCTGGTTAGCTCACTCGTTGTTTTCTCTGTCGCTATATTTGATAGAAACACTCGATGTTTTTCTTCAGATGATGATATCATTGCTGACGATAGCCACGACCACCTCCTTGAAAACCACGGCTCCTGTCACATCTCTGAAGTGTAGGTCCAAAGTTCTACACGGTCGACACATTGCGCAAGTGGGGGACACACGTCCTCTGCAATTACCGGCACGCGCGCAGTAATTTCTGTCTTGTAACCTCTCACCAAAAAGATGATTATACCCTTGTTGATACGCGTAAGGCGTAAGATTCATTTTTAGTTCATCCAACGGTGCGACGGATCGGTTCCTCGCTATAAAACTGCCCCTTCGTCCTCATTCTCCCCCTTCGTTGCGTTGTTCTTCTCTCTCCTCTCTCCAGTTCCGCCATTGCCGTCCCCAAGCTCCTCACGTTCGCGCTTCCAATCAACTCCTTTCTCCACTAGAGCTCAGTTTTATGCCGCCGCGCACCAAACTGCTGAGGCACACCGCTCCAGGCACCAACACAACGATGGAGAATGCGGAGATCTCTGGATGGGAGAGATCCAAAATCTCCAACCAGGACCAGAAGACCCTCAAGAAACTTGGCCTGGTCAAGAAGGAGGGCTCGCTGATCTTCCCTGGCGACGAAAGCTTCACGCATCCTCCGATTGGATACCGGGTAACTTTCATCAATCAACTCGTCCGCAGCCTTTCCACCCCCATCCACGAGTTTCTTCGTGGACTTCTCTTTGTTTACGGGATTCAGCTGCATCAGCTGACCCCCAAACTCCATTCTCCACATCTCGATTTTTATCACCTTGTGCGAGTGTTTTTTTCTCGGGACCCATCCTCATTGGGGCCTGTGGAAACGCATTTTCTATCTCCGGCACAACAGCTCCCGCAACGTCGCCTACAATGTGGGCGGCGTGGTCATCTGTGTCCGTCCCGAAGTTGACTACTTCGACGTCCAGTTACCCGACTCCGTCCAAGGGTGGCGCAGGAGGTGGTTGTACGTCGAGGAGGACTACAACAACTCCCAAGGATACAACATCGCTCCTTTTGATGGTGCCGTAAAAATCCTCAGGCGCTGATCCTGGGACGCCGAGGCTACTGACGAAGAAAGGACAACTACGGATGCTCTGATGAAGCGCATCCACGAGCTCCAGAACACCCGCGGTGAAGAATTGTCGTGTGTTCAAATCACTGCTTATTTCCTTAGGATCAGGGTGCAACCTCTGCAGGCTCGCAAAAACCCCCTTTGGATGTACGCTGGCGAGAAAGACGTTGATCGCCTATCCAAAGATCTCTCTGTCAAAGACTTGGAGAAGCTCATTCGACGTTTCTTCTCGTTAAGCAAGAAACACGATGTTCCAACCTCCTGCCGTGTGGAGCCGTATAGTGGCAACCACGCCCTTCCCGAAGTAAGGAACTTTTTCTTCGAGTTGTGCTTTTACTTTTCGACTGCTTTCTCATTTGTTTTGGATATTCATATTGATCTTGCTTTTTCATCTTGTAGAACCACCAAGTTCTATCTTCTCTTCCTCCCCTTCCTGAAGGTGGAGAGGTGGACGAGTGAGTTGTTGTCACTGATGACTCGCAAGAACCCTCTCGTCCTGAGAGTGGAGTCACGGGATCTCACAAATCCGCGGCTTCCTCCAAAAAAGAAACTGAACCGGATCCTTCCGAATCAGGCCGCTCTCCTCCTTCCACTGTTTCTCCAAGGAGTGAGAGGAAAAGGGATGAAGTCGAAGATTCCGGCACCTCCAAGCCCACGGATCCAGCTTCCGAAGAAACATCACCCGAAGAAGAGGGTACCTTTAACCCTTCCGATGACTTGGACTCCGTTAGCTCGTAAGCTTCTTTATTGTTATTTTTTGTCAAACTTCTTTTCCGTCGACATACTCATTTTTCTATGTTGACAGTGGCGAAGAGGAAGAAAAAGAGGAACCCGAGGTTCATGGTACGACTCTAACGAGTACCTCACATACCTTGGTTCTCTCTGAAGAACGCCATACCGCCGAGGAATCTTCGCCTCCCCCTCAACAACACGTAGAAACGTCGAGTCCTATAGCCAGCCCCCGAGCCCCCTCGCCGAAGAGAGCAAGGATTGGGGCTGGCGATAGCCGTGCAATTGTTGCGGGGAGTTCCTCGACTCCTTCTTTGGACGATGTAAGTCTTTTTATTCTTGATTTGCTATTTTGCTTTGCCATTCTATCTTTGATCGTTTGCCGAATTTTTTCCTCCTCTGATCTTGTTTTCCTGACGCTCTTTCTTATAGCCTATGATGAAGCATCTCATCAAACTTGGCTCCCAATTTATTGGGTTTCGTGACACAGCCGAAGATTTGAGAGGTGATGCCCGTTTTGTTCTGAGTGATCCATTTCTCTCGGTAAACCTATTTTGTATCTGACAACGAAATTTTTCCTTTTGCCTCTATTTTCAGAGAACCTCGACCGAGCCGAGAAACGCGCTGACGAGCTCGCTATTAAGCTTGAGCAAAGCGAAAAGGCTCGCGAGAAAACTGAACAAGATGACGCTACTATTGAAGATCTTCGCCAAAGGCTCCACAAAGCTGAAAATTCTCTAAGCGACAAGATTTCTCGACAGATCACGCGCGAGAATGCCATCATTGATCGTTTGGAGACCCAGAACCGACGATTTGTTAGTAAATGTCTTCCTTCGCCTGCCTCTGTTTTATCTTGCTTCTCTGAATATTGATGAACTTTTGCTTTGCTCCAGCAGGGAGGATGGGTGAGGATTTTACCTTACACGAAGGTGCCGAGGATCGTCTTCTCGACACTCTTTCCATCCTCGAACTGCACGGCGACCTGGTGCGCACTAATATTTCGGAATCTCGTGCTGCGTTTAAGCGACTATTCCCTCACTTCTTTCCTAAGCAGACACAGCCCGAGATTTTCTCTGAGCTCGTGCATCGCTTTCGAGGCGAAGAAGATCCTGCCTTGGTCTACCGGCAAGAGAACTTGAAGCTTGGAGTCGAGGGAACTATTTCCTTGGTTGCTGACAGCCGCCAAGACGTCGACTGGGCGAAGGTTGGCGACCCCAAGGGGATGAACAAGGAAAAATGGAAGACTTTAGTGAAGGCTGCAAAGCCTCACTCGAAGAAAATCCTCGTCTTCCTGGGGCACAAACCTCCTGCATCTGCTAGCGCTGCCAAGCCGGAGGTCAAGTAGACCAACCTATCCCTTTGTCTTTTTCATTTTTTCCTTTTGTAGTTATCGCGTTGCTTGCCACCGAAGATGTCGATGATGTTGAACGTGCCATCGAGATCAGCTCCTTGCCGCCTCTAGTTCCCACAGACGGCGCCAATTGACAAGGTATTAAATTGTCAATGCCTACAAGTTCTAGACTAGGGTTTCGTGGAAAGTAGAGGGCAAGTAGATCTCGAAGGTTTCAGCCGAAAAGGTGCTCGACTGCTAAAAACTAGGGTTGTGTTGACAATGAATCGATCCTTTCTTTATCCCTCGACTCCCCTTTATATAGGAGGCGGAGCTGAGGGTTTCGTGATGTACAAGTTACAGACATCGGAAACTCTTTGAGTTCGTCCCGTATAGATACAAGTCTATATTCCTAATATATCTCTATCTTCCATATCGACGCTTTTCTGTACTTCCGGGCTTTATAATCTTCGAGTCATGGGCCTTCAGTAAACCCCGGGTACCTTCTTCGGCAGACCCATTGGGGATGCCTATGTCACCAACGAAGTTGTTTCAGCTAAATTCGACCTTTTGTGCAGCCCATGTAAAAAGGAAAAAAATTGATGCTAAAATAAGGCATTTCTCGAGACATTTTTTGTCTTTTTACAGAGGGCACAAAAAATATCAATTTTCAGCGGAACTTTGTGCGCACACATAGAATGTGTACATATACATGCAAATAAAAATTCTCTGGATTTTTTAACAATTCAAAATTTATTTTTTAGATAAAGGAAGCATATACACCTGGGATCATATTTGCATTTCCGCATAGCTCTGGGATATTATATTCTGTAATGAACCACCGACAAGCAAGAAAGCCACGCAGTGGTGGAAGAGGCAGTGGGCTCACATACCTACTGATGTGGGCTAATGAGTTACTTTAGGATATCTTTCCTACATGCATAGCCCACTACTAGGAAAAAGTCTAGCCGTAAGATTGCTAGCAGTGGCGCACCACTACACAGGTGCTCCGCTGCTATATACCAGTGGCGCACCAAAAAGTGGTGCTCCACTAGTAGTACATTAGCAATGGCGCACTAGTTTAGTCATGCGCCAGTACTAATTGTAAAACTAAGTTATAAATTGGTCTAGAATTAGCACTGGCGCACTAAATATAGGTGCGCCATTGCTATTTGGTGCGTCACTATGCTGCGAGTATAATGGCGCGGTAGATGTGGTCCGATGTGGTGCGCCACCGGCCATCGCACATACCTCCACACCGCGGGCACATGGCACACACCTAGCGTGGCACGCACCAACCAGTCGAGCCCTAAACCCACTTTCTTTCTCCCACCCCGGACATCCCCAGATCCACTTTCTCTCTCCCTAGGCGCGGACACCCCCGACCCCTGCTCCCCCAAGCCCTGGGACGGCGTCGGTTGCGACTCCGACAGCCGCGTCACGGCCATCCAGGTCGGTAACCTCACGACGCTCATCCGCCTGGAGGTCTTCGGCAACGCGCTCTCCGGCCCGCTGCCCCTCGCCGGGCTCTCCTCCCTCCAGCACCTCCTCCTCAACGACAACCGCTCCACCGCTCTCCCCCCTTGAGGCCGAGCTCGAGAAGCTCCGCGGTGGCGCCGACGGCTGGCGCAAGGTGGAGATCCGCCGCCGTCGTGTGCATCCTCGTCGCCGGTGCCAAGTACAGTGCATCCTCGTCGCCGGCGCACCGTGGCGGTACCGTGCATCCTCGTCGCCGGCGCCAAGTACAGTACATCCTCGTCGCCGGCCCCAAGTACCATGGCGAGTCGAGTACGCGGACACCTGGAGGAGTACTGCGAGCGCCGGTTCGAGCATCCACGGCGTGGACCAGATTAGCGCATGCCGGCAACAACGCCGGTGCCACCGAGTCCAAAGGACTTGATTGCGTTTTCTCCTTTTTTTCCTAGGGTTCTAGCTGCAAAGTGCACTGGTGGCCTTTAATGAATCTAATTTGTAATAAAATAAAAGTGACCTTTGACTAGTCAACTCAGATTCAGCGCCCACAGCCTGACACCTACCACACCTAGGCCCACGTGGCCTTTTTTTAATATTTTGTCCAGCAGCAGTGGCGCACCCTCCGTATAAATTGTGGTGCACCCTATTCTTATACCAATGGCGCACGTTGCAGTTATCAATGGCGCACCTACTAGTGCGCCACTCGTATGTATCCTTACTTATGGTGCACCGGGTGGTGCGCCACTGCTAACAGTTAGCAGTGGCGTCATAGTAGTGGCGCACCACTAGTGCGCCACTGATGGCAAAAAGTGGTGCGTCACTAATAGTCTGTTTTCTAGTAGTGGCCGTTTGGATCTTTTCGGTTTGGCAAAACTAACACAATAACACTACATTGAGTGACAGGGGTGCTATTGTCGGTGTTTTTGGTGAGAATATTATTGAATCATTTCTATCACTACGGGCAAGGATATGTAGGATGCGCTTGAGGTCAAGTTTTGGGTCTCAGACACAGGTCATTGAGCAATTCTATAACTATATGATGATTGATGCGCTCATGAGATACCATCCATTTCCGAGGAACTTGAGCAGTTCACGTATGTGTTACTAGACAAGTTTATTTCCGAAGGCATCATTGTCAAACTTCCTCCTTCATGGAGGAATTTTGCTACTTCTCTACACCACAAGAGACATGTGTTTTCCGTCACGGATCTCTAAAACACAAGAGAAAATGTCGAAGAAAAGGCAAGAGAAAAACACACATGCTTGAGGTGTTGATGGAGGTTCTAGCGTCAATTTTGTGCAGAAGAAAAACTTCCAACCCCACAAGTTCAAGAACAAGAACAAGTATGGTATCAGAGGAAATTTCATGGGAAGAACAAGGCCTCACAGTCTACCAAATTCAAGAAGAAAACTGCTAAGAAGAAAGGAGTATGCCACGTCTCTGGTGATCCTAATCATTCGGCTCCCAATTGCCCAAACCACTTTGACAAGCATCCACAAGGGAAGGGTACCTGCATGGAGCGCTGTATTTTGAAAAAAAAATCAAAAAGGAGATTTTAAATTATTAAAATTTTGAAAAGTTTCATGATTTATTCTATCAACTTGAAGATCTTAGAGCGATAGAGTTTTTAAAAATAACTGTAAGAAAGAGAACTTTTATTGTACATAGAGGATGACATGCGGGACCCATGAACCAGCAGCTTCCTCAACATTTTAAAGGCGGCATGAGATTGAAAGAAAAAAGCAAGTAACAAAATATCAGATGCCAAAAATAATCTAAGAAAAGAAACTTTATTTTTTGTACATAGAGGATGACATGTGGGTCCCATTTTGCAGCTAGGTCTCAACGTATCAGAGGCGGCACGGGATCGAAAAAAAGGCAAGTGATGAAATATCAGGTGCCATAAATAACTCCAAGAAAAGAAACTTGATTGTACATAGAGGCTGACATGTGGGACCCATTTTGCAGGAGCGGTCTCAACGTTTCTAAGACAGCACCGGATCGAAAGAAAAAGTAGGTAGCCAAAAATCACGGGGTCAAAAAAACTGCAAGAAAAAAATCATTTATCTTCAAAGAGGATGACATGGGGACCCATGAGGCAGCAGCGTCCTCAACGTTTGCAAGGAGGCAGGCGATCAAAAGAAAAAGGAAATAGCCAAAAATCACAGGGTGAAAAAAATCTAAGAAAAGAAACTTTTATTGTACATAGAGGATGACATGCGAGTCCCATGAGCCAGCAGCTTCCTCAACGTCTCAAAGGCTGCATGAGATCGAAAGAAAAAACTAAGTGACCAAAAATAAGGGGGTCAAAAAAATCCAAGAAAAGAAAGTTGATTGTACATGGAGGATGACATGCGGGTCCCATGAGCCAGCAGCTTCCTCAACGTTTTCAAGGCGGCATGAGATCGAAAGAAAAATGCAAGTGACAAAATATCAGGAGCTAAAAATAATCAAAGAATAGAAATTTAATTGTACATAGCGGATGACATGCGGGTCCCATTTTGTAGCAGCGGTCTCAACATTTCAAAGGTGGCACGGGATCGAAAAAACGCAAGCGACCAAATATCAGGTGCCAAAAATAACTCCAAGAAAAGAAAACTTGATTGTACATAGAGGATGACATGTGGGTCCTATTTTGCAGCAGCGGTCTCAACGTTTCAAAGGCGGCACAAGATCGAAAGAAAAAGGCAAGTGACCAAATATCAGGTGCCAAAAATAACTCCAAGAAAAGAAACTTGATTGTACATAGAGGATGACATGCAGGTCCCATTTTGCAAGAGCAGTATCAATGTTTCAGAGGCAGCATGAGATCGAAAGAAAAAGTCAAGTGACCAAATATAAGGAACGAAAATTAATCCAAGAAAAAAACTTGATTGCACATAGAGGATGACATGCGAGTCCCATTTTACAGCAGCGGTATCAATGTTTCAGATGCGGCACGGGATCGAAACAAAAAGTCAAGTGACCAAATATAAGGTGCCAAAAATAACTCCAAGAAAATATACTTGATTGTACATAGATGATGACATGCGCGTTCTATTTTGCAACAGCGGTCTCAACGTTTCAAAGGCGGCATGAGATAGAAAGGAAAAGGCAAGTGACCAAATATCTGGTGCTAAAAATAACTCCAAGAAAAAAACTTGATTGTACATAGAGGATGACATGCGGGTCCCATTTTGTAGCAGCGGTCTCAATGTTTCCAAGGCGGCACGAGATCAAAAAAAAAGGAAGTAGCCAGAAATTAGGGGGTCAAAAAAATCCAAGAAAAGAAACTGGATTGTACATATAGGATGACATGCGGGTCTCATAAAAGCGGTCTCAACGTTTCAAAGGCGGCATGAGATTGAAAGAAAAAGGCAAGTGACCAAATATCAGGTGCCAAAAATAACTCCAAGAAAAGAAACTTGATTGTACATAGAGGATGACATGCGGGTCCCATTTTGCAGCAGCGGTATCAACGTTTCAGAGGCGGCATGAGATCGAAAGAAAAGTGCACGTGACCAAATATCAGGAACCAAAATTAATCCAAGAAAAAAACTTGTTTGCACATAGAGGATGACATGCGGGTCCCATTTTACAGCAGCGGTATCAACATTTCAGAAGCGGCACGGAATTGAAAGAAAAAGGCAAGTGACGAAATATCAGGTACTAAAAAGAACTCCAAGAAAAGAAACTTGATTATACATACATGATGACATGCGGGTCCCTGATGACCCACAAGTATAGGGGGTGTATCATAGTACTTTCGATAAATAAGAGTGTCGAACCCAACGAGGAGCAGAAGGTGTTGACAAGCAGTTTCGATGAAGGATTCACTGTAAATGCTCACAGACAAGTTTTAAGGAGGTTTTGATATAGCAGATAAATAAAATACAAGTAAGTAAAATGCAAGAATAATAATTGCAGCAAGTGGCCCAATCCTTTTTAGCACAAAGGACAAGCCGGTTTGTTTACTTATGATGACCAAACGTTCTTGAGGACACACGGGAATTTAGTCTAGTGCTTTCGCTTCATATAGTTGATTAATCTTCATTGTTTTGATAAGTGTTGTGTGGGTGAACCTATGCTAATGCACCGCCTGACAAGGGATTAACTTATCAATGCCTACAGATTGTAGACTAGGGTTTTAGTCGGAAGTAGAGGGCAAGTAGATCTCGAAGGTTTCAGCCAAAAAGTACTCGACGATGTAAAAACTAGGGTTGAGTGAGACAATGAATCGATGCTATCTTTGTCCCTCGACTCCCCCTTATATAGGAGGTGGAGTCGAGGGATTCATAATACACAAGTTACAGAGTCCGGGAGGGTTTCTAACCCGTCCCGCAAGATTACAAGTAATATTTCCTAATACAACTATAGCTTTCCTTAATAGCAACTTGGGCTTCCGGATCTTCTTATTCTTCGAGTCATGGGCTTTCAGTAAACCCCGGGTACTATCTTCGGCAGGCCCATCGGGGATGCCTATGTCAGTAGCCCCCGAGATTTTGCTTGAATCGAAGAATTAAGGAAAATCTCCAACTTTAATTATTCAATAATTCTGTCAAATTTATCACATATCTTTGGATATGCAATTATATATTGTACAGGGATAACGGTAGTTGGGGCTAGTTCATCTGATGGATCAGGTACTAGTTAACTGCTCTAGTGGCAATCCGCAGAATCCTACTTCAAGATCACGTCCCCGGACATGATCTTGGGATACCGGTGTAAACTTCGACGAGTGCCGCTTAAGGTCTTACCATTCCGTCGAGTCCCGAGCCATATTTTATCGGGTACCTAACGCGTCCGTTAGGATTTTTCTTCATATCTTTTGATACGGAAAAAAGTAGCAAACCGACGTCGCAGACGGAGCCACGCCGCCGGAACGGATCGGGGTCTTACCTTCGCAAAGTTTTGCGGCATTCAGAGATTATTCGCGACTTTGGCGCTCTGAGAATATATTGTCGAGTGCTTTTTCGGCTGCTGGAATAGCACATTCTATTGAGTCAACGGATGACTTATCTTGCCTTCCCGATGGGAGTATATGCAGAGTTATTTGTATAACTCGAAATATGCTTACTTCTTCTTTCTTCTTTCTCTCTTTTTTTTTTATAATTTCATCGGGCACGCGAACAGCGTTCCCGATGGGAGTAGCCCCCGAGGCTACATCCAAGGACTAGTGCTTGGTTGTAGGCTCAACACTTTAATGCCTCATGTCGCTATATTGTCATTTTTCTCGAACTTTTCTTATCTATCGGGTGCGCGACCAGCGCTCCCGATGGGAGTAGCCCCCGAGGCTATGAACAAATGCTTGCATTTGGTCATAGGCTCTCGCCATTTCTATTTTGTCATACTCGAATTTTTATTTTTTCCAAAGTAGCCCCCGAGCATTTGAGCAAAAAACTTGTATTTGTTCAAAGGCTCTCGAGATTATCATTCATCACTCATTGTCGCCAATTTTCCAGTTTACCAAAGCCGATATTCTTCCATTGATAAAGTGACATCAGTGCTGACGATAGCCACAACCATTGTATCGGGAAGGCGCGAGCAACGCTCTCTCTCTGTCTTGCGGGCCCAAAGTCCTCGTCAATTTGACACGTCGTGCAAGTGGGGGACACACGTCCTCCACTTTTCCTGGCGCATGCACTGTAGCGCCTGTTCCTTCCCTTCATAGCGAAATTACGTTGTTACCCCTTATCCACGTGTACATCATCCATCTCACATTTTCTCCATCCAACGGTACATCGATTCACCGCACCCCTATTTAAGGTCATCTTCTTCCTCCGCTCATCTTTTCGCTCGCGCCACTCCTCTGCTTTCCTCTGTCAAAATCCTCCATTACGCCCCACACTTCTTGAGCTCAACCACGCCCGCCGTTTTCTCCTACGCCATTGTTGATGCCACCGCGTGCACGGCTCACCAGGCACAACACCCCGGAGTCGAAGATGGCAACTGAAGATCTGGAGTGGGAGAGATCTAAAATCTCCAACCAAGACATGAACCTGCTGAAGAAGCTCGGGTTCATGAAGAAGGACAACGCACTGCGCTTCCCCAAGGAGGAAAGCTATCCATCGCCCCAATCGAATATTGGGTCAGTTTCGTTGACCACCTTATTCGCGGCCTCTCTCCCCCTATCCACGAGTTCCTCCGCGGTCTCCTCTTCGTTTACGGGCTACAGCTGCATCAGCTGACGCCCAACTCCGTCCTCCACATCTCTATTTTCATCACTCACTGTGAGTGCTTCCTCGGAGTCCATCCCAATTGGGCTCTGTGGAAGCGCATCTTCTACTGCCGCCGCAATGGCTCCCACAACGTCGCCTACAACATAGGCGGCGTTGTCATTTGCGTTCGCCCTGATGTTGAGTACTTCGACGTAAAATTCCCCGACTCCGTACAGGGTTGGCGTAAAAAGTGGCTCTATGTCCATGAAGAAAGCTCCGATGATGGGGATACGCCCATAGGGGGTGGGTCGCCAGTCCCACTCGCCATAAGGACGAAGGCCAAGGAAGACCGCCAGTCGCCTAGCCGACTGGACCTGAAGGCGACTGGGCCGAAGACCCAAGGAGGAGGTCCGTACGGCCAGATAAGAAGATTACTTGTAGAAGGGTGATGTATCCCAGATTAGTAAAAACTGACATGATTCGGAGTTATCTCCTTGTAACCCTAGGCTGGGGGTGGATATATAAACCCCCAGGCTAAACCCTAGAAGGGACACGATCTGAGATCCAATCTCCCCTGTAAGCTCTTGGCTTTACGCCGACTGAGCCCCCCCATTGTAATTCTCCACTGAGCAATAAGATCTAGCAGGACGTAGGCCTTTTACTCTCCGGAGGGGCTGAACCTGGGTAAAACCTTGCGTCCCTTGCACCTCGACCCGCAGATGGCAATGTTCCTTGCCCCCGCATCAACGAAGTGCTACCCCCTGTAGCATCTGCCGTGGTCATATCCACGACAGTGGCGCCCACCGTGGGGCATGGGACATCAAGCCTCCGAGCTGCGGCGAGGCCCTACTCGCCAGCGAGGCGGCCGGTCGCTTCTGGCAGGATGATTGCCACCGGCAACTTCTTCCACATCCAGCCAAGCACCTACTGGCCCGCCTCATTGATGTCTACTGAAGCTTCTATTCTTGTAGACAGTGTTGGGCCTCCAAGAGCAGAGGTTTGTAGAACAGCAGCAAGTTTCCCTTAAGTGGATCACCCAAGGTTTATCGATCTCAGGGAGGAAGAGGTCAAAGATATCCCTCTCAAGCAACCCCGCAATCACAAAGCAAGAAGTCTCTTGTGTCCCCAACACACCTAATACACTTGTCGATGTAAAGGTGCACTAGTTCGGCGAAGAGATAGTGAGATGCAAGTAATATGGATGAGTATGAGTGGTAATAGTAATCTGAATAAAATATGGCAGCGAGTAAACATGCAACAAAACAAGTAAACAAACGGAGATTCGATGCTTGGAAGCAAGGCCTAGGGATCCCGCTTTCACTAGTGGACACTCTCAACAATGATCACATAATAGGACTACTCTACACCCTCTTGTTGGATGATGAACACCACTAACTATGTAGGATTACACGAACCCTCAATGCCGGAGTTAACAAGCTCCACAATATTCAATGTTCATATTTAAATAACCTTAGAGTGTAAGATAGATCAACATAATCACACCAAGAACTAACATAGCATGCACACTGTCACCATCACACTATGAAGGAGGCATAAATCACATCAATTCTTATCATAGCAATAGTTAACTTCATAATCTACAAGAGATTACAATCATAACCCACGCCAAGTACTACACGATGCACACACCGTCACCATTACACCGTGCAGAGGAATAGACTACTTTAATAACATCACTAGAGTAGCACATAGATGATATTCAACTAGATCACATAAAGAGAGAGATGAACCACATAGCTGCAGCGGAGCCCTCAGCCCCGGGGTGGATTACTCCCTCCTCATCATGGAGACAACGATGGCGGTGAAGATGGCGGTGGAGACGGCGGTGGAGATGACTCGGGGGCATCTCCGTCCCGGCAGGGTGCCGGAACAGAGACTTCTGTCCCCCGAATTGGAGTTTCGTGATGTGGCGGCGCCCCTGGAGTCTTTCTGGAGTTTCGTCAAGAGGTGTCGAAGTTTTAGGTCACGACGGCTTAAATAGACGAAGAGGCGGATTCCGAGGGGACACGGGGTGCCCACACACTAGGGGGGCGCGCCCCCCCCTTGGGCCGCGCCGCCCTGTGGGGTGGGCCCCCCCTGGCTCCCCTCTCGTCTTTCACCGGTGCTCTGGAAGCTTCCGGGAATTATAAGATCTTCGGTCTTGATTTCGTCCGATTCCGAAAATATTTCTTTACTAGGATTTCTGAAACCAAAAACAGCGTAGAACAAAGAATCGGCCTTTCGGCATCTCGTCAATAGGTTAGTTCCGTAAAACGCATAAAAACGATATAAAGTGTGAACAAAACATGTAGGTATTGTCATAAAACAAGCATGGAACATCGGAAATTATAGATACGTTGGAGACGTATCAGCATCCCCAAGCTTAGTTCCTACTCGTCCTCGAGTAGGTAAACGATAAAAGATAATTTCTGAAGTGACATGCTACCAACATAATCTTAATCATACTATTGTAAAGCATATGAGATGAATGCAACGATTCAAAACAATGTTAATGCAATGAGTAAACAATTGAATCATATAACAAAGACTTTTCATGAATAATACTTTCAAGACAAGCATCAATAAGACTTGCATAAGAATTACTCATAAAGCAATAAATTCTTAGTAAAAGCATTGAAGCAACACAAAGGAAGATATAAGTTTCAGCTGTTGCTTTCAACTTCAACATATATATCTCATGGATAATTGTCAACATAAAGCAATATAACAACTGCAATAAGTAAACATGTAAGAATCAATGCACACAGTTGATACAAGTGTTTGCTTCTAAGATAGAAAGAATAGGCAAACTGACTCAACAAAAAAGTAAAAGATAGGCCCTTCGCAGAGGGAAGCATTGATTGCTATATTTGTGCTAGAGCTTTGGTTTTGAAAACAAGAAACAATTTTTTCAACGGTAGTAATAAAGCATATGTATCATGTAAATTATATCTTAGAAGTTGCAAGCCTCATGCATAGTATACTAATAGTGCCCGCACCTTGTCCTAATTAGCTTGGACTACCGGGATCATCGCAAGACACATGTTTTAACCAAGTGTCACAAAGGGGTACCTCTATGCCGCCTGTACGTACAAAGGTCTAAGGAGAAAGCTCGCATTTTGGATTTCTCGCTTTTGATTATTCTCAACTTAGACATCCATACCGGGACAACATAGACAACAGATAATGGACTCCTCTTTAATGCATAAGCATTTAGCAACAATTAGTATTCTCATATGAGATTGAGGATATATGTCCAAAACTCGAAACTTCCACCATGATTCATGGCTTTAGTTAGCGGCCCAATGTTCTTCTCTAACAATGTGCATGCTCTAACCATTAAAGTGGTAGATCTCCCTTACTTCAGACAAGACGGACATGCATAGCAACTCACATGATATTCAACAAAGGGTAGTTGATGGCGTCCCCAGGAACATGGTTATCGCACAACAAGCAACTTAATAAGAGATAAAGTGCATAAGTACATATTCAATACCACAATAGTTTTTAAGCTATTTGTCCCACGAGCTATATATTGCAAAGGTAATGGATAGAAATTTTAAAGGTAGCACTCAAGCAATTTACTTTGGAATGGCGGAGAAATACCATGTAGTAGGTAGGTATGGTGGACACAAATGGCATGGTTATTGGCTCAAGGATTTGGATGCACGAGAAGAATTCCTCTCAATACAGAGCTAGGCTAGCAAGGTTGTTTGAAGCAAACTCAAGTATAAAAGGTGCAGCAAAGCTCACATATGAACATATTGTAACTATTAGAAGACTTTACATTGTCTCCTTGTTGTTCAAACACCTCAACCAGAAAATATCTAGACTCTAGAGAACAATCATGCAAACCAAATTTTAACAAGCTCTATGTAGTTATCCATTAATGGGTACAAGGTACATGATGCAAGAGCTTAAACATGAGCACAACAATTGCCAAGTATCAAATTATTCAAGACACTCTACCAATTACTACATGTAGCATTTTCCGTTTCCAACCATATAACAATTAACGAAGCAGTTTCAACCTTAGCCATGAAAAATAAAAGCTAAGAACACATATGTTCATATGAACCAGCGGAGCGTGTCTCTCTCCCACACAACCATTTATTCAAACAAAAACAAAAACAAAAGCACACAGACGCTCCAAGTAAAGTACATAAGATGTGGCCGAATAAAAATATAGTTTCAAGGGAAGGAACCTGATAATTTATCGATGAAGAAGGGGATGCCTTGGGCATCCCCAAGCTTAGATGCTTGAGTCTTCTTGAAATATGCAGGGGTGAACCACCGGGGCATCCCCAAGCTTAGACTTTTCACTCTTCTTGATCATAGTATATCATCCTCCTCTCATGACCCTTGAAAACTTCCTCCACACCAAACTCAAAACAACTCATTAGAGGGTTAGTGCATAATCAAAAACTCACATGTTCAGAGGTGACACAATCATTCTTAACACTTCTGGACATTGCTCAAAGCTACTGGAAGTTAATGGAACAAAGAAATCCATCCAACATAGCAAAAGAAACAATGCGAAATAAAAGGCAGAATCTGTCAAAACAGTAATCAATCCAGTAAAGACGAATTTTATTGAGGCACCAGACTTGCTCAAATGAAAATGCTCAAATTGAATGAAAGTTGCGTACATATCTGAGGATCACTCACGTAAATTGGCATAATTTTCTGAGTTACCTACAGAGAATTAGGCCCAGATTCGTGACAGCAAGAAATCTGTTTCTGCGCAGTAATAATCCAAATCTAGTATGAACTTTACTATCAAAGACTTTACTTGGCACAACAATGCAACAAAACTAAGATAAGGAGAGGTTGCTACAGTAGTAAACAACTTCCAAGACTCAAATACAAAATAAAAGTACTGTAGCGAAATAAACACATGGGTTATCTCCCAAGAAGTTCTTTCTTTATAGCCATTAAGATGGGCTCAGTAGTTTTTATGATGTACTCGGAAGAAATAGTATTTGAAGCAAAAAGAGAGCATCAAGAAGCAAATTCAAAACACATTTAAGTCTACCCCACTTCCTATGCAAAGGAGTCTTGTACACAAATGAATTCATGAAGAACAAAGTGACAAGCATAAGAGGATAAAACACGAGTAACTTCAAGATTCTCAACATAAAGAGGGGAAACTTAATATTATTAAGATGCATATAACCATGTTTCCCTCTCTCATAATAACTTTTAGTAGCATCATTAATGAAATCCACAATATACCCATCACTTAAAACATTCTTATCATGGCTCATATGTATAGAAGTATCATTAATTTTGGCATAAGAAGAGTTCTTCTCATTAATAGTAATTGGAGCAAGATTATTATCAAGAATTTGAACATGGTAAACAAGTTGCATATTAAGGGAATTGTTTTTGGCAATCCAATCATAACTATGACAAGTTTCATAAGGATAGTTATAACCTATATCATAGCATTCTTTATAATAATCATTAAAGGTCGGAGGCACAGTGTCCTCATAAGAAATAGAATAGTTATCTTTCACAGTCGGTTTATCTGTGACCATACAATCATTGTTATTAGAAGGAGATGTATCAAACACATAATGATCAATAGCAAAAGGATTTTCAAACACCTCTTCCCCAAGCTTAGAGCTTTCTATATCATTATGGGAGGAAGCATGGATAGCACTGACACTATGGCAATTATTATCATCATCATTTTCAGAATTAGTTTCCCATAGATTTGCAATATCAAAAGTAGTGTGCTCATTCAAATCATGATCACTAATGTATGTAAAGGGCATAGGAAGATCATTGTATTCAGATTCATTATCATAATAATCATTAGGAGCAACATACTTACGGTTACCTAGCGTTATGTCATTCACGCGGGGATATGCCGTTACCTCTTTCTCTTTATTCTCCTTCTCCTTCTTCTTCTTCTTCTTCGTTCCCTTCTTCTTCTTCTTCTCCTCCTTCTCCTCGTTTCCTTCTTTAGGAGGAAGAGGCTTGAAGGGTGGCTTGTCCGCATAACCTGATTTACTTTCGAAACAATAGAAGAAACTTGGGAGGATTCCTCCTTTTCATTAATTAGTTCAAAACACACAGATGGTCCTATCATATTTTGGCAAGGTGTCATCTTCTAAAATATTTTGTATGTAAGTATTTGTATGGCTATTATCAATGCAATAAGAAAAACACCCATGCAGGACATCATCAATATCAAGATCATTAATATCTAACAAAGAAATTTTCCTTGATAACTCTTCACACCACAAAAATAAAGTGAGTTCATCATGCTGATTAGGAGTAATTTCATCATCACAATACAAATTTGCAGCACTCATTGGGTTCAAATTATCATTGGTGGAGCATTGAAAATTAAAAAGACCCACTTCATGGCAAACTTCACAAATAAAAGGATAGAGGGCACAAACTTTTTTACCAAGATCATCTAGAGCCCTAACCCACTTTCTAGTTTTTTCATTAATATGATGGATACAATATTCATCTTTGATTTGATTAATTCCACAAGGTCTATGCATTCCACAAAAATTAACATGCTTATAGGAAATAGCATTCTTAGGAGTTTGAGCATGCTTATTGCAATCACTAACAACAATTTCATCCTTCATGCAAGCCTCTTTAAAAGGTTCATGATACTTATCAAAATTCTTTTAGGCAATTCAAAATGAGAAGCAAAGGCTTTATAAAGATTTGCAGCAACTTGAGAGTCAAGGCCATAAGTAGCACTCATATATCGAAATTTATCAGCATCCATAAAAGCTTCAATGCATTCATAATCATAATTTATACCCGACTCTTCACCTTTGTTGTTCTCCCATCCTTCAAGCATTCTCCTCAATCCGATCAAGAAGATCCCACCTAGCTTCAACCTCCTTGCTTATGAAAGATCCCTCTGAACAGGCATCCAGATAGTCCTTGTGTTGTCCTGAAAGCCTCGCATAAAAATTGTTAACAATAACATTATGGGGGAGCTCATGAATGGGACATTTGAGCATTTAGTGACTTCAATCTCCCCCACGCTTGAGAAATACTCTCTCCATCACGAGGATAAAAGTTATAAATGTAATTCCTATCAATATGCACTTCATGAGGAGGATAAAATTTAGAATAAAAGAGAGGTACAATTTCCTCCCAACCAAGAGAATGACTATTCTTCAACAATTTATACCAATGCGCCGCTTACCGCATAGACGAAAAAGAGAATAGCTTCTTCCTCACTTCATCCATAGAGATACCCGCACACTTGAATAACCCGCATAATTCATGCAAAAACAAGAATGATCTCCAGGATGGACAATTCCATCCCCTTCATAGCGAGTTATCAATAACATGTTCAATAATTTTCATTGGTATCTTGAAAGCAAGTACTTGCATGAGGTGGATTTAAAATATCACAAGCATCATTAGAGTTATCGCATGTGGGAGATAAAGCATTATCGTAACAAATTTTCTCCCCTAAGGATGGGAAGCTAAAAAGATCACGTAAACTAGCTTCCCCAAGCTTAGACTTATCCATAGCATTAGCAAGTGATTGCGTTCATACTAATAACATTGCTACTAGCATGCAATTGAGGCTCCATAGGTTCTTTAATTTTCGCATCACACAATTCATGTCTTAACTTAGGAAATAAATTAAAAAGCTCATAGTTGTATTCCATTATGCCTTACTAGTGTAGACAAGAAACAAAAAGATGCAATTGCAGGATCTAAAGGAAATAGCTTCGAGTACTTACAACGGCGAAAATAGCTTAGTAGCCGAGATCCGAGTGTGAGTACCTTTTACCTTTCCTCCCCGGCAACGGCGCCAGTAAAATAGATTGATGTCTACGGGAGCTTCTATTCTTGTAGACGTGTTGGGCCTCCAAGAGCAGAGGTTTGTAGAACAAGCAGCAAGTTTCCTTAAGTGGATCACCCAAGGTTTATCGATCTCGTGGAGGAAGAGGTCAAAGATATCCCTCTCAAGGAACCCCGCAATCACAAAGCAAGAAGTCTCTTGTGTCCCCAACACACCTAATACACTTGTCGTATGTAAAGTTGCACTAGTTCGGCGAAGAGATAGTGAGATGCAAGTAATATGGATGAGTATGAGTGGTAATAGTAATCTGAATAAAATATGGCAGCGAGTAAACATGCAACAAAACAAGAAACAAACGGAGATTCGATGCTTGGAAGCAAGGCCTAGGGATCCCGCTTTCACTAGTGGACACTCTCAACAATGATCACATAATAGGACTACTCTACACCCTCTTGTTGGATGATGAACACCACTAACCGTGTAGGATTACACGAACCCTCAATGCCGGAGTTAACAAGCTCCACAATATTCAATGTTCATATTTAAATAACCTTAGAGTGTAAGATAGATCAACACAATCACACCAAGAACTAACATAGCATGCACACCGTCACCATCACACTATGAAGGAGGCATAAATCACATCAATTCTTATCATAGCAATAGTTAACTTCATAATCTACAAGAGATTACAATCATAACCCACGCCAAGTACTACACGATGCACACACTCGTCACCATTACACCGTGCAGGAGGAATAGACTACTTTAATAACATCACTAGAGTAGCACATAGATGATATTCAACTAGATCACATAAAGAGAGAGATGAACCACATAGCTACAGACGGAGCCCTCAGCCCCGGGTGGATTACTCCCTCCTCATCATGGAGACAGCGATGGCGGTGAAGATGGCGGTGGAGACGGCGGTGGAGATGACTCGGGGGCAATTCCCCGTCCCGGCAGGGTGCCGGAACAAAGACTTCTGTCCCCCGAATTGGAGTTTCGTGATGTGGCGGCGCCCCTGGAGTCTTTCTGGAGTTTCGTCAAGAGGTGTCGAAGTTTTAGGTCACGACGG
The DNA here is from genome assembly GCF_022539505.1 of Lolium rigidum. NCBI lineage: Eukaryota > Viridiplantae > Streptophyta > Magnoliopsida > Poales > Poaceae > Lolium > Lolium rigidum. The sequence continues at coordinate 76,018,273 of NC_061514.1, read as the reverse complement.
CTTAAATAGACGAAGAGGCGGAGTCGGAGGGGCCACGGGGTGCCCACACACTAGGGGGGCGCGCCCCCCCTTGGGCCGCGCCGCCCTGTGGGGTGGGGCCCCCTGGCTCCCCTCTCGTCTTTCTCCGGTGCTCTGGAAGTTTCCGGGAATTATAAGATCTTCGGTCTTGGTTTCGTCCGATTCCGAAAATATTTCTTTACTAGGATTTCTGAAACCAAAAACAGCAGAAAACAGCAACTGGCCTTTCGGCATCTCGTCAATAGGTTAGTTCCAGAAAACGCATAAAAACGATATAAAGTGTGAACAAAACATGTAGGTATTGTCATAAAACAAGCATGGAACATCAGAAATTATAGATACGTTGGAGATGTATCACTCATCGCCCCTCAAGCACGCCTGGATGGTGCCGATCGGCTCGATAAACCTCTTCGTTGGGCTCGCCGGCGTCAGCGACCCCACCGAACCCCGCCCCGGCCGATCACGTGACCCCTTCGCGCCGGGCCAACTCCTCACCGCCACTCGCCCGGTCACTGGCGAGATATACACGGAAGCCGAGTCGGCCCTGGAGGACGACGCCGACTCGGCAGCCGTGGCGCCAATCGCTGGTCCCACGATCGCGGCGTCCGGCACCAACTCCACTGCCACGGCGTCAGTCGCTGGATCCACTGCCGCGTCTCCGAGGGCCGGTTCCATCACCACAGCGTCGTTCAAGGACTCCATCTCCCTAGTCGCTCACCCGAGCGACTTTGAGGACGACTCCGTTCTCTCCCTCTTCGGCAGCGATTCCGAGTCGGACTCCGTCGAGGCCCCGCGCTACCAATATCCAACCGCCGTCTTCATGGCGTGAGGAGAGGAGGAACTTCCGAATGACGCTTTCACCACTCCTCTCCCTGCAACCGCCACCGCGACCGAGATCGAGGCGCATCGGGCGGCCCTCGAAGAACAGAGGAAGAAGGAGCTTGCCGAGCGGCAGAAATTCCGCCTCGAGCAAGACGAAGTGAGAGCTGTGTCTCACTATCGCCAACAGCGCAATCGCCTGCGCATGGAGCGCGCCCGCGCACACGACTTCCCCAGCGCGCGTCTCAACTTCGACGACCCGGACGGAGAAGTTCGGACTGCCCGAGTCCAGAACCCTGATGTCCCTGAAGGAAGTCGGGCCGCCGCCGGCAGGACGGCGCATGGAGCACCACCACCGCCACCCCCGCCGCCACCACCACCACCACCCGAAGTTCCCCGAGCGGAAGTCGACGCCAATGGTCTACCGCTACACTCGTCTCCAGCTGACAACGTCGCAGCCTCCCAGGCCGTTCTTGCGAGGCTCCCCGAAACGGGAGATGGCGCGATCCTCGTCCAGCACGCCAAGGCCCTCGTTGCCAAAGCGTTGGAGCAACAACACGCTGCTGCCGACTCACAAGGGCGACTCTATTCGCGCTCATCCGCTAGCCGCGCGGCGTCTTCCGGAGTGGCGAACCGCGCGGTCGCCAGCGCCAACAACTGCCCGCCGCCAGCACCACGCGCGGCCCACTCGACTAACAACCGAGTCGAGCCGCGCCCGCGCGGTGATGGTCGCCGCCAACGGGCAGCCCGTCGACGCGCGCACCCACATCGTCAACAATCAAGAATGGCGGGCGCGTAACCGCATGAACGACCGCTACGCAGACGAACTCCCGCGCCAGAGCGCGTTTACTCGAGTCGGCCCCGCCTATTTTGGCCCGATGGTAAGAGGCGAGCCCTACCCCGTAGGATTCAAGGGGCCCCGTGACATCGAGAAGTACGATACTCATATCGACCCCACGGTCTGGATCGACTCGTACGCCATGGCAATGGGTATCCAAGGCCATTCAGAGTTGCTTGCGGCACGTTACCTGCCCCTCATGATGGACGGCGTAAATCGCCATTGGTTCAACACCCTTACCGCAAAAAGCATCGACTCCTGGGAAGAAGCCCGCGCTGCATTCATCCAGCACTTCGCTAGCGCGTATACCCGCGCAACAACCATAGAAGACCTGGATCGCTGCGTCCAGGGCCCGCGCGAGTCGACTCGCCGGTGGGTGCAGCGCTGGCAAGATATGTGGACGACCTCCAGCGGCATTAGCACGGACACGGCGATCTACTGCTTCCGGTGGTGCTGCCGGTACGAACCACTAAGCGCCAAGCTCCGCCGCGTTAGCAGAGATAACATCTCAATCTCCGAGCTCTTCGACATCGCCAACCGCTACGCCGATGAAGACCCTACAGTCGACTCGGACGACGAGTACGGCCAGCGGCGCAATCGCCGCCCCGTTCACAACGACCCTCGACGCGGCGATTACCGGTTCGGCGGCCGATCCAACAACGGCAAGCGCCGCACCGAAGGAGGACACAACGAGCTCGTCGCCAACGCCGACTACGAGCAGCGCGAGCCAAAATCCTTCCGACGCGACAACCGTGCGCCGCGGGAGGACCGACCTCAGCCCAAGCGCTTCGATGCCCGCAGCCTCCTGGACGCCCCGTGCATCTACCACAGCAGGGAGGGCAAGCCATCAACACACACGACGGGAAACTGCTACTCCCTGAAGCAGATAGAGAAGGCCCACCGTGCCAAGGAAAATGACGGCGGCAATCAGCACAAAGACCGCGCCAAGGACCCAGACCAGCACAAGGGAGAAGGGTTCGGTCGCAGCGCCGGCTCGCTCCACACCTTCACCGGAGTCGGCGATCGTCGGGACAGGAAAGTCCTCACAAGGGCGGTAGCAGTACACGCGGTCGTCCTCGACGTGCCCCAGTGGCTCAACTGGTCCGAGCAGAGCATCACCTGGAGTCGCGACGACCACGCTCCTCGCATCGAGTACCCCGGCCGAGTGGCGCTGGTCGTCAGGCCCAAGGTAGCCGACTACTGGCTGCCGAAAACCTTGATGGACGGAGGAAGCTCCATCAACATTCTGTACTACGAGACCTTCCAGCGACTCGGCTTACCAGACTCACGCCTTGAGAACACCAAGGTCACATTCCATGGCATCGTCCCCGGGCGGAAGGCCTTCCCGATCGGCAAGGTCACGCTACCAGTCACCTTTGGCACACCCGTGAACTACCGCACCGAGCGAATAACGTTCAAGGTGGTCAACTTCCACAGTTCCTACCATTGCGTGCTCGGCCGACAGGCGTTCGCCCGGTTCATGGCCGCACCTCACTACGCCTACAACATGATGAAGATGCCTGGGCCTCGCGGCATCATCACCGTCCACGGCAACCTAGAGATGGCACTGGAATGCGAGGACGTCAGCGCCAAGCTCGCCGACGCCGTCATCGCCGACGAACACGACAACTCCGCCGAGCTCGCCAAGTATCCAGTCGACCGAAACGACCTCGCCATCCTAGAGAAGCCGACCGAGCTCGACTCATCCGCAGCAACCTTCAAGCCTACAACCGACACTCGCCAAGTAGATCTTGTAGAGGGTCACTCGAGTAGGCAAATTACCATTGGGACGGGCCTGTCCGCCCAATAGGAAAGCGCGCTCATCAAGTTCCTCCGTGAGAATCGAGATATCTTTGCATGGAAACCGTCTGACATGCCTGGTGTCCCGAGAGAACTTGCTGAGCACAAATTACATGTCAATACCTCCGCACGCCCCGTTAGGCAGGCAATGCGCCCCGTAGGAGAAGAGCGACGGCGCGCAATCGCCGAAGAAGTGAACCGGTTGCTCGCCGCCGGCTTCATCATCGAAATCAAGCACCCCAAATGGCTGGCAAACCCAGTCCTGGTGCTGAAGAAGAACAAGACATGGCGTATGTGTATCGACTACACTACCCTCAATCATGCATGTCCCAAGGACCCATTCGTCCTGCCGCGAATCGACCAGATCATCGAGCGGTCGCCGGGTCCGAGTCGCTGCGCTTCCTCGACGCTTACTCCGGGTATAATCAAATAAAGATGGCCAAAGAAGACCAAGAGAAGACAGCATTCATCACGCCATTGGGCGCCTACTGCTACACATCCATGACCTTTGGCCTCAATAACGCCGGAGCGACATATCAACGGTGCATGAACAGCTGCCTGGAGAACCAAATCGGCCGCAGCGTACACGTCTACATAGACGACGTGGTAGTCAAGTCGACTCGACCGGACGACCTCATCACCGACCTCGCCGAGACATTCGCCAACCTCCGACGATACAAGATTAAGCTCAACCCTCTGAAGTGCACCTTTAGGGTCCCCTCGGGACAACTGCTGGGTTACGTCTTCTCCAAGCGCGGCATCGAGCCCAACCCGGAGAAAACCCTGGCAGTCATGCGAACTAAGCAGCCAACCTGCCTGGTCGACGCGCAAAAGCTCGCCGGCCGGGTCACAGCCGTCAGTCGCTTCATACCTAGGCTCGGTGACAAGGCCACGCCACTTTACCGCCTACTCAAGAAGTCAAAATCATTCGAGTGGACAGAAGAGGCACAACGGCCCCTGGAAGAGCTCCAACACGCCCTGCAGAACGCCCCAATCCTCGCGGCCCCACTACCACTAGAAACTATGCTCCTATACGTCGCTGCGTCGAATCGCGCGATAAGCGCGGTCATGGTCGTGGAGCGCAAGGAAGAAGGAAAAGAGCAGCTGATACAGCGCCCGGTCTACTACATCAGCGAGGCCTTAATCGACTCCAAGCAACGGTACCCGCACTATCAAAAGCTGGTGTACGCGGTCCTCAGGGCCCAGAGGCGACTAGCCCCCTACTTCCACGAGCACCCCATCAAGGTAGTCGCCTCAACACCACTCGCCGAAATTATCCGTAACCGCGATGCAACCGGCCGGATCACCAAGTGGGCAGTCGAACTTGGCGTCCACAACATCATGTACGAGTCGCGCCACGCCATCAAGTCTCAGGCACTCGCCGACTTCCTCGCCGACTGGGAAGAGGCCCAGCAACCGAGCTCTCCCGCGGACCTCAAGCATTGGACACTGCACTTCGACGGCTCCAAGAACCTCGAGGGGGCAGGCGCAGGAGTCGTCCTCACATCGCCAAAAGGCGACACCGTGAAGTACGTCCTGCAACTCCGGTTCGAGCCCTGCACCAACAACATGGCCGAATACGAGGCGCTACTACACGGCATGCGAGTAGCAAAAGAGATGGGCGCAACACGGCTGCGCTGTCTCGGCGATTCCGACCTTGTCGCCAGCCAGACTTCCGGCACCTGCGACGCCACCGACGCCAACATGATCGCGTACAAGCGCGTGGTCGACCAAGCCGGCGCCAGCTTCGCCGGCCACGTCGTCGAGTGGGTCGACAGGCGCAAGAATGAAGAAGCAGATGCGCTAACCAGACCCGGGTCCAAGCGACTCCAACCTCCTCCAGGCGTCTTCCTCGATATCCTCAGCCACCCCTCGGTGTGCGCACCTCGCGAGCTGGACATCGCCGAGCCTCCTGCACCCGACTCCACCCTAGTCGCACTCGTCTCCGACAGCGACGAATGGACGGAGCCATACCTAAGCTACCTCGAACGCCAGGTGCTGCCAATGGATGAAACTGAGGCACGAGCGATCGTACGCAGGTGTAAGTCTTTCACCATTATCAACAAAGAGCTATACAAGCGCAGCGTTTCGGGGGTATTCCAGCGGTGCGTCGGCGCTGACGAAGGGCGCAAGATCCTGCGCGACATCCACGCAGGGGACTGCGGCCACCATGCAGGCGCGCGCTCAATCGTTGCCAAAGCCTTCCGTCATGGCTTCTATTGGCCGACAGCCCACGAAGACGCAGTCGCGCTCGTCCGCTCGTGCGCCGGGTGCCAAAAGTATGCAAGCCAGTCGCACATGCCGGGATCAGCACTGAAGACCATCCCCCTCACCTGGCCGTTCGCCGTCTGGGGCCTGGACATGGTAGGAAAATTCAAAACAGCCCCCGGCGGGTACACTCACCTCTTAGTCGCGGTGGACAAATTCACCAAATGGGTAGAAGCAAAACCCATCAAGAAGTGCGACGGAAAGACATCCACCAAGTTCCTACGCTAGCTTATCTACCGGTATGGCTACCCTCACAGCATCATAACCGACAATGGCACAAATTTCGCCAAAGGGGAGATGGCTGATTTCTGCAAGGACAAAGGCATCCGACTCGACCTCGCGTCGGTCGCACACCCCGAGTCTAACGGCCAAGCGGAAAGAGCAAACCAGAGCCTCCTCCACGGACTCAAGCCGCGACTGATGGTGCCTCTGGAGCGCGCAGCCGGTTGCTGGGTAGAAGAACTCCCCTCCGTGTTATGGGGCATCCTCACAACACCAAACAGGTCGACCGGCTTCACCCCCTTCTTTCTGGTGTACGGTGCCGAGGCGGTCATGCCCACGGACATCGCCTACGACTCGCCACGGGTCACCAACTACGCCGAAGAAGACAACGAGCGCGCTCGCCAAGATGACATTGACCTCCTCGACGAGGCCAGGGACCTCGCACTCTCTAGGACCGCAATCTACCAGCAAGATCTCCGCCGCTACCACAGCTGTCACGTTCGGAGTCGCTCCTTCCAAGTCGGGGATCTCGTGCTCCGGCTAATCCAAGACAAGAAAGGCATGCACAAGCTTTCCCCCCCATGGGAAGGACCTTTCGCCATCAGCCGCGTACTCGGCAACGACTCCTACTACCTCACCGACGTCCGCAAGGACGACAAAGGCGAACCACTCACCCGAGAGGTAGAGCGCCCCTGGAATGTCAATCTCCTCCAACGGTTTTACACCTAAGGAAGATATGTAACCCACAAATTCAGTGATTAATCAAAATCGCCGATTGCGTCAATCTCCAACACCGATCGCCTCTATGCTACCCGCCAAATAACCGCATATCCCATCTCGGTAAACACGAGCCCAATCGCCATGGCACGCGAATTGGTACTGGGAGACCTTCGATCGCCGCTGCTGGAAGAGAAAAGTCCACGATCGGCCAAGTAGCCGAGCTAACAAGGGCATGATGGGTTACCCGGGCGCAACACCAGGCCCGGTTACCCCCCAACCCTTATGATGTCAGGTGAAAACGGCGACTGGAACCTACAGCAGGGTCGCATGCCGGACCAACCCCCCGGGCCACGGCGATCGTCTAGTGCTACGCTATACAGCACACCGATGCCCTCCTCTACCTTAGGCGGGTGACTTGAGTGGATAAGTACTTCGACCAGGGACCCCACAAAACGGACCTGCGGCTCGCCAAGGAACAACGCCCGCAAGAACCCCCTTTGGAGTCGCCAAGCGACTGGCTCACCGAGCCACGACGAGAGGCGCGCTACATATAAACAGCGCAACTATAACCAACCCGCTACTCCACCCATGAGGCTGCTATTCGCACTACAATGACTACGTATCGCGACCGGGGACGCCCGGCTCGACAAGGAAAACAGTCAAGTCGATAGCCTTCATCGGGTCGCATGGCGACTGGCCTGTTGGCCATGGAGAGTCGGACCCAACTCAAACATAAAACATTACCGATACGTTTACATATCTCAAAAGCGGTCGCCAAGTTATACTTAAGCAAAAGCTAGCACTTTATTTACAACTAACACCCGCGAGTCACACCCTCGCGGGAATTTGAGTGGCATCATCCACAGGTTTACAAGACCCTACTGGGACGGCCCCAGAGCTTCCTCTACGACCGGCTCGGCGCCACCGTCGCCATGGCGGAACTTCGGAGTATACAAGACGACCGGGTAAGTGGACAAGGAGTTGGCAGCCGTGGCATGGAACAGGCGCTCCGCGGGGAAATCCACCGGGCCAGCTTCCTTCTCCGCGTCCCCGGGCGCCGATTGGCTGGCAATGTGCGTCTCCAAGTCCGCGGTCGCCAACACCCGGTCGGCGTAGGGGCGCACTGCCTCCATCATGCGCAGCACCTCGGCGATGTCAAACTCACCAGTCTCCGAGGGGAAGCCAGCCGTGACCTCCTCCACGTCAAACCCCTCCGAGTAGTGGGCCAGCACCATGCTCAGCGCCATGGTAATACCCACGCGGCAAGAGGAGCGGCGGAGCCAGTCGACAACAGCTGGAATGTTGGAGACGGCCTTGAAGACTGACGGCGTGTCCCGCGGAATCACCTCCCGCGGACTTAGGTACTGGAGCGCCGCCAGGATCTCCCCCGCACAGGCGATAATGCGCGCGGTCGCAGTCGACAGGCACTCCCGCGGGGTTGCCGTCTCCGTGAAGTCGCTCGTACCTGACACCAACAACAAGAAGAAATTCAAGTGAGAACTCGCTCTTGGTGCGGGCTCGCCACGCTCGGGGACTGGCCCCCGAGGCCGACTCGCCACGCTCGGGGACTGGCCCCCGAGGCCGACTCGCCACGCTCGGGGACTCGCCCCCGAGGCCGACTCGCCACGCTCGGGGACTGGCCCCCGAGGCCGACTCGCCACGCTCGGGGACTCGCCCCCGAAGCCGACTCGCCACGCTCGGAGACTAGCCCCCTTAAGCGGACTCGCCGTTTCGGCAATCAACAAAAACCAATGGAGGAACGCTGGAACTTACCAAGGAGCTGCCGCGACATCTCGCGGACAAACGCCTCGAAGCTGGTCTTCTTGGCCTGCACCGCCAGGACGGTGCCCTCGGACGCCTCCTTCTCCGCGGCCAACTCCTTGGCATGCTGCAGCTTCAGAGCCGCAACCTCCTCCCGAAGACGTCCTCGAGCTCCCGGCTCTTGTCCTCCAGGACCTTCGTCAGGTCGGCAACCTCCGCCTTCGCCTTCTTCCTCGCCTCTTCGGCCTACGTCGCCCGGAAGTCGGCTTCCCGATAGAGGGATTCCTTTACGAATCCTTCACGGGCTTCGGCAAGCGCCTTCGCCTGCGCCTCTGCTACAGAAAACAGGAAATGATTAGAACAAGATCCACGTACGTGCACACGATGAACAAGAAGGAGAAAACAAGTAAGAACAACTTACTGCCCATGGCGATGAACTTGCGGTTCTTCTGCGCCGCCTCCTCCACAAGCGCTGTCAATCGCCTCACCTCCGCCTGCGCAGAGAATGAGTAAAATGCCAACAATAGCAGTCCAGGCGCAAAAAGAGCCTCGACTCGCCCCTTCAGGCCAAGTCGACCCTCGGGGACTGGGGGAGGACCGGACTGCGAGTACAGGAGTGCTTACCACGTGCACTTCACCGAGCGCCGTGTGAAGCTCAGTGAAGGTCAGAGTCGAAGGCGGAGGACGGCGCGACTCGGCCGCTTCACCCGCCTGCATCACCGCTTCGGTCGACGGCGCCCCTTCCGTTCGCGTCTCGGGGTCGCTGGGACGGACTTGGTCCCTAGCGGCCTTGGACCGACGCTCCTTCATCGGCGCCGAGAGGCCACCCTCCTCGGCGGTGTCTTCTTCGACTTCGGGCGCCACGACATACGCCCCCTGGGCTTCAGTCGATCCGACGCCTGCCGACTCCTCCTCTACCACGGGGGGAGCGGCGCCTGGACCCATCGCCGCGCTCGCCGCGCCCCCGCGACCCACGCTGGCCAAGGGGAAAGCCTCAACAGTGGGCTCGGCACGGCTGGCGCCCGCATCCCCCGCCTTGCTCGCAGCGACAGGCTCTTCCCGAGCCGACCCCGTGTCCACAAGGTCGGAGGGTGCCTTCTTCGTTTCTGCGGCCTTCTTCAGGTCGGCCACCTTCTTCGCCTCGGCCGCTCTCGTGGCCGCTGCCGCAATCAAGGCGGGTCTTGCCAAGACCTTCCTCTTGGACCTGCGGGGGATTGAGGCGGCTCATTCATCAATCCCGCTGATGCGTGTAGTTGACACGTCCGTTGGGAACCCCAAGAGGAAGGTGTGATGCGCACAGTAGCAAGTTTTCCCTCAGAAAGAAACCAAGGTTTATCGAACCAGGAGGAGCCAAGAAGCACGTTGAAGGTTGATGGCGGAGGAGTGTAGTGCGGCACAACACCCGGGATTCCGGCGCCAACGTGGAACCTGCACAACACAATCACAGAACTTTGCCCCAACGTAACAGCGAGGTTGTCAATCTCACCGGCTTGCTCAGTAAACAAAGGATTAGATGTATAGTGTGGATGATGATGGTTGTTTGCAAAGAACGAGTAAAGAACAATTGCAAGCAGATTGTATTTCGGGTGTAAAGAATAGGACCGGGGTCCACAGTTCACTAGCGGTGTCTCTCCCATAAGATAGCAGTATGTTGGGTGAACAAATTACGGTTGGGCAATTGACAAATAAAGAAGGCATAACAATGCACATACATATATCATGATGAGTACTATGAGATTTAATCAGGGCATTACGACAAAGTACATAGACCGCTATCCAGCAAGCATCTATGCCTAAAAAGTCCACCTTCAGGTTATCATCCGAACCCCCTCCAGTATTAAGTTGTAAACAATAGACAATTGCATTAAGTATGGTGCGTAATGTAATCAACACGAATATCCTTAGACAAAGCATCGATGTTTTATCCCTAGTGGCAACAACACATCCACAACCTTAGAACTTTCCGTCACTCGTCCTGGATTTAATGGAGGCATGAACCCACTATCGAGCATAAATACTCCCTCTTGGAGTCACAAGTATCAACTTGGCCAGAGCCTCTACTAGCAACGGAGAGCATGCAAGAACATAAATAACATATATAATAGATTGATAATCAACTTGACATAGTATTCAATATTCATCGGATCCCAACAAACACAACATGAAGGATTACAGATAGATGATCTTGATCATGATAGGCAGCTCACAAGATCTAACATGATAGCACAATGGGGAGAAGACGACCATCTAGCTACCGCTATGGACCCATAGTCCAGGGGTGAACTACTCACACATCGATCCGGAGGCGATCATGGCGATGAAGAGACCTCCGGGAGATGATTCCCCTCTCCGGCAGGGTGCCGGAGGCGATCTCCCGAATCCCCCGAGATGGGATTGGCGGCGGCGGCGTCTCCGGAAGGTTTTCCGTATCGTGGCTCTCGGTGCGGGGGTTTCGCGACGGAGTCTTTAAGTAGGCGGAAGGGCAGGTCAAGAGGCGCCACGGGGGCCCCACACAACAGGGCCGCGCGGGCCCCTTGCTGGCCGCGCCGCCCTGTTGTGGCGGTGCCTCGTGGCCCCACTTCGTCACTCCTTCGGTCTTCGGCATCTCGTCAATAGGTTAGTGCCGGAAAATGCATAATAATGACATATAATGTGTATAAAACATGTGAGTATCATCATAAAAGTAGCATGGAACATAAGAAATTATAGATACGTTTGGGACGTATCAAGCATCCCCAAGCTTAGTTCCTACTCGCCCTCGAGTAGGTAAACGATAACAATGATAATTTCTGAAGTGACATGCTATCATAATCTTGATCATACTATTGTAAAGCACATGAGATGAATGCAGCGATTCGAAGCAATGCTGAAGATAATGAGTAAACTAATGACTCATATAGCAAAGACTTTTCATGAATAATACTTTCAAGACAAGCATCAATAAGACTTGCATAAGAGTTACTCATAAAGCAATAAATTCGAAGTAAAGGCATTGAAGCAACACAAAGGAAGATAAAGTTTCAGCGGTTGCTTTCAACTTCAACATATATATCTCATGGATAATTGTCAACACAAAGTAATATAACAAGTGCAATAGGTAAACATGTAAGAATCAATGCACACTGTTGATACAAGTGTTTGCTTCTGGGATAGAAGGAATAGGCAAACCGACTCAACAATAAAGTAGAAGATAGGCCCTTCGCGAGAGGAAGCATTGATTACTATATTTGTGCTAGAGCTTTTCATTTTGAAAACAAGAAACAATTTTGTCAACGGTAGTAATAAAGCATATGAGTTATGTATAAGACATCTTATAAGTTGCAAGCCTCATGCATAGTATACTAATAGTGCTCGCACCTTGTCCTAATTAGCTTGGGTTAACACGGATTATCATTGCATAGCATATGTTTCAACCAAGTGTCACAAAGGGGTACCTCTATGCCGCATGTACAAAGGTCTAAGGAGAAAACTCGCATTGGATTTCTCGCTTTTGATTATTCTCAACTTAGACATCCATACCGGGACAACATAGACAACAAATAATGGACTCCTCTTTAATGCATAAGCATTCAACAACAGTTAATATTCTCATAAGAGATTGAAGATTAGCTGTCGATACTAAAACTTCCACCATGAATCATGGCTTTAGTTAGCGGCCCAATGTTCTTCTCTAACAGTATGCATACTCAAACCATTTGATTGTGAGAACCGCCCTTACTTCAGACAAGACGAACATGCACAGCAACTTATTTAGAAATAAGACACATAAGTACATATTCGTCACCACGATAGTTTTTAACCTATTTTATCCCATGAGCTATATATTGCAAAGGTAAAGAATAGAAATTTTAAAGGTAGCACTCAAGTAATTTACTTTGGAATGGCGGAGAAATACCATGTGGTAGGTAGGTATGGTGGACACAAATGGCATGGTTATTGGCTCAAGGATTTGGATGCATGAGAAGAATTCCTCTCAATACAAGGCTAGGCTAGCAAGGTTGTTTGAAGCAAACTCAAGTATAAAAGGTGCATCAAAGCTCACATATGAACATATTGTAGCTATTATAAGACTTTACATTGTCTCCTTGTTGTTCAAACACCTCAACCAGAAAATATCTAGACTCTTGAGATCAATCATGCAAACCAAATTTTAACAAGCTCTATGTAGTTATTCATTAATGAGTACAAGGTACATGATGCAAGAGCTTAAACAAGATCTATATGAGCACAACAATTGCCAAGTATCACATTATTCAAGACATTAAATCATTTACCACATGCGGCATTTTCCGTTTCCAACCATATAACAATGAATGAAGTAGTTCAAATTTCGCAATGAACATTAAAGATAAAGCTAAGAACATATGTGTTCATACGAAACAGCGGAGCGTGTCTTTCTCCCAAACAAAGAATGCTAGGATCCGATTTTATTCAAATAAAAAAAAAACAAACAGACGCTCCAAGTAAAGCACATAAGATGTGACGGAATAAAAATATAGTTTCACTAGAGGAACCTGATAAGTTGTCGATGAAGAAGGGATGCCTTGGGCATCCCCAAGCTTAGACGCTTGAGTCTTCTTAAAATATGTAGGGATGAACCACGGGGGCATCCCCAAGCTTTGACTTTTCACTCTTCTTGATCATATTGTATCATCCTCCTCTCTTGACCCTTGAAAACTTCCTCCACACCAAACTCGAAACAAACTCATTAGAGGGTCAGTGCATAATTCATATATTCAGAGGTGACATAATCATTCTTAACACTTCTGGACATTGCGCGAAGCTACTGAAAGTTAATGGAACAAAGAAATCCATCTAACATAGCAAAACAGGCAATGCGAAATAAAAGGCAGAATCTGTCAAAACAGAACAGTTCGTCAAGACGAATTTTAAAGTGGCACCAGACTTGCTCAGATGAAAATTCCCAAATTGAATGAAAGTTGCGTACATATCTGAGGATCACGCACGTAAATTGGCAGATTTTTTTGATTTCTCTACAGGGACTACTGTCCAAATTCGTTACAGCAAGAAATCTATTCCTGCGCAGCAATCCAAATCTAGTATTGGCTTTACTATCAAAGACTTTACTTGGCACAACAATGCGATAAAATAAAGATAAGGAGAGGTTTCTACAGTAGTAAACAACTTCCAAGACTCAAATATAAAATAAAGTGCAGAAGTAAAATAATGGGTTGTCTCCCATAAGCGCTTTTCTTTAACGCCTTTCAGCTAGGCGCAGAAAGTGTGTATCAAGTATTATCAAGAGATGAAGCATTACCTCGGGCATTGCGCCCACCTTTCTTATTCTTTTTCTTACTCTTTGATTTAGGGAATACATGTCTACCTCCTGGCGTAGAGGTGAATTTTAGGGTGCCTTCTCCCACCTCTATGACTGCTCCCAATAGTTTCAGCAAGGATCTTCCAAGTGTGATTTGTCCTGTTCCTACACATTCAATAACAAGATAATCAGTGGATATTGTTCTTCCAAGAATGGTTGTATGCACACCCTCGGCTATTCTCTTAGGAATTATAACAGAGTTATCAATAAGAGTTATTCCTTCTCCTCCTTCAACGAGTCCCCAAAGTGTCAAAGATTCATAAATACTCTCAGGCATAAGACAAAATTCAGACATAATATCACAGTTGGCATGAAAAGTTTTACCACCAATAACAATTTTAATAGTAGGGTCCCATATTGAAGGTTCGAGTTCACCAAAACTTGATCAAGACGGTTACGAACATAACTATAATTTTTTTCCAAGCAAGATGCACTTGTCTCAAGAGTGTTTAATCTATTATAAATGCTAATAAGAGCTGAATCAAAGTTATTAGCTGAACTATGTGATGTAACCAATTTCTTTATGGCATTAAAAGCTTGATCACCGTCGCAATGAAGGAAATCTCCTCCCACTACAGCATCCAAGGCATATCTATAGCGAATCATAAGCCCAAAATAAAAGTTACTAAGGAGCAAACTTAGAGTCATTTGAGGTTCGGCTTTACGATAAGAATCAAAAATTCTGGACCAAGCATCTTTAAAACTCTCCTCATCCCCTTGTTTAAAAGTGAAGACTAATTCCTCAGGTGAAGAAGTAACAGGTGCAGAGCTAGACATGATAACAGAAGTAAAAATGCAAGTAACTAATTTTTTTTGTATTTTTGATATAGAGAACAAGACAGTAAATAAAGTAAAACTAGCAAATAATTTTTTTGTGTTTTGATATAAGTGCAGCAAACAAAGTAGTAAATAAAATAAAGCAAGATAAAAACAAAGTAAAGAGATTGGAAGTGGAGACTCCCCTTGCAGCGTGTCTTGATCTCCCCGGCAACGGCGCCAGAAAAAATGCTTGATGCGTGTAGTTGACACATCCGTTGGGAACCCCAAGAGGAAGGTGTGATGCGCACAGTAGCAAGTTTTCCCTCAGAAAGAAACCAAGGTTTATCGAACCAGGAGGAGCCAAGAAGCACGTTGAAGGTTGATGGCGGAGGAGTGTAGTGTGGCGCAACACCGGGGATTCGGCGCCAACGTGGAACCTGCACAACACAATCACAGAACTTTGCCCCAACGTAACAGCGAGGTTGTCAATCTCACCGGCTTGCTGTAAACAAAGGATTAGATGTATAGTGTGGATGATGATGGTTGTTTGCAAAGAACAGTAAAGAACAATTGCAGCAGATTGTATTTCAGATGTAAAGAATAGGACCGGGGTCCACGAGTTCACTAGCGGTGTCTCTCCCATAAGATAGCGGATGTTGGGTGAACAAATTACAGTTGGGCAATTGACAAATAAAGAAGGCATAACAATGCACATACATATATCATGATGAGTACTATGAGATTTAATCAGGGCATTACGACAAAGTACATAGACCGCTATCCAGCATGCATCTATGCCTAAAAAGTCAACCTTCAGGTTATCATCCGAACCCCTTCCGTATTAAGTTGTAAACAACGAGATAATTGCATTAAGTATGGTGCGTAATGTAATCAACACAAATATCCTTAGACAAAGCATCGATGTTTTATCCCTAGTGGCAACAACACATCCACAACCTTAGAACTTTACTGTCACTTGTCCCAGATTTAATGGAGGCATGAACCCACTATCGAGCATAAATACTCCCTCTTGGAGTCACAAGTATCAACTTGGCCGAGCCTCTACTAGCAACGGAGAGCATGCAAGAACATAAATAACATATATGATAGATTGATAATCAACTTGACATAGTATTCAATATTCATCGGATCCCAACAAACACAATATGAAGGATTACAGATAGATGATCTTGATCATGATAGGCAGCTCACAGGATCTAACATGATAGCACAATGGGGAGAAGACGACCATCTAGCTACTGCTATGGACCCATAGTCTAGGGGTGAACTACTCACACATCGATCCGGAGGCGATCATGGCGATGAAGAGACCTCCGGGAGATGATTCCCCTCTCCGGCAGGGGTGCCGGAGGCGATCTCCTGAATCCCCCGAGATGGGATTGGCGGCGGCGGCGTCTCTGGAAGGTTTTCTGTATCGTGGCTCTTGGTACTGGGGGTTTCGCGACGGAGGCTTTAAGTAGGCGGAAGGGCAGGTCAAGAGGCGTCACGGGGGCCCCACACAACAGGGCCGCGCGGTGTGGGGACCCCGGACTAGCTGTCCAAAATCCCTGTTATGTATACAGTTCACGATCCCATGATCAGTGCGTCGTGAACACATAACCGAACTGATATCAAATTACACCATCCATTACAAAGCGGAATAGGAAAATTACAACATGGTCACATGACCCATACTTACATAATAGCCTCGAAGGGCTAACTAAACATCAGAGTAGCATCATCACTTCAGCAGCGCAGTACCCAAGTCATATGCCATAACCCTACAGGCAACTGACTGGGAAGACGGTCCTAGCTCGCATAGACGTCGCCAACTCCTTCTTCATCCGTTGTGTTTCTCCAAGTCTGGCCAAGTAAATAGCCAGGGACAAAGCCGTGAGTACATTTGGAATTGTACTCGCAAACCATCAAGAAATGTGCTAACGAGCTAACTAAAAGAGACAAGAGAGGAAGAATAGTTTCTCTTGTGGATATAGCATGTGAAGGAGAATCAGTTTCTCTTGTGGATAAAGCATGTGAAAGAGAATCAGTTTCTCTTGTGGATATAGCATGTGAAAGAGAATCAGTTTCTCTTGTGGATAAAGCATGTGAAAGAGAATCAGTTTCTCTTGTGGATATAGCATCCCGACATCGCAATTGATGGAGACACTAAAGTGGTACTATGACACCTCTATATCTTTATTGAAGAAGATACTTCAAAAGATAGCTATGGCATATCTATATCTTTATTGAAGAAGAGTTAGCATACCGCCATCTCATTTGATGGGGATGCTAGGGAAGTCCTATGACATCTCTATATCTTTATTGAAGAAGAGTTCCTCTACATGAAACATTAGGAAAGAGTTCCCCACTTGGTCTTATTTTTCCACGACCATCTCCATATGGTCTACACACGCCTCTTTCCGTACCCTTCCGGTACATCCAACACAACACTTTCTTTGCAAAGCATTTATCAAAACAAAACTCAAGCCCCGGTTAAGTATGGCCATTTCAACTTGTCCATGACCGCGGACGCGGCTATTCGAATAGATTTGACTCTGCAGAGTTTGCACACTTTCCCCACAACTATCCGGATACCTATCGTGTGGGCATCATCCCCGCATAACAACATATGCCACGACGGATACCCGGACATAACCTTTCGCCCATCTCCACCGGCACGAGTCCTTCCTCGCGGGCTTACCCCTTCCCGGCACCCCGGCAGCATACCTCCTTTTGAGCGTATCTCCGACGCCATGACGAAGACCCTCGTAATCGTCCGGCTATCGGTTAAGACGGTGTATTGCCTCCTCCGGAGCGCAACCCGGCGTCGGAGGTCGTCGTGACCCTCCCTAGAAAGTTGTGAAGGGTGCTCCTGCCGGCTTCAACAAACTACGGGCTAAGCCCCGTCCCACACCGAGGTAGTGTGGTTGCGCGATAAAAAGTTGGGACGGCGAACACTTATACGCAGTGCTCCTTTTTAAAACCATTTTTCCCACAACACCTTGGTTGTTCAACAAACAGCCATACACCACTTTTCCGAACATCTTTACCAAGATCCTTTGCTTTCTTAAACCATACGCTTGGGTTAACTCACCCAAGGTTTTCATAAAACATTTACAACAAGGTAAGCCTTGAGGGGTTCCCAACCTATAGTTTCATGAGTTGAACTAGAATTGCACTATGGCCGAGATGAGAGTCATCTTGCCATAGAAGGTATATAAAGGAGTAATGGGTGGATCATACTCGCTTAAGATAAGCATGTATGATGACAACACAAAGAGGATTATACTTTCAGATTTGTGGTACTAACTATAAAATTTGGATAGTGGAGAATCACTACCCAACCAACTCTCCAATAGGGTACCCGGCATACTCCTCTCAAGTTGAGAATTACACCAACATCATGACATTGATACTTCTAAAATACAAAAGTGGTGGGTGTGGTGTAAGTTACTATCTTGAGAGGGAAGATGCTCAAGTTGAGCATACAAGATGACCAAGTGGAATAGCACGGCCATGATACCATGCATCCCATAATCACAACGACAATAGTGGAGTATCACCACTAGGGAGTACCCCACTAGCAACCATACATAGATGACAATAGTAAAGAGAACAACACACATAGAATTAAGGTGCTTTGGATATCAACAAATGACATCCAACTAGACACCGAATCAGAGATCAAAAGATGGCTTGCCTTGGCTTATTTGTCCCCGGACTTCTTCAATTCCATCAATATAAGAATCCCAACAACATAAATAAATCCTCGTCCGATTCCACTTCTTCTTCTTCTCCGGAATTGTTCGCATCTATCGCCGGAAAATATAAAAGGAACACAATCAATCACATTGCACCAACAAAACATCATGCAACAATCAACAACTAACCATGCAGCCAAGGTATAACATACTAAGGACTTATAGATACTACAAAGCAACTAAAAGAGAACCCATCTATTTACCCAGTGAAGGTATGAGAGTGCCATGACTTAGCAATTGCCTCTCTCGGTTAACACCATGGTATAAACAAATTATCCCATGGTAGATAACATCATGAAGAGGACAAGAGCATTAGTTTGACATCAAATACATTCACAAAACATTTTCAAACATTTTTGGAAAAGTAGAAAACAGTTTTCCTAAGTTAATTTGCTCACTTAACACTATACAAAAATAGGAAGCAAACCATATGCCACATCATTTGAAAACTTAAGCAAACCCAAAGAGCTAATGTTGGGTTGCAGAGGTTTTGTTTTGCAAGCATAAAACAAGGGTTGCCCATCTCTACTAAAAAGAGTTGGTCAAGGGTTTTAAATAAACCGAAAAGTTTTGCTTCAACAATGCATGTCACACATAAACATTACTAACAGTAACAAATATGTATGAACAGAGACTAATAATATTTTTCCTATATAGCCAGTACTAATACAAGACTAACCCAATTGGAATCACCCAAAAATATTAAATCTACAATTTTAGGAATTTCTTTGAATCTGACTGTACAGAAAACAAGATCTGTAAGCCATAAATCGTAGAAAAATCCTAAAAATATGAGGCCACTGGCATTTGAAAGGTATTTAAACATAGATGCATACACAATTGGATTTGGGTTTAAATTGTTTCTGAAACACTCACAAATGGATTGACAAGATTACTGCATGTCTGTACCATTTGCTTCACCTCTGGAGTTACAGAATAGATAAAGGTTTGAAACTTGTTTGAGATGATTAAGAAAACATTCAGTAATCCTACAGAAGTGGAATCACTCAATTAGGTTCAAAAATGGATTTTTGATGAATTAAAAGCTAACAGCCATGTCTGCAGAACACACAGAACAAGTTTAATACAACACAAATCGTACATCAATCATAAAAATATGAGGTCAGTTGCATCTGAAAGGCATTGAAAAGCTGGTTCTCACCCAACTGGTTTCATTCAAAAATTCGTTCCCAAGCTCCTGGTTTAATTCGACAAAGTCAGATCTGTCCAGATCTTGATATGTGAACCATTTCAGTTTGAGGAGGTCAATCGAAGTGAAACCACCGCCAAAATGAAGGTATTGAAGAGGGCTTTCACCTACAGTTGAGTTTGTTCAAAAAGATTTTGTAAATCGGAAGAAATCTAACAAACAGTGAATCTGCATGTTTTCAGAACTTTATTTACCACGGACAATCCGTAATGAATTTGAGGGTGAGACCAACGCCAAGTTGTAGATCTTTTCAGTACCTATCTGTGGAACTTTGGATCACTCGATTTGGATCTGCACACGAGATTTGGCGGATTTTACAAGATCGTACCAGAATCTGAAACAGCAAGATAGCAGAAATTACATCAAGTTTTTGGACGAACTTTGGTCAAGAGCTTCAGATCTGAGGATTGCTCAACCTTCTCCATGCTTGGACCAACATGCACCTGCATCAAGATCCAATCTTGTGAGAGGAGAAAGGAGAGATAGGGCTGGATTCATCAAAGATTAGGGGAGAAGAGAGTGAGAGGGAAGCTCTCATGGTGAGGGGAAGCTTGAGGGAGGAAGGGAGCTGCGGTTTGGTGTGCTCTCATGGCCATGGCCGGCCATGGAGCCTTGGTGGAGCTTCAGCTCGTGGGAAAGAGGTAGGGGAAGGGTGTGAGAGAGTGGAGGAAGGAGTGGAGTGTCCAAAAATGAGAAGCAAAGGATGGGGAGGTGGCCGGCCAAGCCCCTTTTATAGAGGGAGAGGGGTGGCTGCCTCCTCTTTGATTGGTGGAGATGGGTGGCTGGCTTGGGGAAGGGAAAATTGACCCAAGCTGAAATTATTAGTGGCATTGGGAAGAGACAAAGAAAAGAGAGGTTTTCCCAAGGTGGAGTAATTGTGTGAGGGAGAGAGATGGAGAGGTATGATGCACATGTGTGCCATGGCATAGCATGGCCGGCGCCCACCTTTGTGTCATGCAAAAAAAAATGAGTCAACAAAGGAAGCTTTCACCATGCATGTTGATCAAGATGGTGCCTCATTATTTCTTGCCAAGATGGCGGCTTAGATGATGTGTAAGAAAATATAAAGGAGCTAGAGATGTAGGAAGAGTGTGATGGTGATGGTGGTGTACAAGTTTTCAAGTGCAAGCTATTTTGGAGATGGCCGCCACAAGTTTTTGAGACTTGACTACTCCAAACAAGATGAGACACATGGTGCTCAAGTGCCTATGCAAGACACACGACACAACTTGTGTTATGCAAAGAAAATAGGATTCTTCAATTGATAGAGAACCTAATGGTTTAGAAGGATAGTGATGGAAATAATGATACGATAACAATGATGAATATGGTGACACAAATCATCAATTCATGAGGTCAAGGTGGTGATGGAAAAGAATAGATGATTGAGATGGGTATGAAGAAATATAAGTTGCTCTACAAATGAGAGGTCAATTGGGATTTATTGGAAAGTATCAAATGATCCTTCATTTGATCAAGAATTGGAGAATGAGGGGATACCATGTGGCGAGAATCAAAGATGTGCAGGAGATGCCTTTTGAAAAAGAACTTATTTGAAAAGTATATGAAACACCTCAATTGTCTAGGGACAATTGGGAATGAACTCAAGTGGAATGGAATTTGGAAATATTGAGAGAGAACTGGTTGGAACATAGGAGTTCAAAAAGTTCTACTTACCTTCTCAAGTAAAGTAGAGTTTTTCTCAAACTTAAAATAAGCAAGAGGAAAATAAGAAGGGTATAAGTACCATAAACAAGCTTTTTGTTAAAAAGGAAGCATGATAGAAAGTAAGGTTTTAGAAATCAGTACTTTGTAGAAATGAGATGAAAGACAAAACCCATTTTAGTTCCTTGTTTTCTTTGAAGAAATATTTTGAGAAGCTTTAATAAAACTAAAGGTGGTTTTGTGGTCAAAACCAGAGAAGAAAAACAATAGGGTTTTGAGAAAGGAAACTCATTTAGAGAGGAGTGTTCTCAAGGGTAGGTGGTGGCTACATAATGTACCCATCATTCCCACTCTTGGTTTTGTGAAGATTAAACTTGAATAAAAACAAGAGGTAAAAGTGAAGGAAGTGATCTTGAGGTTAAACATTGGATAGGGTACAATATCAAGTGAATAAATGTGCTGCAAGGATAGAATGAGACATGCGGGACGTGGAAATTGAAGAGGATGTTGCATAGATGAGATCCAGGCATTGAAGTCAACAATAACAGTTGTGGGTATAAGAGAGGGATGTAGCAAGGGGTAGATGGTACCAAGTTTTGAATTAAGGATGATTGAGCTATCTTGTACCACAAAGAGAAAAATCAAGATGGCACACTCAAGTTGTCATCAAGAGAGAGGTGATGTAGTAAGAAGGAAAACAATTCTTCCTAAGCCACACATGTGTTTTATTAGGTGAGTTGCTTGTTTAACCACCAGAGGTGTTGTTCTTTGAAGTAGCTCAAGACATAACTCAACAACAAAACAAGACAATTCTTATACCAACGAGATCAAGGCAATTCATCATAACAAACAGATCAAGGCAATTCATCTCAATAAGTCTATAGAAAAAGTTTTTGTTCCCCCTGATTTTTGAAATAAGGACAACTAATCAGGGTTGCAAAAGTTGGGGTGTTACAGATCTTCCACCCTTAAAATAATCTCGTCCCGAGATTACTGAGTGTAGAACTAGAGGGGTTATAAGGTTTAACTAAAGTTAGACTCCATCCTTCTGTAGATGTGCCATTGTTGAGAAAGTCATTGCTTCATCTTCTGGGAGACATGATGGATTTCTGCCGATGGCGAGCTTCATGAAGAGGTTGACTACTCCATGCAGGTGTTGGATCTGTAGTTTCTTAACGATCCTAGAGGGAGTTCAAGGCTGTGGGAGGGTTAGTGCACCCAACGGTGCTTGAACAGGGCTGAAAACTTTTTAGAGTTAGCTTTAAATTTTTGTGGAAGACGAAGTCTTCCACCCTTAAAATTGTTCACGGGGTCTTTGAAAACTCTAAGCTTCGGCCACGGAGTCTTGTCGGGCGCTTTTTGGAGAGGTCATTGATCTCTCGTCTTGAGTCAACATCTTCAGAGGGAGTTGTGTCGTCCACGGCTTTGAGGGGAGTTAGTGCATCCCAAGTTTCCAACGGTGTGTTAGAAAGGTTTAAAATGTTAGGGTTAGCTCCAACTTTTAGTGGAAGACGAAGTCTTCCACCCTTAAGATTTTTCATCGGGCTTTCGGAAAAACTCTGAGCTTCTGCCTTGTGGTTCTATCGAGCTTCTGAAAAAGTCGTCGATCTTCCTTGTTCAGTTGAAGAATCTTCGGGGGCGACGTGCAGACCACAACTTCAAGAGGCATTCCCGGTGTTAACTCAACCATATGGGAAGCGCGGTAAGTTAGTAAGTTGATGAAACGTCGGGTTGTTGTCCATATGAAGCAGCAACAAGGTCGTCGGAGACAATCTTCAACTTGAGTGTCG
The DNA here is from genome assembly GCF_022539505.1 of Lolium rigidum. NCBI lineage: Eukaryota > Viridiplantae > Streptophyta > Magnoliopsida > Poales > Poaceae > Lolium > Lolium rigidum. Next base: position 75,995,304 of record NC_061514.1, on the reverse strand, counting down.
GTGTTGACTCAGTTAAGAAGTGAGCGGGTAAATTACACCTAATCTTGAGTCTTGAGGTATCTTCATGAGCTTCACTTGACGAGGTCCAGATGAACCATTTGATGTAGCTTGGCTTTGACGCTATTGTTCACTCAACGGGTTAGACGGTGTGTTGGGGGGGGGGGTAGTTTCGAAAAGATATCCTCGCGGTTAGCGCGATTATACTGCAGGGTTAGACCAAGTTAGTATGTCTTCTCGCCGAGGTGCAGTCACTCTTGAAGGTAGGGGCTTCTGCTTCGTTGGCGTGGTAGAGTCGCTCCAGCTGATCTTGAAAGTAGTCGGCGTAGATAGGGGTCTGAGTTAGTTTCCCTGATGGTTGAAAAACAACTGCTAACGGGTTTAGAGTTAGAGTCTTTCGTTAATCTACCCAACTAACTAGCAGTTAGCAATACATCGGCGAGGCAAACTTTAATCCTATCATGGCATGCGACACCCATACAATCATAACCAGAGACAAAATACCACTAACAGGAGCTACTGGTATTTTTCCTAGATGCACAGTAACAAAACAAGATGAACACAATTGGAATCATTCAAAAATATTTATTTTTCAATTTTTGAGACTCAAAATACTAACCAGAAACAGTGATCAAGTTTTATTTATTAAAAATCGCACAAAAATCCTAAAAATACAAGGTCAGTGGCGTCTGAAAGATAATTTCATACTGGTTCTAGTGCAATTGGAATCACATCAATCGGAGCTACTAAACTATTTTTATTAGCAAAACAGTACACTGGCAGATTTCCATTTTTAATTTTTGTTTCACAAATTTCAAACAATTAAAAAGGGCGGGAACGTCTAAATAGCAAGACATACATGCACACAGCAAAGAGATACAAACACTCAAGGCAGCACACTAGGGAACTATAAGCAATCATCAAACCAGACATGGTACTCTAAGTAACCAGAAATTCCTAATGCGCGGGGGTAGCTCAATCAAAGCGATTGAGTTTATCCTATCCATCCTATAGGTTTGGGGGCTGGTCACATATGTTGGCGTCTTCATCTTGCTGACATCGTCTTCAACAAGGATTCTTGGAGCAGTTGATGGTGAGGCGGCCGGGTGTTGAGTCGCCGATGTTGAAGTGGAGGCGAAAACTGTGTAGAACTTCTAGTCTCAACATCTCGGAAACATGAGGTCTTCAGAGGGGTAGTTATTGGTGTACTCCCGAAGTCGACAACTTCTGGTGGCTGGCCTAAAAATTACTAGTCAAGAAACTGAGGACTTGATCCCAGACGACTGCGAAAAGGTGCAAGTCCACGGAGGAGCAAGGTCAGATCTTTGACCTACTTTGGTGAAAACCAAAGACATGATGTTATCATCTCTATATGAGCACGACTAAGTCGGCATCCAACCTTCAATAGCGGTTGTTGGAGATAAGTGAGACTTCATAAAAGGTTGATCCATCTTCGACGTGGAGTCTCCGGTCTGAATTGGGGACATCGTCTAACATGTAGGTTTGAAGTGGTTGAGACAGTAGAGCAAGAATTTTCAAACCTTTTCATAAAGCGGAGAGATAAGAATTTAGAAGTTTTGAGTAAATAAGAGGAGTAGAAGCTATACTTCCGATTAAAGAAACAATTTGTTTCATAAATAGTTTTCTCCAAGTATTTGTTTCCTAACTAACGTCCATGCTAACTAAGGTCTCCTACAGTCAGGATAGCTCTGATACCAGCTCTGTGGGGACCCCGGACTAGCTGTCCAAAATCCCTGTTATGTATACAGTTCACGATCCCATGATCAGTGCGTCGTGAACACATAACCGAACTGATATCAAATTACACCATCCATTACAAAGCGGAATAGGAAAATTACAACATGGTCACATGACCCATACTTACATAATAGCCTCGAAGGGCTAACTAAACATCAGAGTAGCATCATCACTTCAGCAGCGCAGTACCCAAGTCATATGCCATAACCCTACAGGCAACTGACTGGGAAGACGGTCCTAGCTCGCATAGACGTCGCCAACTCCTTCTTCATCCGTTGTGTTTCTCCAAGTCTGGCCAAGTAAATAGCCAGGGACAAAGCCGTGAGTACATTTGGAATTGTACTCGCAAACCATCAAGAAATGTGCTAACAGAGCTAACTAAAAGAGACAAGAGAGGAAGAATAGTTTCTCTTGTGGATATAGCATGTGAAGGAGAATCAGTTTCTCTTGTGGATAAAGCATGTGAAAGAGAATCAGTTTCTCTTGTGGATATAGCATGTGAAAGAGAATCAGTTTCTCTTGTGGATAAAGCATGTGAAAGAGAATCAGTTTCTCTTGTGGATATAGCATCCCGACATCGCAATTGATGGAGACACTAAAGTGGTACTATGACACCTCTATATCTTTATTGAAGAAGATACTTCAAAAGATAGCTATGGCATATCTATATCTTTATTGAAGAAGAGTTAGCATACCGCCATCTCAGGTGATGGGGATACTAGGGAAGTCCTATGACATCTCTATATCTTTGTTAAAGAAGAGTTCCTCTACATGAAACATTAGGAAAGAGTTCCCCACTTGGTCTTATTTTTCCACGACCATCTCCATATGGTCGACACACGCCCTTTTCCGTACCCTTCCGGTACATCCAACACAACACTTTCTTTGCAAAGCATTTATCAAAACAAAACTCAAGCCCCGGTTAAGTATGGCCATTTCAACTTGTCCATGACCGCGGACGCGGCTATTCGAATAGATTTGACTCCGCAGAGTTTGCACACTTTCCCCACAACTATCCGGATACCTATCGTGTGGGCATCATCCCCGCATAACAACATATGCCACGACGGATACCCGGACATAACCTTTCGCCCATCTCCACCGGCACGAGTCCTTCCCTGCGGGCTTACCCCTTCCCGGCACCCCGGCAGCATACCTCCTTTTGAGCGTATCTCCGACGCCATGACGGAAGACCCTCGTAATCGTCCGGCTATCGGTTAAGACAGTGTATTGCCTCCTCCGGAGCGCAACCCGGCGTCGGAGGTCGTCGTGACCCTCCCTAGAAAGTTGTGAAGGGTGCTCCTGCCAGCTTCAACAAACTACGGGCTAAGCCCCGTCCCACACCAGGGTAGTGTGGTTGCGCGATAAAAAGTTGGGACGGCGAACACTTATACGCGAGTGCTCCTTTTTAAAACCATTTTTCCCACAACACCTTGGTTGTTCAACAAACAGCCATACACCACTTTTCCGAACATCTTTACCAAGATCCTTTGCTTTCTTAAACCATACGCTTGGGTTAACTCACCCAAGGTTTTCATAAAACATTTACAACAAGGTAAGCCTTGAGGGGTTCCCAACCTATAGTTTCATGAGTTGAACTAGAATTGCACTATGGCCGAGATGAGAGTCATCTTGCCATAGAAGGTATATAAAGGAGTAATGGGTGGATCATACTCGCTTAAGATAAGCATGTATGATGACAACACAAAGAGGATTATACTTTCAGATTTGTGGTACTAACTATAAAATTTGGATAGTGGAGAATCACTACCCAACCAACTCTCCAATAGGGTACCCGGCATACTCCTCTCAAGTTGAGAATTACACCAACATCATGACATTGATACTTCTAAAATACAAAAGTGGTGGGTGTGGTGTAAGTTACTATCTTGAGAGGGAAGATGCTCAAGTTGAGCATACAAGATGACCAAGTGGAATAGCACGGCCATGATACCATGCATCCCATAATCACAACGACAATAGTGGAGTATCACCACTAGGGAGTACCCCACTAGCAACCATACATAGATGACAATAGTAAAGAGAACAACACACATAGAATTAAGGTGCTTTGGATATCAACAAATGACATCCAACTAGACACCGAATCAGAGATCAAAAGATGGCTTGCCTTGGCTTATTTGTCCCCGGACTTCTTCAATTCCATCAATATAAGAATCCCAACAACATAAATAAATCCTCGTCCGATTCCACTTCTTCTTCTTCTCCGGAATTGTTCGCATCTATCGCCGGAAAATATAAAAGGAACACAATCAATCACATTGCACCAACAAAACATCATGCAACAATCAACAACTAACCATGCAGCCAAGGTATAACATACTAAGGACTTATAGATACTTCAAAGCAACTAAAAGAGAACCCATCTATTTACCCAGTGAAGGTATGAGAGTGCCATGACTTAGCAATTGCCTCTCTCGGTTAACACCATGGTATAAACAAATTATCCCATGGTAGATAACATCATGAAGAGGACAAGAGCATTAGTTTGACATCAAATACATTCACAAAACATTTTCAAACATTTTTGGAAAAGTAGAAAACAGTTTTCCTAAGTTAATTTGCTCACTTAACACTATACAAAAATAGGAAGCAAACCATATGCCACATCATTTGAAAACTTAAGCAAACCCAAAGAGCTAATGTTGGGTTGCAGAGGTTTTGTTTTGCAAGCATAAAACAAGGGTTGCCCATCTCTACTAAAAAGAGTTGGTCAAGGGTTTTAAATAAACCGAAAAGTTTTGCTTCAACAATGCATGTCACACATAAACATTACTAACAGTAACAAATATGTATGAACAGAGACTAATAATATTTTTCCTATATAGCCAGTACTAATACAAGACTAACCCAATTGGAATCACCCAAAAATATTAAATCTACAATTTTAGGAATTTCTTTGAATCTGACTGTACAGAAAACAAGATCTGTAAGCCATAAATCGTAGAAAAATCCTAAAAATATGAGGCCACTGGCATTTGAAAGGTATTTAAACATAGATGCATACACAATTGGATTTGGGTTTAAATTGTTTCTGAAACACTCACAAATGGATTGACAAGATTACTGCATGTCTGTACCATTTGCTTCACCTCTGGAGTTACAGAATAGATAAAGGTTTGAAACTTGTTTGAGATGATTAAGAAAACATTCAGTAATCCTACAGAAGTGGAATCACTCAATTAGGTTCAAAAATGGATTTTTGATGAATTAAAAGCTAACAGCCATGTCTGCAGAACACACAGAACAAGTTTAATACAACACAAATCGTACATCAATCATAAAAATATGAGGTCAGTTGCATCTGAAAGGCATTGAAAAGCTGGTTCTCACCCAACTGGTTTCATTCAAAAATTCGTTCCCAAGCTCCTGGTTTAATTCGACAAAGTCAGATCTGTCCAGATCTTGATATGTGAACCATTTCAGTTTGAGGAGGTCAATCGAAGTGAAACCACCGCCAAAATGAAGGTATTGAAGAGGGCTTTCACCTACAGTTGAGTTTGTTCAAAAAGATTTTGTAAATCGGAAGAAATCTAACAAACAGTGAATCTGCATGTTTTCAGAACTTTATTTACCACGGACAATCCGTAATGAATTTGAGGGTGAGACCAACGCCAAGTTGTAGATCTTTTCAGTACCTATCTGTGGAACTTTGGATCACTCGATTTGGATCTGCACACGAGATTTGGCGGATTTTACAAGATCGTACCAGAATCTGAAACAGCAAGATAGCAGAAATTACAGCAAGTTTTTGGACGAACTTTGGTCAAGAGCTTCAGATCTGAGGATTGCTCAACCTTCTCCATGCTTGGACCAACATGCACCTGCATCAAGATCCAATCTTGTGAGAGGAGAAAGGAGAGATAGGGCTGGATTCATCAAAGATTAGGGGAGAAGAGAGTGAGAGGGAAGCTCTCATGGTGAGGGGAAGCTTGAGGGAGGAAGGGAGCTGCGGTTTGGTGTGCTCTCATGGCCATGGCCGGCCATGGAGCCTTGGTGGAGCTTCAGCTCGTGGGAAAGAGGTAGGGGAAGGGTGTGAGAGAGTGGAGGAAGGAGTGGAGTGTCCAAAAATGAGAAGCAAAGGATGGGGAGGTGGCCGGCCAAGCCCCTTTTATAGAGGGAGAGGGGTGGCTGCCTCCTCTTTGATTGGTGGAGATGGGTGGCTGGCTTGGGGAAGGGAAAATTGACCCAAGCTGAAATTATTAGTGGCATTGGGAAGAGACAAAGAAAAGAGAGGTTTTCCCAAGGTGGAGTAATTGTGTGAGGGAGAGAGATGGAGAGGTATGATGCACATGTGTGCCATGGCATAGCATGGCCGGCGCCCACCTTTGTGTCATGCAAAAAAAAATGAGTCAACAAAGGAAGCTTTCACCATGCATGTTGATCAAGATGGTGCCTCATTATTTCTTGCCAAGATGGCGGCTTAGATGATGTGTAAGAAAATATAAAGGAGCTAGAGATGTAGGAAGAGTGTGATGGTGATGGTGGTGTACAAGTTTTCAAGTGCAAGCTATTTTGGAGATGGCCGCCACAAGTTTTTGAGACTTGACTACTCCAAACAAGATGAGACACATGGTGCTCAAGTGCCTATGCAAGACACACGACACAACTTGTGTTATGCAAAGAAAATAGGATTCTTCAATTGATAGAGAACCTAATGGTTTAGAAGGATAGTGATGGAAATAATGATACGATAACAATGATGAATATGGTGACACAAATCATCAATTCATGAGGTCAAGGTGGTGATGGAAAAGAATAGATGATTGAGATGGGTATGAAGAAATATAAGTTGCTCTACAAATGAGAGGTCAATTGGGATTTATTGGAAAGTATCAAATGATCCTTCATTTGATCAAGAATTGGAGAATGAGGGGATACCATGTGGCAGAATCAAAGATGTGCAGGAGATGCCTTTTGAAAAAGAACTTATTTGAAAAGTATATGAAACACCTCAATTGTCTAGGGACAATTGGGAATGAACTCAAGTGGAATGGAATTTGGAAATATTGAGAGAGAACTGGTTGGAACATAGGAGTTCAAAAAGTTCTACTTACCTTCTCAAGTAAAGTAGAGTTTTTCTCAAACTTAAAATAAGCAAGAGGAAAATAAGAAGGGTATAAGTACCATAAACAAGCTTTTTGTTAAAAAGGAAGCATGATAGAAAGTAAGGTTTTAGAAATCAGTACTTTGTAGAAATGAGATGAAAGACAAAACCCATTTTAGTTCCTTGTTTTCTTTGAAGAAATATTTTGAGAAGCTTTAATAAAACTAAAGGTGGTTTTGTGGTCAAAACCAGAGAAGAAAAACAATAGGGTTTTGAGAAAGGAAACTCATTTAGAGAGGAGTGTTCTCAAGGGTAGGTGGTGGCTACATAATGTACCCATCATTCCCACTCTTGGTTTTGTGAAGATTAAACTTGAATAAAAACAAGAGGTAAAAGTGAAGGAAGTGATCTTGAGGTTAAACATTGGATAGGGTACAATATCAAGTGAATAAATGTGCTGCAAGGATAGAATGAGACATGCAGGACGTGGAAATTGAAGAGGATGTTGCATAGATGAGATCCAGGCATTGAAGTCAACAATAACAGTTGTGGGTATAAGAGAGGGATGTAGCAAGGGGTAGATGGTACCAAGTTTTGAATTAAGGATGATTGAGCTATCTTGTACCACAAAGAGAAAAATCAAGATGGCACACTCAAGTTGTCATCAAGAGAGAGGTGATGTAGTAAGAAGGAAAACAATTCTTCCTAAGCCACACATGTGTTTTATTAGGTGAGTTGCTTGTTTAACCACCAGAGGTGTTGTTCTTTGAAGTAGCTCAGGACATAACTCAACAACAAAACAAGACAATTCTTATACCAACAGATCAAGGCAATTCATCATAACAAACAGATCAAGGCAATTCATCTCAATAAGTCTATAGAAAAAGTTTTTGTTCCCCCTGATTTTTGAAATAAGGACAACTAATCAGGGTTGCAAAAGTTGGGGTGTTACACGCGGGCCCCTTGCTGGCCGCGCCGCCCTGTTGTGGCGGTGCCTCGTGGCCCCACTTCGTGACTCCTTCGGTCTTCTGGAAGCTTCGTGCAAAAATAGGACCCTGGGCGTTGATTTCGTCCAATTCCGAGAATATTTCCTTACTAGGATTTCTGAAACCAAAAACAGCAGAAAACAAGCAATCGGCTCTTCGGCATCTCGTCAATAGGTTAGTGCCGGAAAATGCATAATAATGACATATAATGTGTATAAAACATGTGAGTATCATCATAAAAGTAGCATGGAACATAAGAAATTATAGATACGTTTGGGACGTATCACCCGCCCATAAGGAAGCAAAGGTTGACAGGAGATACTTACTTCACCGTGGGGATCGCCTTCACACCCGGACCGGCTCGGGCTCCAGCGTCGATGGCGTCCTTCAGAGGGCGCTGGAGCTTTATGGAACCCTCAAGGATAGTCGGGCGCAGCCGCTTGGGCTGCAGCCCGGCTCCCCCCTTTGAGGGCTCCCCTTCTTCCGGGTGTGAGGTCACCTCTTCGTCCCCGTCACCCTCCGGCGGCCTCGGTGCGCCCCGCGACAAAGACGTTGCGCCCCTATTCGCCCCGCGCGGGAGTCGGACGAAGTCCCTCGCTTCGGAGTCCGACTCGGTGCGCTCCTCTTCGTCATCGACCTCCTCCTCCTCGCATTCGGTCATTTCCGGAGGCTCTTTCCCCGCAAGGGGGGAAGATGATCGGCGACCTTCCGCCATCGCTGCATTCGGACCGAGAAAACGAGTTAGAAAGGGAGAAGCGCAACCTAGGCGTCCGGGGTCGCAGCAGCTAACAGACCGATACCTGGGGCGCCGGGTTGTCCTCGGAGAAGGGCTGCAAGCCGTCCTCGAAGGATGTAAAGGCGGCCGTGGTGATCTTGGCGAGCGCCTTCCGGTACTCGGCCTCGTCCCACTCGGTCGCCGTCGACCGGGTGCAGTCGTTCTGCCCCCGGTACTCCCACATAGAGTGGGCTCGACATCGCAAGGGGATCAAGCGACGACCGAGCCAACAGTTGTACATGTTGGCCGCGGTCAAGCCGTCGTTCTTCAGCGCCTGGATCGCCAAGCGCATCCCCTTCACCACCTCCTCCTGCTCGCGCGGCAGCGACCGGACGTTGAGACGCCGCGGGACGCTGGGCTCAGGGTCGTATTGAGGGATGCAGACCTCGCCGGGGGGAGTGTACTCCTTGGCATAGAACCAGAATCGGCGCCATTGCGATTGCGCCTTCTTGGGGAGCGCCATGTCGATGAAGCTCTCCCCCGACTTCACCTGGAAGGTGATCCCGCCGTTTGGGATGAGCGCCTGGTTGTTCTTGCTGACCCGGGTCGCCCGCCCGTGGAAGATTGATACCCACAGCGGGAAGTACGGTGGGCAACCCAAGTAGCACTCGCACAGCGCCACAAATAGCGAGATTTGCTGCACACTGTGCGGCCCAAGGTCGCATATCTTGATGCTGTAGAAGGCCAGCAACTGCCGGATGAAGTCGGAGGAGGGGAGCGCGAATCCACGGTCCAGGAAGCTGAGGAAGAGCACGAACTCGCCCGGCCGCGGGAGCGGCTCCACCTCGTTCGCCGCCGGGACCCGCCATCGCTCCTGCTTGAATTCGGGAAGGACCCGGGAGGTGACGTACGGGAGGAGAGACCTTGGACTTTCCCCAACCTCTCGCCGCCATGATCGCGCTTGGAGCTCTCAACAGGAAGCAAATGAGAAGAGAAGGGGGAAGAATGCGGCGGAGTGATAAGCCCTAACCCCCGGACTCGACCTTTTATACCGTCACACTCGCTCAAGCTAAGCATGAGATCCGTCCGTTGATTCGCCGCGAAATCTCTGCCCCGTGATTGACGGTCGAGATTAACGACGGGTCCGGTGGAACGGGCATTGAGCTAGCCGTTAACGGTCACATCGGGCCCAACGGTCAACTGCATGCAAACGGCTCGCGCCTTGGTCAACGTGAAATCTAGCCGTTGGCTCCTCCACGTGTCTGCACACTGGACCTACGCCGACCGGCCTACGACGACTGGCTCACGCCGACTGTCAGACGACGACTGGCTCATGCCGACTGTCATACGCCGACTGGCTAATCGAGTTCAAGCGATTGGAGACTGGCGGCCAGCTGGTGGTTTCTTCTTTGGGGAGCCCGGTGGCGATTCACCTTAACCCGTCCCTGTGCCTCTTCGCGACCCGCGCCGGACCCACACCTCGTCACCACCGCGCTCGGGGACTACTGATGGGGATACGCCCATAGGGGGTGGGTCGCCAGTCCCACTCGCCATAAGGACGAAGGCCCAGGAAGACCGCCAGTCGCCTAGCCGACTGGACCTGAAGGCGACTGGGCCGAAGACCCAAGGAGGAGATCCGTACGGCCAGATAAGAAGATTACTTGTAGAAGGGTGATGTATCCCGGATTAGTAGCAACTGATATGATTCGGAGTTATCTCCTTGTAACCCTAGGCCGGGGGTGGATATATAAACCCCCGGGCTAAACCCTAGAAGGGACACGATCTGAGATCCAATCTCCCCTGTAAGCTCTTGGGTTTACGCCGACTGAGCCCCCCCCCCCATTGTAATTCTCCACTGAGCAATAAGATCTAGCAGGACGTAGGCCTTTTACTCTCCGGAGGGGCTGAACCTGGGTAAAACCTTGCGTCCCTTGCACCTCGACCCGCAGATGGAAATGTTCCCTTGCCCCCGCATCAACGAAGTGCTACCCCCTGCAGCATCTTCCGTGGTCATATCCACGACATCCGACTCGGTGGATTACAACATTTCTCCTTTTGATGGAGGATCCAAGATTCTTCGCCGCCGATCCTGGGACGCTGAAGCCACCGAAGAAGAGAAATCGGCGACAGAGGCACTGATGACTCGCATCCATGAGCTTCAGAACACCCGTGGCATGGAATTGTCGGGTATCCAGATCACAACCTACTTCCTTAGGATTAGAGTGCAGCCTTTACAAGCTCGCAAAAATCCCCATTGGATGTATGCTGGTGAAGAAGATGTCGAGAGGCTCTCCAAAGATCTTCCTGTGAAGGACTTGGAGAAGCTAATCCGAAAAATTTCATCTCTTAGCAAGAAGGATACTATTCCATCCTCTTGCCGCGTTAAGCCATATAGTGGCACCAACGCCCTCCCCGAGGTAATTTTTCCTTCGACTACTATCTTGTCCTCTCGATTTTTTAGTATTTGTCGACTACTATTTTGCCGGTGTCGACTGGATAACTTTTTGTCGACACTTATTGTTTTTGTAGAACCACCCAGTTCTAGCTTCTCTTCCTCCTCGTCCCGAAGGTGCAGAAGTCGAAGAATGGACTATTGTCACCGACGACAACCAGGGTACTTGTCACCCTGAGAGTGAAGTCGCAGGTTCTCAGAAATCTGCGGCTTCCTCTGAAAAAGAAGTCGAATCTAAGGCTAGCGAATCGGCACACTCCCTTCCCTCCGCTGTTTCTCCAAGGAACAAGAGAAAAAGGAACGAAGTTGCTGATTCTGGCACCTCCAAAGCCGGCACATCTCCTGCCGAAGAAGTTGCTCCTACTGAAGAAAGGACAACTTTCAACCCTTACTTGGATGCCCTTGTCAGCTCGTAAGTGCTTGCTACCCTTTTTTTTTGCTCTCGATATTTTGTCTGTGTTATTTCTTACATTGTCACCGTTTTATTGTAGTGGTGACGAGGATGAAGATCCACCTATTGACGTGGCTGCTCGAACGAGTACGTCGCGTACTTTAGTTGTTTCTGAAGCTCAACCTGAGGAGGAGGAAACCTCGCCTCCTCAGCAAAACATCGAGCATCCAACTCCAGTTCCAAGCCCCCGTGCCCCTTCTCCGAAGAGGGCTAGCGTCGAGCCGGGCAAGGAGCCTTCCTTGCTGACTGGTAGTTCCGCGACTCCTTTAATGGATGATGTAAGTTATCTCTTCTTTCTCTCTTTTTGTATACTGTGAACATTGCATTGCTTTTGACTCCTCTCTGATTTTTGCTTGGTGTTGTCGAGCTTTTGCTTCCTATATTGATTTCTCTTTTCTGTGGTCTTCTCGTCAGCCTTCCATGAAGGAATTTGTCCGCCTCGGTACCCAATTTATCGGGTATCGTGATTATGCCACCAAGCTTGAAGGTACTATTTTTCCTGCTTCTTCTGTCGATCACGCTCCTTCATTTCTTTTGTCATGACATTTTACTGTCCTTTATTTTGCCAGCGTCTCTTGCTGAAGCTAACAATCGCGCTGACGCTCTTACTATCAAGTTAGAGCAAAGCGAAAAAACTCGCAAAAAAGCTGAACAAGATGCCGCTGTTGTCGAACATCTTCGAAAGAGACTTCATGACGCGGAAACTTCATTGAGCGACAACATAGCTCAGCAGGATGCTCGCGAGAAAGAAATCCTTACTCGCCTGGAGTCGCAGAGTCGACGTTTTGTTAGTAAGTACTTAGATCCTTGCTATTTCTTCGGATTCTCATCTTTGTCCTTGCTTGCTTTTTCTTGACACGCTTCTTGTTATTCATTCAGGGAGAACGCAGCAGGATTATGAGCTAGATAATCCTGAAGGTGATCACCTCCTCGACGCGCTTTCTCTCCTTGAAATCCATGGGGATGAGGCGCGCGAAGGTCTTACCGATGCCAGAGTAGGTCTGTCGCGGCTTTTTCCCTACTTCTTCCCGAAGAAGGAAGAACCCAAAACTTTCACTGCTCTCGCTAAATGCTTCAAGTCTCAAGAAGACCTTGGGCTCAAACTTCGCCAAGAAGGTTTGAAAGTTGGCGTTGAAGGCACTATCGCCTTGGTCGCTGACAACCAACAAGATGTCGACTGGACGAGAGTTGGCGACACGGAGGAAATGGAGACGAAGAAGTGGCAGTCGTTGATCAAGGCTGCCAAGCCAAATTCAAAGAAAATCCTCGCCTACCTCGGGTGCAAGCCAACTCCTGCTCCTAGCTCATCGAAGCCGGAGGTCAAGTAGACCACCCTGTCTTCTCTTTTGTGCTGTTTTTTCTTTTGAATCTATCGCCGTAGTAGCTTTGGCGACAACCGTCCCATTGGTTCATTAGGAACCATCCTTTTGTAATAGCCATGTAAATACTTTGAACATTAATGGAAATCTATTTTGCTTGATGATTGATGTTGAAACTTTTATTTCTAGTTGGTATTTGATAACTACACTTCAACTCCTTGTCCTGCCGATGCTTTTCCCACTTCATCGTACTCGAAGAAAGCGTCTGTCGATGATGAATATGTTGAAGATTCCTCGAGTAAAGGTTCAACACAAGACTTGGGAGAACTTCGTCAACAGCTTCAGTCTATGAAAAAGCAGGCACTTATAATAATGGAGCAATCTCGTAAATCATCCGAAAAGGAGAAAATTGCACTGCAACAGGCTCGAGAGGCCATAACTGCCAAAGAAGCAGCCATTGCTGAAGCTGCACAGACTACCACCCGACAGAATTTTATGCTCGAGTTGATGACTGAAGCAAGTTTGGATATGACAGGTATGCTTTGCAAACCAAAACTTCCTCTTTTTTTTCCATGTTTCCTCTATTGAAAATCTTGTGCTGTCATCCAATAGGTTCCTTTCTAGACACTGCTGCCGAGGACCAACGGGTAGACACAAGGACAAATCTCCTTGTTAATCTTTCACTTGACCATGGTTCTCTTTTCTGGGCTACTCCAGAATGCACCCGACAAATTGTCAGATTCCAGGACCGCGCTTGTCAAGTTCGTGAGTTCCTCGATTTCTGTACAAGAACCTTGTCTCTAGTTTATAGTACCATGTTTCCTCGGAACAAAATACCAGACACTCTTCCCGCTCTGATGGAGAAGTTCCGGGATGCCCCCCGTATCCATAATTTTGTGCGGGCTCAACTATCTACTGGGGCAAGATTCGCCATGATTATGATTCAGATCTGCTACCCGAAATTAGATCTGACGAAGATTGTCACCAAGTGTTTGGCCAAGCAGTCGAAGCGAAAGAGGAACATCGATAAAATCAACGACAATGTAACTCCTGTAGCCGAAGAAATGATGGATGAACTTCTTCGGATGGACTCAGAATTCTTTGTAAAAGGTAGCTATGCGGAACATACGACTGGTGCTGCAAACAACAAAGGTGTAACCATAGACGATATATTAGGTAGTAACTGAGTTGTACTATATAGCGGGAATTCATATATATGTTTTTGTCGAATTTTTCTTGATAATGAAGTTTGTATATATTGTAAAGTATAATCTATATTGTAAAGCCCCCGAGCCTTTGGCCGGAGCTCAAGCTATTTTTGCGTCTCGATGAATTTACTATTTTGCGAGAGTATATATATTTTGTTGCCACGGGTTATGAGCCCCCGATCCTGTCGATGAAGAAAGATGTATATCACCAATATCTTTTACTATATTGCAGCACCACGAGCCCGCCTCATTAAAAACCTTTCAGCCCCACTCGGTGCCCTTAAAGGAAAAGAGTGCGTCTGAAAACTCGCGGGCGTTTCAGTACATTATATTTTTACAAGGAGGACTATATTTCGACTCTAGGCGTAAAAACGCCTTAGCTGCGCCACGTTCCAGGGATTTTGCTCGGGAACCCCTGTCTTCTTGTCCTTTATCCTGTACGCTCCTCCTTCGATTACTTCTGTGATGATGTAAGGGCCAAGCCACGGCGACTCGAGTTTTTCAGTGCCTTTTTGATTGAGTCGTAGAACTAAGTCTCCAACCTGAAAGGATCTTGGTCGCAAACGTCGACTGTGGTAGTTTTTCAAGTCTTGCTGGTACTTAGTGACCCGTGATAATACTTCGTCTCGAGCTTCGTCAAGCGCATCGACATCGTCATCTAATGCTTTTCTGGAAGTCTCTTCATCGTATTCCATGACTCTTGGAGAATCATGCTCTATTTCTATCGGCAGTACTGCCTCGGCTCCATGGACCAGAAAAAACGGAGTTTCCTGTGTCGCTGTATTTGGTGTTGTTCGAATACTCCATAATACACTCGGCAGCTCTTCTGGCCAAGTATGTTGAGCTTTTTGCAATGGTCCTAACAAGCGCTTCTTGATGCCATTGCAGATGATACCATTGGCTTTCTCGACTTGACCATTGGTCTGTGGGTGCCCAACTGACGCGAAGTGCAATTTGATGCCTACTTCTGCACAGTATGCCTTGAATTCCTTGGATGTAAAATTACTGCCATTATCCGTGACGATAATGAGGTACTCCAAACCGAAAATTGATGCTTTTCACGAACTTGATTGCCGACGCTGCGTCTGGTGAATTTATCAGCTTTGCTTCTATACTTTTGGTGAATTTGTCGACAGCGACGAGCATATACTCGTATCCTCCTGGCGAGGCTTTATGTAATTTTCCCACCATATTGAGGCCCCACTGAGCAAAGGGCCAAGACAATGGTATTGGCATCAATTCTGCTGCCAGAGGATTAGGTTTTGCGGCAAATCTCTGGCACGCGTCGCAAGTTCGCACTATCTCCTTCGCATCCTCGATTGCTGTTAACCAATAAAATCCTGCTCGGAAAACCTTGGCCGCGATAGCTCGACTGCTTGCATGATGACCACATATTCCTTCGTGTACGTCCTTCAGAATCATCCTTCCTTCTTCGGGTGTGACGCACCTTTGTAACACACCCGAAATAGTTCGCTTGTACAGCTCTCCTTTAACCACCGTAAAAGCTTTGGATCGTCTAATAACTCGCCTTGCTTCAACTGGTTCGTCGGGTATTTCTTTCCTTAGGATGTATGATATGTGCGCTTTCATCCATGGAACCTGCACCATCATCACTAATTCATGTTCCTCTTCTTCTTCTAGTGCCTCTTTAGGAGCCCCCGAGGGTTTCTCATCCTTCTGCTTCTTCTGTGTTTTCTTCGGCTTTGTAGATCTCTCGGCTATCTCTTCCCAAAACACGCATGGTGGAATTGCGAGGCACTGCGACCCGATGTTTGCAAGAACATCCGCTTCATCATTGCTCAGCCTGCTGATGTGATTTACTTCGCATCCATCAAATAGCTTCTCTAGCTCGTTGTACACGTCTTTGTATGCTACCATACTATCATTGACTGCATCACATGGGTTCATGACTTGCTGAGCCACCAATTGTGAGTCGCCAAATATTTTTAGTCGAGTTGCACCACAAGCCTTCGCCATCTTCATCCCGTGTATAAGAGCTTCATATTCTGCCTCATTGTTAGATGCATTTGGAAACGTCATCCGCAAGACGTACTTTAATTTGTCGCCTTCAGGTGATATCAGTATCACGCTTGCGCCAGCTCCCTCTAACCTTTTGGACCCGTCAAAGTTCATAGTCCAGGTTCTCGATAAATCCGGGGGTCCCGTATTTTGTAACTCCATCCACTCTGCGATGAAGTCTGGTAGAATTTGCGACTTTATTGCTTTTCTTTTTTCGTACGTGATGTCCCGAAGAGAAAGTTCTATTCCCCAAAGGGAGACATGACCCGTAGCTTCTGGATTGTTTAGTATGTTGGATAAAGTCGCCTCGTTAACCACTATTATCGAATGCACCGAAAAATAGTGCCGCAATTTTCTTGCGGTTGTAAACACTCCATATGCTAGCTTCTGGTACTGCGGGTACCGCTGTTTTGAAGGCGATAAAACTTCACTGATGACATATACCGGCCTCTGCACTCCATGGAGTTTTGCTTCCTCTTCTCTTTCGACAACAAGTTTCGTGCTGACCACCTGAGGTGTGGCTGCAATATATAACAGGAGGGGTTCCTTCTCTTTAGGTGCCACCAAGATTGGTGGTGTCGAAATTGTGCGCTTGAGATCCTCGAAAGCTCTATCTGCCTCTTCGTTCCACTGGAACTTCGCTCCTTGCTTGATCAAAGCGTAGAAAGGCAACGCTTTTTCTCCCAGCCCGGCGACGAATCCGCTAAAGCTGCGACTCGCCCAGTAAGCTGATGTATTTCCTTTAACTTTGTTGGCTTCGTCATTGTTACAATAGCTTGTATTTTTTCTGGATTGGCCTCGATTCCTCTCGCTGAAACTAGGAACCCGAGAAGGTCTCCCGCAGGGACGCCGAAAGAACACTTCGTCGGGTTTAGCTTGAGACAGAACTTGTCAAGGTTGTCGAAAGTTTCCTTTAAGTCCTCGATCAATGTTTTCCCCTTTTTTGATGTTATGACGACATCATCAATGTACACTTGTACGTTTTTTCCAATCTGTGTTGCTAAGCATTTCTGCATCATCCGCTGATATGTTGCTCCCGCGTTTTTGACACCAAAAGGCATTGTTCTGTAGCAAAACACGCCATAAGGTGTTATAAACGCTGTCTTCACTTCGTCATCTTCTTTTAATCTGATCTGGTTGTAACCAGAATATGCATCCATGAAGGAAAGACATTCACATCCTGCCGTGGAATCGATGATTTGATCGATCCTTGGGAGGGGAAAGTGATCCTTTGGACAGTGTTTATTGAGACACGTAAAGTCGACACACATGCGAAGGACTTTAGTGTTTTTCTTCGGGACCAACACGGGGTTTGCTACCCACGTGGCCTCTGTATGTAGCTCTTTAATGAAACCAGCTTCTCTGAGTCGATCAATCTCTGACAGCATAGCTTTGCGGTTTGGTTCCGAAAAACGCCGCAAGGGTTGCTTAATTGGTCTCGCTAGTGGATCCAAGTTTAGGTGGTGCTCGGCAAGTGCTCTGGGTACTCCTGGCATGTCAGCTGGACACCATGCGAAGATTTTCCAGTGCTCACGGAGGAACTCGACGAGCGCGCTTTCCTATGCGAGGTCCATGTCTGTCGCGATGGACGTCGTCTTCTTTGGATCTGTCAGGTGGATCTGCACCTCCTTGGAATCTTTCGTAGTGTTAAAGGTTGGCTCCCTGAGAGGCCTTCCTACATCTGGCAGCACATCATAATCAGTTGTGAGCCTTGACACCATATATTCTGCTTGCATCCCGAAAGTTTCTGACAGTCGATGAAAATCCTTGTCGCATTTATCGGCTAACGCAAAACTTCCTTTGACTGTAATTGGTCTTTAGGTCCAGGCATCCTCCACAACAGGTACGTGTAGTGCGGTACCGCCATAAACCTGGCATATGCTGGTCGTCCCAACAAGGCGTGATATTGCAATGGGAAATCCACGACTTCAAACTCCAGCCTTTCTATTCTGTAATTTTCTCGGGTCCCAAACTGAACATCGAGATTGATCTTCCCCAACGGATAACTCGGCTTCTCTGGCGTGATACTATAGAAACGTGTGTCGGTTGGTTTCAGATTTGCTAGAGATATGTTCATCTTCCTTAGTGTATCTGCGTACATAAGGTTTAGACTGCTGCCTCCATCTATGAATACTCGAGATACGTCAAATCCTGCGATTACTGCTGGTAAGATAAGTGCTGACTGCCCTGGTCGAGGAACTTGCTGTGGGTGATCGGATATTGTGAAGCCAATGTCCTGCCCTGACCAATTTAAGTACTCAATCGTTGGTGGAGGCATCTTCTCTGCCATGAACACTTGTCGCGAGATTACTTTCTGAGCTCTATTGGACGGCCTACCCTTCTGAATCATCGAGACCGCACCGTTGGAGTTGGGGTCAATGTATGGAGGTGGTTGTGGCGCTGCCGCTATTCTGAGCTGGTGCCGATTTTCGTCCGTAATTGCGGGAGGAGGTGGCTGATACGTCTCCGACGTATCGATAATTTCTTATGTTCCATGCCACATTATTGATGATATCTACATGTTTTATACACATTATATGTCGTATTTATGCATTTTCCGGCACTAACCTATTAACGAGATGCCGAAGAGCCGGTTGTTGTTTTCTCGCTGTTTTGGTTTCAGTAAATCCTACAAAGGAAATATTCTCGGAATTGGACGAAATCAACGCCCAGGGTCCTATTTTTGCACGAAGCTTCCAGAAGACCGAGGGGGAAAGGAAGTGGGGCCACGAGGCGCCGCGACAACAGGGCGGCGCGGCCCAGGTCTTGGCCGTGCGGCCCTGGTGTGTGGGGCTCTCGTGTGGCCCCCCGCGTTGCCCTTCCGCCTACTTAAAGCCTTCATCGCGAAACCCCCAGTACCGAGAGCCACGATACGGAAAACCTTACTGAGACGCCGCCGCCAATCCCATCTCGGGGGATTCTGGAGATCGCCTCCGGCAACCTGCCGGAGAGGGGAATCATCTCCCGGAGGACTCTTCACCGCCATGGTCGCCTCCGGAGTGATGAGTGAGTAGTTCACCCCTGGACTATGGGTCCATAGCAGTAGCTAGATGGTCGTCTTCTCCTCATGTGCTTCATTGTCGGATCTTGTGAGCTGCCTAACATGATAAAGATCATCTATCTGTAATTCTATATGTTGTGTTTGTCGGGATCCGATGGATAGAGAATACTATGTTATGTTGATTATCAATCTATTACCTATGTGTTGTTTATGATCTTGCATGCTTTCCGTTATTAGTAGAGGCTCTGGCCAAGTTTTTACTCTTAACTCCAAGAGGGAGTATTTATGCTCGATAGTGGGTTCATGCCTCCATTAAATCTGGGACAGTGACGTAAAGTTCTAAGGTTGTGAATGTGCTGTTGCCACTAGGGATAAAACATTGATGCTATGTCCGAGGATGTAGTTATTGATTACATTACGCACCATACTTAATGCAATTGTCCGTTGTTTGCAACTTAATACTGGAAGGGGTTCGGATGATAACCTGAAGGTGGACTTTTTAGGCATAGATGCATGCTGGATAGCGGTCTATGTACTTTGTCTTAATGCCCAATTAAATCTCACAATACTCATCATATCATGTATGTGCATGGTCATGCCCTCTCTATTTGTCAATTGCCCGACTGTAATTTGTTCACCCAACATGCTATTTATCTTATGGGAGAGACACCTCTAGTGAACTGTGGACCCCGGTCCATTCTTTTACATTAATACAAATCTTCTGCTATTGTTCTTTACTGTTCTTTGCAAACAATCATCATCCACACTATACATCTAATCCTTTGTTACAGCAAGCCGGTGAGATTGACAACCTCACTGTTTCGTTGGGGCAAAGTACTTTGGTTGTGTTGTGCAGGTTCCACGTTGGCGCCGGAATCCCTGGTGTTGCGCCGCACTACATCTCGCCGCCATCAACCTTCAACGTGCTTCTTGGCTCCTCCTGGTTCGATAAACCTTGGTTTCTTTCCGAGGGAAAACTTGCCGCTGTACGCATCACACCTTCCTCTTGGGGTTCCCAACGGACGCGTGCTGTACGCGTATCAAGCATATTTTCTGGCGCCGTTGCCGGGGAGATCAAGACACGCTGCAAGGGGAGTCTCCACAATCCAATCTCTTTACTTTGTTTTTGTCTTGCTTTATTTTATTTACTTCTTTGTTTGCTGCATTATATCAAAACACAAAAAAATTAGTTGCTAGCTTTACATTATTTACTGTCTTGCACTTTATATCAAAACACAAAAAAAATTAGTTACTTGCATTTGCTTTACTTATTTCAACATGTTTCCTTTTAATTTTACTGTAAAAGATATACCTGTGGGACAAGGGTCTATAATTGGAAGAGATAATATAGAAGAATTTTTCACCCATGTTAGTATGCATGAAGATCTTAAAGATATACCCCTTGCAAAAGATGTCCCTACTTATGAAGATGCCTCTGTTTGTTTGGTACGCATGATGGAAGCTAGATTTATTAGTCTCAGCCCCATGATACAACACATGTTTCTTACACTTTCTGATATGGAGCGGGGAGAGAAGAGAGATTTTGTTCTAAAAGTCTTAGTGCGGGAATTTGCGGATATAGCTAAAGAAGCTAGAAAAGTTTTTAGTAAGCATGAGAGGCTTGGTATGATCACCGATTTTAAAAGAACATTTGAAAAAATGGATATGGATAGAATTAAGTACACTAATAATGTTAATAATGGTGGGGAGATTAAAGCACCAATACCATGTAAGCTCCTAGCGATGCATGAAGCTCTAGATGATAATTATGCTTGGCTTGTTCCTGAAAATTTGTTTGATGAGAGTAGCAAGCCCAAGACTAATGAAAAGGGAGCCGCTGAAACTTATGTATCCAACATACTATGCATGGTTGAGAAAACTCTCAACACCCAAGGTAATGTCGATGCTTCGTCTCTTGACAACACTTGATATACACTTTCTGCGCCTAGCTGAAAGGCGTTAAAGAAAAGCGCTTATGGGAGACAACCCATGTTTTTACTACAGTATTTTTGTTTTATATTTGAGTCTTGGAAGTTTTTTACTACTGTAGCAACCTCTCCTTATCTTAGTTTTGTGCATTGTTCTGCCAAGTAAAGTCGTTGATAGTAAGGTTCATACTAGATTTGGATTACTGCGCGAAACAGATTTCTTTTGCTGTCACGAATTTCGACCTGCCTCTCTGTAGGTAGCTCAGAAAAATATGCCAATTTACGTGCGTGATCCTCAGATATATACGCAACTTTCATTAAATTTGAGCATTTTCATTTGAGCAAGTCTGGTGCCTCAATAAAATCCATCTTTACGGACTCGTTCGTTTTGACAGATTCTGCCTTTTATTTTGCATTGCCTCTTTTGCTATGATGGATGAATTTCTTTGTTCCATTAATGTCCAGTAGCTTTATGAAATGTCCAGAAGTGTTAAGAATGATTGTGTCACCTCTGAACATGTGAATTTTTATTATGCACTAACCCTCTAATGAGTTGTTTCGAGTTTGGTGTGGAGGAAGTTTTCAAGGATCAAGAGAGGGAGATGATACAATATGATCAAGGAGAGTGAAAGCTCTAAGCTTGGGGATGCCCCGGTGGTTCACCCCTGCATATTCTAAGAAGACTCAAGCGTCTAAGCTTGGGGATGCCCAAGGCATCCCCTTCTTCATCGACAACATTATCAGGTTCCTCCCTTGAAACTATATTTTTATTCCATCACATCTTATGTGCTTTGCTTGGAGCGTCGGTTTGTTTTTGTTTTTGTTTTGTTTGAATAAAATGGATCCTAGCATTCAATTGTGTGGGAGAGAGACACGCTCCGTCTGTTGCATATGGACAAATATGTCCTTAGGCTTTACTCATAGTATTCATGGCGAAGGTTGAATCTTCTTCGTTAAATTGTTATATGGTTGGAATTGGGAAATGCTACATGTAGTAATTCTAAAATGTCTTGAATAATTTGATACTTGGAAATTGTTGTGCTCATGTTTAAGCTCTTGCATCATATACTTTACACCTATTAATGAAGAAATATATAGAGCTTGCTAAAATTTGGTTTGCATATTTGGTCTCTCTAAGGTCTAGATAATTTCTAGTATTGAGTTTTGAACAACAAGCAAGACGGTGTAGAGTCTTATAATGTTTACAATGTGTCTTTTATGTGAGTTTTGCTGCACCGGTTCATCCTTGTGTTTGTTTCAAATAACCTTGCTAGCCTAAACCTTGTATCGAGAGGGAATACTTCTCATGCATCCAAAATCCTTGAGCCAACCACTATGCCATTTGTGTCCACCATACCTACCTACTACATGGTATTTCTCCGCCATTCCAAAGTAAATTGCTTGAGTGCTACCTTTAAAATTTCCATTCTTTACCTTTGCAATATATAGCTCATGGGACAAATAGCCTAAAAACTATTGTGGTATTGAATATGTACTTATGCACTTTATCTCTTATTAAGTTGCTTGTTGTGCGATAACCATGTTCCTGGGGACGCCATCAACTACTCTTTGTTGAATATCATGTGAGTTGCTATGCATGTCCGTCTTGTCTGAAGTAAGGGAGATTTACCACTTTATTGGTTAGAGCATGCATATTGTTAGAGAAGAACATTGGGCCGCTAACTAAAGCCATGAATCATGGTGGAAGTTTCAGTTGTGGACATATATCCACAATCTCATATGAGAACATTAATTATTGCTACATGCTTATGCATCAAAGAGGAGTCCATTATCTGTTGTCCATGTTGTCCCGGGATGGATGTCTAAGTTGAGAATAATCAAAAGCGAGAAATCCAAAATGCGAGCTTTCTCCTTAGACCTTTGTACAGGCGGCATGGAGGTACCCCTTTGTGACACTTGGTTAAAACATGTGTATTGCGATAATCCCGGTAATCCAAGCTAATTAGGACAAGGTGCGGGCACTATTAGTATACTATGCATGAGGCTTGCAACTTGTAAGATATAATTTACATGATACATATGCTTTATTACTACCGTTGACAAAAAAAATTCTTGTTTTCAAAACCAAAGTTCTAGCAGAAATATAGCAATCAATGCTTCCCTCTGTGAAGGGCCTTTCTTTTACTTTTATGTTGAGTCAGTTCACCTATCTCTCTCCACCTCAAGGAGCAAACACTTGTGTGAACTGTGCATTGATTCCTACATACTTGCATATTGCACTTGTTATATTACTCTATGTTGACAATTATCCATGAGATATACATGTTATAAGTTGAAAGCAACCGCTGAAACTTAATCTTCCTTTGTGTTGCTTCAATACCTTTACTTTGATTTATTGCTTTATGAGTTAACTCTTATGCAAGACTTATTGATGCTTGTCTTGAAGTGCTATTCATGAAAAGTATTCGCTTTATGATTCATTTGTTTACTCATGTCATTACCATTGTTTTGATCGCTGCATTCATTACATATGCTTACAATAGTATGATCAAGGTTATGATGGCATGTCACTCCAGAAATTATCTTTGTTATCGTTTACCTGCTCGGGACGAGCATGAACTAAGCTTGGGGATGCTGATACGTCTCCGACGTATCGATAATTTCTTATGTTCCATGCAACATTATTGATGATATCTACATGTTTTATACACATCATATGTCGTATTTATGCATTTTCCGGCACTAACCTATTAACGAGATGCCGAAGAGCCGATTCTTTGTTTTCTGCTGTTTTTGGTTTCAGAAATCCTACAAAGGAAATATTCTCGGAATTGGACGAAATCAACGCCCAGGGTCCTATTTTTGCACGAAGCTTCCAAAAGACCGAGGGGGAAAGGAAGTGGGGCCACGAGGCGCCACCACAACAGGGCGGCGTGGCCCAGGTCTTGGCCGCGCGGCCCTGGTGTGTGGGGCCCTCGTGTGGCCCCCCGCGTTGCCCTTCCGCCTACTTAAAGCCTTCATCGCGAAACCCCCAGTACCGAGAGCCACGATACGGAAAACCTTACTGAGACGCCGCCGCCGCCAATCCCATCTCGGGGGATTCGGAGATCGCCTCCGGCACCCCGCCGGAGAGGCGAATCATCTCCCGGAGGACTCTTCACCGCCATGGTCGCCTCCGGAGTGATGAGTGAGTAGTTCACCCCTGGACTATGGGTCCATAGCAGTAGCTAGATGGTCGTCTTCTCCTCATGTGCTTCATTGTCGGATCTTGTGAGCTGCCTAACATGATCAAGATCATCTATCTGTAATTCTATATGTTGTGTTTGTCGGGATCCGATTGATAGAGAATACTATGTTATGTTGATTATCAATCTATTACCTATGTGTTGTTTATGATCTTGCATGCTCCCCGTTATTAGTAGAGGCTCTGGCCAAGTTTTTACTCTTAACTCCAAGAGGGAGTATTTATGCTCGATAGTGGGTTCATGCCTCCATTAAATGCGGGACGAGTGACGGAAAGTTCTAAGGTTGTGGATGTGTCTGTTGCCACTAGGGATAAAACATTGATGCTATGTCCGAGGATGTAGTTATTGATTACATTACGCACCATACTTAATGCAATTGTCTCGTTGTTTGCAACTTAATACCGGAAGGGGTTCGGATGATAACTCTGAAGGTGGACTTTTTAGGCATAGATGCATGCTCGGATAGCGGTCTATGTACTTTGTCGTAATGCCCAATTAAATCTCACAATACTCATCATATCATGTATGTGCATGGTCATGCCCTCTCTATTTGTCAATTGCCCGACTGTAATTTGTTCACCCAACATGCTATTTATCTTATGGGAGAGACACCTCTAGTGAACTGTGGACCCCGGTCCATTCTTTTACATTAATACAAATCTGCTGCTATTGTTCTTTACTGTTCTTTGCAAACAATCATCATCCACACTATACATCTAATCCTTTGTTACAGCAAGCCGGTGAGATTGACAACCTCACTGTTTCGTTGGGGCAAAGTACTTTGGTTGTGTTGTGCAGGTTCCACGTTGGCGCCTGGAATCCTCGGTGTTGCGCCGCACTACATCTCGCCGCCATCAACCTTCAACGTGCTTCTTGGCTCCTCCTGGTTCGATAAACCTTGGTTTCTTTCTGAGGGAAAACTTGCCGCTGTACGCATCACACCTTCCTCTTGGGGTTCCCAACGGACGCGTGCTGTACGCGTATCAGTGGCAAGTGGATCTCACTCCTGGGCCCTTGAGGATTTCTATTTGTCGCTTGAGCATTGGCTTGCCCCGCAAACCTTAGCATTGCTTGAAAATTTCGACAGTCCTTCTGCAAATGTCCTGACTGTCTTTTTCCATTGTTGTCGAGATAAAAATGCATCTGACACGGCCCTTTCATCATGTCCTCTGGGGACACGAAAGGTCTTTGGAACCTGGGCCCACTATTTTGCCTGTTATTTCGAGAATCATCTCTATTGTTGCCTCGCTGCTCGTTACTCCTTTGATATTCATCTCTATTGTTTCCTCCAGCGCTTGCCCTAAACCCAGCCGATATTTGACCAGGAGCATCGTAACTTGAGAACTGTCGAGAGAATCGTCGTCTATTTTGGAAATTTCGACTACGGTCCTCCTCCGGTGACCTGTGTCGCTTATTGTGAACATCATCTTCTCCATCTGCCCATCTGTTTGCTATCTCCATCAATGCTGACACTGTCCTTGGGTTAGTTCTCTCCAAGTCTTCAACGAAATCTCCTCGTCAAATTCCTGCTACGAACGCATCTATTGCCCTCTCGTCAGATATGTTCTCTGCCGAGTTTTTGATAATGTTCCACCTCTGGATGTATTTCCTCATTGACTCATCATGCTTCTGTCGACATGATCTCAATTCCTCTAGTGATGCAGGTTTTTTGAAGGTGGATCAAAAATTCTTGACGAACACATCCTCAAAACTGTCCCAGCTGTCGATGGAACCTGGGGGAAGCTTCTTTATCCAAGATCTAGCGGCTCCACTCAGATGTACTTGGATGCTCTGCATGGCTGTTGCTCTGGTTCCTCCTATCAGCTTCACCGTCTCGAGATAATCAACTAGCCAATCCTCTGGATCCTGCAGGCCGTCGAATTTTTTGAAGTTATCGGGTAGTTTAACCCTGGAGGAACTCTAGTTTTCCGGACCCTCCTTGTAAAGCACGGCAGTCCACACATATCCTCATCATCTATCTCTGGGGAGTGTCGATGTTCCCTTCTATTTTGTCGTGCTCTGTCCACCCGTGCTTGTGCTGCTGTGTCTCGTGCTCCACTTGTTCTCTCGGGACCTGAGTGCTGCTGCAGCGGGTCGTGGACTATTTTGCCTTGCTGATCCTTCGGGAGGCGGAGTTACGAACGCCGTCCCCATGGCTCCGACTCCTGCCATGGCCATATTGTACAATGCTTCTCTTGGATCTCCGGGAGGTGACCTGGATGCGAGGATAAAGGCTTGCGTCGCCATATACCCCGCTTCCGGTGTTTTGGGAATAATATTCCCCCTCGTGTCGATTGACATAAAAGACATGTCGAGGTTTTGAACTAAGTTTTCTCTCTCTGCTTCAGGTATATTTTGCAGCCGAGATCTTGCTCTCCTTCGAGCTTCTCTATGACTATCTCCCGAAGTTCCTGAATGTCGGCTTAGCTCTGCCCTTCGCCTGCTTGATGCGGAGGCTGCTTCTTGCCTCCTGTCCAACTCGATTTTCTGCTTCTCGAGCTCCCTCCTGGTACGTGCAAGCCTATATT
Organism: Lolium rigidum; assembly: GCF_022539505.1. NCBI lineage: Eukaryota > Viridiplantae > Streptophyta > Magnoliopsida > Poales > Poaceae > Lolium > Lolium rigidum. The sequence goes on along the minus strand of NC_061514.1, from coordinate 75,968,668 downwards.
GATACGCTTGTCACTCCTCAGGTGTTGCCGTAATGGTCATTGGTTCTGTACCATCAATAGCTCTTGCGACTCGGTCCCACACTGCCTACGGAAATCGTACCATCTCTCGTGTTCCTGGTCCGATATATTTTGTTCCCAAACCTCGCGTGAGATCTGCGGGATTGACATGCGGATTTCCCGCATCGTCGAAAGCCTCTGACGTCGCTGGTTCTGGCCGGCTTGGTTCTCCAATTGCGTAGATCTGATGATATTTTGGATTCTGAACTTTGTCGGGTTTGGTGACACCATCATAGAGATTGGTGAAGACCTTTCCAACAGTGATGGATCTGTCGATGAAGTTGAAGCTGTCGATGTCGCTCGAGTCATCGCTTATATAGTAGTCCGCAGATGACTCGAAAGACATGTCGCTGAAGATCTTGACAAGTTTTTCACTTGCCCTGGTGCTGATGAAGCGTGGCGATGAAATCTCCCCATCGCCTGACTCGATTGATAATGGTGAACTCAAAAAATCGGGATCGACCGCTGACAATCCCGACGAGATCGGAATTTTGAGACGATACGCTCCTTCTTTCTCAACGCGGAAGTGGAACTTTCCGAACGTCATCTCCATGGGCTCCTCCAGATACGCATATGCATCCAAACGGGAGGGCGGGTGAGGTACAAAATCGAGTAGACCAGTTTCGATCTGTTTACCTCTGTCCATCGCGTTGCTTGCAGTTGACGAAGTCGACGATCTTGAACGTGCCATCGAGATCAGATCCTTGACACCTCTAATTCCCACAGACGGCGCCAATTGACAACCGAAGAGAAGTAGAGGGCAAGTAGATCTCGAAGGTTTAAACTTGTGATTAAACCCCTTGCAAGCATCGGCAAATACAAGAAATTAATTAAGATAAATCTAACCACAGCCTTAAACTCTGAGATCCTGCTATCCCTCATGCATCGATATACCAACGGGGGTTCAGGTTGCTGTCACTCCGGCAACCCCACAATTAGCAAACGAATACAAGATGCATTCCCCTAGGCCCATAAAGGTGAAGTGTCATGTAGTCGACGTTCGCATGACACCACTAGAAGAATAACACCACAACTTAAATATCAAACCATTAAATATTACTCAACATAGTTCACTACTAACATTTATACTTCACCCATGTCCTCAAGAACTAAACGAACTACTCACAAGACATCATATGGAACATGATCAGAGGTGATATGATGATGGATAACAATCTGAACATAAACCTTGATTCAACGGTTTCACTCAATAGCATCAATAACAAGGAGTAATCAACACCGGGAGAGTTTCCCCTATAAAATACTCAAGATTCAACCCTAGATGTTACAGCGGAGAAGAGGTGCAGCGGTGGAGATGACGGTGTCGGTGGTGGAGATGATGATGATGATTCCAATGAAGTCCAGCTCGATGACGGTGACGATGGCGACGATTTCCCCCCTCTGGGAGGGAATTTCCCCGGCAGATTTCTGCCTGCCAGAGAGCTCTTTTCTCTCTAGTGTTTTCCGCCTCGAGGAGGCGGCGATGACTATCCTCGATGTTTTTCCGCACCTTAGGGTTTCTGGGAGATGAAGTACGCGAAAGGGCGATGGCCGAGGGGGTCATGGGCCCCCTCCCCACGTGGCGGAGCGCCGGCATTGGTGGCCACGCCGACCCATGGGGAGGGCCCATGGCGGCCCTCCTCGGCCTCCTCTTTTGGCTGGCTCCGTCATCTGGAAAAATAGGAGCTTCCGTATATTTTCCGTCAATTGTTGATCTTCAGAAATATTGTATCCTGACGGTGCTTTTTCCAGCAGAATCGACTCCGGTGAGTAATTCTCCAATAATCATGAAACATGCAAAATAGGTGAAATAACATAAGTATCATCTCTAAATATGAAATATATCAATGAATAATAGTAAATTATGATATAAAATAGTGATGCAAAATGGACGTATCAACTCCCCCAAGCTTAGACCTAGCTTGTCCCCAAGCGAAGCGAACTCGGTAAACAAGACCACATGTTTATGGAGTGAAGAGTCGATAAATAAAATACGGACAAGAAGCATCACATTTATTAATTCACACAAGACATTCTAGTTAACAACTTCCTCATATAACTCAACTTGAAACGAGTAAAGGGAAATCACAAATAAAGGTGCATAGGAAATCATAATTGGTGATGCAAACTTCGTTCTTGGTCAAAGAACAATTAACAGATTGTACTTATCTTTCGAGCAGAGCCTTTATATTAGAAATTATATGGCAGAACTTACATGCTCAATCATAACAATCTCCTCATAATCATTGATAACCTTCAAAGTCATATTCATTCAGATAAAATTTGTACTAAACAAGGAAGAATAAAAGACATGATTGAATAGAGAGCATAAAAATAGAGTTTTGAGAGGTGTTTGTTGTTGTCAACGAATGGTAGTGGGCACTCTAACCCCCATGTCAAACATACTTTCAAAGAGCGGCTCCCATGAAGGACGTTATCTCTACCAGCAAGGTAGATCATCCCTCTTCTCTTTTGTTTACACATGTACTTTAGTTTTATTTATTGATGACACTCCTCCCAACCTTTGCTTTCACAAGCCATGGCTAACCGAATCCTCGGGTGCCTTCCAACATTTCACATACCAAGGAGGAGTGTCTATTGCAAAATTAAGTTGCTTACTGATAAATCAGGGCAAAACATGTGAAGAGAATTATTAATGAAAGTTATTAATTGGGGCTGGGCACCCCGTTGCCGCTCTTTTTGCAAAATTATTGGATAAGCGGATGTATATGCCACTAGTCCATTGGTGAAAGTCTGTCCAACAAGATTGAAAGATAAAACACCACATACTTCCTCATGAGCTATAAAACTTTGACACAAATAAGAGATAATAACTTTTGAATTGTTTAAAGGTATCACATGAAATATTTACTTGGAGTGGCTCAAAATACCACATAATAGGTAGTTATGGTGGACACAAATGGCATGGGTTTGGTTTAAGGTTTTGGATGCACGAGAACCATTCCCTCTCAGTACATGTCTTTGGCTAGCAAGGTTGGTTAGGAAGCATAAGAGTTGAGGGAAACAAACAAATATACATGTGATAGAAACAATCATGCATCTTCCTTGTAAGCACAAACAATTTTTACTTCAGAATACTAAGCTCATTAGCTAACAAGAAAGAAAGATAATGAAATAATATATCTACATGTACTTCCCTCTTTTCTACTTAAGCCTCAAAGTATTGTTCGTTGTTGACCAATGCTAAGTTTGCCAAAACCAAATAGATTTACTTGATGCTCCCAAGGTGATATCAATACTAACAACAAGATCAATCATATAACAGAAATTGTAAACTAAAATAAGGTGTGCAAAACGTAAATGATAAAACTTCTCATTAATATTCCATAACGATAAATCACACCAAGGGATACATAGATAACCAACTAAAAGAGAGATACTTCCACGCTGCAAACCATCTTATATGATAACTTCCCTACTCATGATATGACACTACTTGACAATAAAAAGGTAAAAGATAGTGATGATGTGATACCGCGGCACTCCCCCCAAGCTTGGAACAAGCCAAGGGGGTGCAAATACCAATGATGAATTACTCCTTCGGTGATGGTGGTGAATTCTTGATAAGCTTCTTAACAAGCTCCTTTAGCTCATCAATCTCGTTGGTGAGGTTGCGGATCAGCTCCGAGTTGTGCTCAACGCGGTTAATGAGTATGTCAGATGGCGAGTCCCAACTCTTAGAGTTGTTTGCCCACTCCTCAGCTTCAGGTTTCGTCCTTCCTGCATTGTTAGAATGATCCATATCCCAGCTACTAGGCAATTATGCCTCAGGAATCCTTTCAATTTGACTCTTATGAATTAGAGTGTGGAAGGGGTTATTGATGCCTGGAGAAGGTGTCCTTGGAGCTAGGAAGCGACGTGGGACTTTTCCCCCGGTGCTCATCCATGCGCCTCTCTTGAAGTTGAACGGATTCGCCACCACCCCGATGCTTGCGACGGTGGCACGCGGGTATACACGAGGGTCTTCCTCCACTTCTCCTTCATCTTCACTCTCGACTTCTTCTTTCAACTCGGGGTCTTGAATATCTTCGTCCAAAGGCCCCTAGCCCTTGTTGGAGACCATGGTGCTTCTAGATCAAAAACAGATCCTGGCAGAAAACAGCTCGAAACAAAACGCGACGAGAAGACGATATACGGACCTCGGGGGATCCGGGGGATTATATAGCAAAAAATTTCACGACAAAAGGAAAGTACCAGGTCGAACGCGAGTGGGAGAGGGACTCCGAGGAGCCGTCCCCATATGGCGGCGCGGCTAGGGTGGGGCCCGCACCACCACGTGGGGACGCGCCCTCGTGCGTCTCCTCCACTCCGATTCGATCTTGTAATTTTTCATATTTCCTAAAAATAGCAAAAATATTGTTCGGAAAGTTAAACACAGACTTTTTACTACCAAAACTGTTACCTATTCGAAGTCGAATTCTGCAGAACTATCAATTTGATCTTTGATAAAAGTTTCCGGAGTCACCACTCGAATAACATCAACATCTTCATTATAATAATCTCCAGAAATATAATGTTTGAGTCTTTGTCCACTCACCACTTGTGTTGCATCATCTTTCAGCGAAGCAATTTTTATTGCCCCTGAACGATACACCTCCACAATGACATATGGTCCTTCCCATTTTGAGAGTAATTTTCCTGCAAAAAATCTGAGACGAGACCAATACAATAGGACTTTATCTACAACATTAAATTCTCTTTTAATAATTTTTCTATCATGCCATTTCTTAACTTTCTCCTTAAAAAGTCTAGCATTTTCATAAGCTTCACTTCTCCACTCATCTAAAGAACTCAATTGTAGCAACCTTTTCTTACCAGAAAGTTTAAAATCGTTATTAAGTTCTCTTACAGCCCAATAAGCTTTGTGCTCTAGTTCTAAAGGTAAATGACAAGCTTTTCCATAAACCGTTTTATAAGGAGACATACCCATAGGATTTTTATAAGCAGTTCTATAAGCCCACAACGCTTCCTTCAACTTACTAGCCCAATTTTTCCTAGATTTATTAACAGTCTTTTGCAAGATAGATTTAATTCTCTATTTGATAATTCTACTTGCCCACTAGTTTGAGGATGATAAGCTGAAGCAATTCTATGATTAATACCATATTTAGCAAGAGTTTTTCTAAAACCCCCATGAATAAAATGAGAACCTCCATCAGTCATAAGATATCTAGGTACTTGATAACCCACAAGTATAGGGGATCGCAGCAGTCTTCGTGGGTAGTAAAACCAAATTTATTGATTCGACACAAGGGGAGACAAAGAATACTTGAAAGCCTTAACAGCGGAGTTGTCAATTCAGCTGCACCTGGAAACAGACTTTCTTGCAAGAGTTTATCAGTAGTAACAGTTTTATAGCGATAGCGATAGTGAAATAACAACGACAGAGTAACGAGACAACGGTAGTGATTTTAGTAAACAGCAGGATTAAAATATCGTAGGCACGGGGAAGGATAACGGGCGTTGCATGGATGAGAGAAACTCATGTAACAATCAAGCGGGGCATTTGCGAGATAATAATAAAACGGTGTCCAAGTACAAAGCAATCAATAGGCATGTGTTCCAATTATAGTCGTACGTGCTCGCAATGAGAAACTTGCACAACATCTTTTGTCCTACCAGCCGGTGGCAGCCGGGCCTCAAGGGAATCTCATTGGATATTAAGGTACTCCTTTTAATAGAGTACCGGAGCAAAGCATTAACACTCCGTGAACACATGTGATCCTCACATCACTACCATCCCCTCCGGTTGTCCCGATTTCGTCACTTCGGGGCCATTGGTTCCGGACAGACGACATGTGTATACAACTTGCAGGTAAGACCATAAACAATGAATATCATGATGAAATAATAACATGTTCAGATCTGAGATCATGGCACTCGGGCCCTAGTGACAAGCATTAAGCATAACAAGTTGCAACAATATCATCAAAGTACCAATTACGGACACTAGGCACTATGCCCTAACAATCTTATACTATTACATGACCAATCTCATCCAATCCCTACCATCCCCTTCAGCCTACAGCGGGGGAATTACTCACACATGGATGGGGGAAACATGGCTGGTCGATGGAGAGGCGTCGGTGGTGATGGTGGCGATGATCTCCTCCAATTCCCCGTCCCGGCGGAGTGCCAGAACGGAGACTTCTGGCTCCCGAGACGGAGTTTCGCGATGTGGCGGCGTTCTGGAGGGTTTCTGGCGACTTCGACTTCCTCCCGTGCGTTTTTAGGTCGAAGGCAATAAGTAGTCCGAAAGAGGGCATCGGGGGCCGACCGAGGCCGCCACACACTAGGGCCGCGCGGGCCCCTCCTGGGCCGCGCCGGCCTAGTGTGTGGGGCCCTCGGGCCCCCTCCTGGCTCGCCCTTCTGGCTCCGCCAATATTCTGGGAAAATAGGACCTTCTGCATAAATTCTGAGGATTTTCCTGAAAGTTGGATTTCTGCACAAAAACTTGACACACCGGAACAGTTCTGCTGAAAACAGCGTTAGTCCGTGTTAGTTGCATCCAAAATACACAAATTAGAGGCAAAACAATAGCAAAAGTGTTCGGGAAAGTAGATACGTTTTGGACGTATCAACTCCCCCCAAGCTTAGCTTATTGCTTGTCCTCAAGCAATTCGATTAACGACCGAGCGATAAAAGAACTTTCACGAACACATTTGTTCATATGATGTAAATATTCTCATGCTATGGCTAACACTTAGGCAGTTCATAATAAGATACATGCAAATAAGATCATCTAATAGCTATGTCAATCATGGAAAGGTACCAACAATTAATAATAAGCATCATGAATCATCTATATAAGCAGGATTGCAATGTTCATAAAAGAGTATGATAGAGTGGTATCTCGCTTGCCCATATTTGATCAGACAAAACATAAATGCTCGAGGCACCTCTCGAAGTTCATAGAAAGACTAGAAATAGTGATTGTCAAAGATAAAAGCATCAAAGTTATACCACAATCAATCATATTTTGAGACAAGCATATTACACTAAGAATGACAGTTGTGCTCTCAAGAAAGTGCTCAAAGAAGGGATGGAGACACAACATAAAAGTAAAAGATTGACCGTTCGCGAGAGGGAAGCGAGGATTAACATGCGCTAGAGCTTTTCATTTTTAAAACAGGAGTAAAATTGTTTTGAGAGGTGTTTGTTGTTGTCAACGAATGGCAATGGGTACACCAACTACCTCGCCAACCGGACTTTCAAGAGCGGCTCCCATGAAGGACGTTATCTCTACCAGCAAGGTAGATCATCCCTCTTCTCTTTTGTTTACACACGTATTTTAGTTTTTATTCTGGGTGACACTCCCCCCCAACCTTTGCTTACACAAGCCATGGCTAACCGAATCCTCGGGTGCCTTCCACCAATCACATACCATGGAGGAGTATCTATTTGCAAAATTAAGTTGTTTACTGATGAATCAGAGCAAAACATGTGAAGAGAATTATTAGTAAAGTTTGATTAATCAGGGCTGGGAACCCCATTGCCAGCTCTTTTTGCAAAATTATTGGATAAGAGGATGTGCCACTAGTCCATATGAAAGTCCGTCAAGAGTAAATGACAAGGTTGAAAGTTAAACACCACATACTTCCTCATGAGCTATGAAACATTAACACAAATTGAGAAGCATTTTGAAGGTTTAAAGGTAGCGCATGAGAATTTACTTGGAATGGTTTGAAATGCCATGCATAGGTATTTATGGTGGACACTTTGGAATAACTTGGTTTTCATGTGTTTGGAAGCACGAGTAGCGTTCCCGCTCGGTACAAGTGAAGGCTAGCAATAGGCTGGAAGCGACAATCAAGAGAGCGATGACTCGTCATAATCATGCTTGTGACAAAATAAATTAACTGAGGCATAAAAGTGATACAAGAATTCTGAAGGAATGTAAATCATCGAGGCTTAATTGACTTTTGTTCAGTCATATGCATGCGTGAGCATGTGCCAAGTTAATTCAAACGAATTATTCAGAGGAGGATACCACAATATCATGCCTATTTATGAATAAAACAATGCAAGCAAACATCCATGACATGCTACTCATATTAATAAATTGGAGCTAAACATGAGAGATCATGAACTACTAGACTTTCTTAAATGACATATACCTCACATGAACCAACTAAGCATGCTCACATGGATGAGTATATGTACAAAAATGAAAACAAATAGAGTTCATACCAGCCTCTCACCACAATCAGATCGTCGAATATCGTCATTATTGCCATTCACTTGTGTAGCTTGGATAATATGAAATGAAAACCATGCTCCAGCCACCGAAGACCATTGAACTCATAATGAACTTTACAAACCAAAGAAGAACAGCAAATATTTTTGGTGTTTTCGAATTTGAGAACAAGAATAAAAAGAAGCAAGGGAACAAAGCAAAATCTTTTTGGGTTTTCTTATAGCAAACTAGCAATATCAAATAAAGCGAAACAAATGCAAGAAACCAAAATAAACAAATGGTGAAGAGAAACAACAGAAATATTTTTGGTATTTTTGTGTTTTGGGAAAGAAACAAAGCAAAAACAAGAAATGGCAAACTAGAAAAGTCACATAAACACAAAGCAGCAGAAATTCGTCAAACTTGACAGCAGTACATGACTAGATTTTTAAGAAATTCTTCCACTGCTCAAATCGAAAAGTGTTCAACTAATGAAAGTTAGATAACAACCTGGGGAACATGCAAAAAAATTGGCTTCGTAAAATATCGTTCTGTCTATTTTTGAGAATTTTTTCGGTAACAGTCCAGAATCTGTTTTCAGGCAGCACTTCCCCAAATATCATCTCCCTCTCATTAGAAAACCACTCAAAGAAACTAAACAAGTATGTACAAGTATCCAGCAACCATAATATGCAAAGAATGAGTGATGCCGGTATACCTCCCCAAGCTTAGGCTTTTGGCCTAAGTGGAGTTCAATCCCATGGTGCCCATGAAGAAGCACTTGGTTCAAACTTCTAAATAACTAAAGCATCTTGCAAAACAAATAGTGCTACAACAAGTAAAGCAAATGGAGGAAGAAAGAGATGTTGTTTAGTTCCTCTATTCATATAAAATGAATTTGTTAACAAGGTTGATCAAGTCTTGCCACCAAATAAATTTTACATAGCATAAGAAGAAATAAACCTCAAATCAATCATGTTACCTTGTATTGTATTGATATGGATCCAATCACAAGAGTTTGGTATTCTTCTTTAGGCTCATATATTGGACAATCAATAGTTCCCACTTTGATAGTTCGCACATTAGAAATGGTATTAACTCCACATGCTTTCTCAATCCTCTTGGGAAAATAAACGGTATGCTCCTTGTCATCGACATTGAAAGTAACTTTTCCTTTGTTGCAATCAATAACAGCCCCTGCGGTGTTAAGAAAAGGTCTCCCAAGAATAATAGACATATTATCATCTTCAGGCATTTCCAACACAACAAAATCAGTTAATATCAAGCAGTTATTAGTAACTTGAACAGGAACATCCTCACATATACCAACAGGAATAGTAGTAGATTTATCAGCCATTTGCAAAGATATATCAGTCGGTATCAACTTATCTAAATAAAGTCTCTAATAAAGAGAAAAAGGCATAACACTAACACCGGCTCCCAAGTCACATAGAGCAGTTTTAACATAATTATTCTTAATAGAACAAGGAATAATAGGTATACTTGGGTCGCCCAACTTCTTTGGAACTTTTCCATTGAAAGAGTAATTAGCAAGCATAGTGGAAATTTCCTCATTGGGGATTTTCCTTTTGTTAGTAACAATATATTTCATATACTTTGAATAAGGAGGCAATTTAATAGCATCAGTCAAAGGGATTTGCAAGAATAAAGGTTTCATCCAATCACAAAATTTATTATAGTGTTCTTCTTCCTTTGATTTTAGTTTCTTAGCAGGAAAAGGCATTTGCTTTTGCACCCAAGGTTCCCTTTCATTACCATGTTTCTTAGCAATAAAATCTTATTTAGTATACTTTTTATTTTTATCTTGCTTTTCAGGTTCATCTTCAACTTCTTCTTTATCAGAAACATCATTCTTATCATTACCATTATTATTATCATGTTCATTACCACTTTCGGTTTCAGCATCGGAAATAGAAATACTATTAGGATCATTAACGAGTTCAGAGGATTCTACAACATTTTTATGTTTCTTCTTCTTTTTCTTAGAAGGAGCACTAGGTTCAATGCGTTGAGAATCTTGTTCAATTCTTTTGGGATGCCCTTCAGGATATAGAGGATCCTGGGTAGAGACACCACCTCTAGTTGTTACTTCATAAGCATGTTTCTCTTTAGAATTATTTTTTAGTAAGTCATTTTGCACTTTAGTGAGTTGATCAATTTGATTTTGAACCATTTGAAAATGTTTAACAAGCATCTTAACATCATTGGAGGTTCTCTCCACAATATCATGCAAATTGCTAATAGCTTGAGATATTTCCATTAGATGATTCTCTACTCTCATATTAAAATTTTCTTGCTTAACAATATAATTATCAAACTCATCTAAGCATTGAGTAGGAGGTTTTGAATACGGAATATCTTCCCTAGTAAAGCGGCCGAAGGGAGTTTACCTCAATCATGGATGAAGGGGGAATTATCTCACATATATCTTCTATGGGAGGTAGATTCTTCACATCTTCAGATTTAATACCTTTCTCCTTGAGAGACTTCTTGGCTTCCCTCATATCTTCATCATTCAATTTAATTAAACCCCTCTTCTTCAATATTGGCGTTGGAATTGGTTCGAGCGTAGTCCAATCATCATGATTCCGGCCTATTTTAGCCAATAATACTTCAGCTTCATCTGGAGTTCTTTTCACGAAAACACAACCAGCACAACTATCCAAATATGCCCTAGACTCAATGGTTAGTCCACTATAAAATATATCAAGTAGATCATTCTTTTCTAAATCATGTCCGAGTCGAGCTCGATAAGAGAACAAAATCTTGCCCAAGCCTCAGGCAATTTCTCTTCATCTCCCTGGTCAAATCTATAAATTTTCTGTAAAGCAACATGTTGAGAACTAGCAGGAAAGTATTTTCGAAAGAAAACATCACGCAAATCAGTTGGACTTTTAATAGAACCAGGAGGCAAATTATTATACCAAATTTTAGCATCATCCTTTAATGAGAAAGGAAAATTTTTAGCGACAAAATAAGTACGCATCTTGACATCATCAGAAAACAAGCTACTCATAGAAGAAAGTTCAATCATGTGTTCTACAGCACTTTCTTTTTTCGGTACCACAAAAGGGTGCTTTCTCTACAATAGCTATATGAGATAGATAAAGAGAAAAATCATAATCTTTATCCTTAATGCATATAGGAGATGTGGCAAATTTAGGATCAGGAGATAACTTATGTCTAACAAGTATATTGTGTGAGAAACTTTTTAATTTTACTTGCATCAGCAGTAGCATTGCATCTATTAATAAAATCATCATTAAGCTCCACATAATCTTCATCGAATCATCACTAGAATAATCAAGTTCGAGGTGAATTAACAGGTGTAGTAGCATTAGGAGTTTCAGTATTTTCAATTTGTCTAGACCTAGCAATTGTAGCATCTAGAAAGGATCCCAATGAACCACTATCATCAAGCACAGCAGAAACATTATAAATATTATGAGAGTTTTCAGATTCAGCAGAAGTACCAGCAAGTGAAGCTTGTGGCGGTGAAACAAGTCGACTTATCACAGATGGTGAATCAAGAGTAGCAGTAGGTACTCGAGTTGTACCTTTTCTTGTAGTGGATGGTAATATGGCGACTTTAGGATCGCGAGTTTTACCCATGATGGAGAATTTGCAGCGAACAATATCAATCCAAGTGAACTTCCAAATAAAGCTATGCTCCCGGCAACGGCGCCGAAAAGCAGTCTTGATAACCCACAAGTATAGGGGATCGCAGACTAGTCTTCGTGGGTAGTAAAACCCAATTTATTGATTCGACACAAGGGGAGACAAAGAATACTTGAAAGCCTTAACAGCGGAGTTGTCAATTCAGCTGCACATGAAACAGACTTGCTCGCAAGAGTTTATCGATAAGTAATGATTTATAGCGATAGCGGTAGTGAAATAACAGCAGCAGAGTAACAGAGACAGCAGTAGTGATTTTAGTAAACAGCAGGATTAAAATACTATAGGCACGGGGACGGATAACGGGCGTTGCATGGATGAGTGAAACTCATGTAACAATCAAGCAGGGCATTTGCAGATAATAATAAAACGGTGTCCAAGTACAAAGCAATCAATAGGCATGTGTTCCAATTATAGTCGTACGTGCTCGCAATGAGAAACTTGCACAACATCTTTTGTCCTACCAGCCGGTGGCGGCCGGGCCTCAAGGGAATCTCTTGGATATTAAGGTACTCCTTTTAATAGAGTACCGAGCAAAGCATTAACACTCCGTGAACACATGTGATCCTCACATCACTACCATCCCCTCCGGTTGTCCCGATTCTGTCACTTCGGGGCCATTGGTTCCGGACAGCGACATGTGTATACAACTTGCAGGTAAGACCATAAACAATGAATATCATGATGAAATAATAACATGTTCAGATCTGAGATCATGGCACTCGGGCCCTAGTGACAAGCATTAAGCATAACAAGTTGCAACAATATCATCAAAGTACCAATTACGGACACTAGGCACTATGCCCTAACAATCTTATACTATTACATGACCAATCTCATCCAATCCCTACCATCCCCTTCAGCCTACAGTGGGGGAATTACTCACACATGGATGGGGGAAACATGGCTGGTCGATGGAGAGGCATCGGTGGTGATGGTGGCGATGATCTCCTCCAATTCCCCGTCCCGGCGGAGTGCCAGAACGGAGACTTCTGGCTCCCGAGACGGAGTTTCGCGATGTGGCGGCGTTCGGGAGGGTTTCGGCGACTTCGACTTCTTCCCGTGCGTTTTTAGGTCGAAGGCAATAAGTAGTCCGAAAGAGGGCATCGGGGGCCGACCGAGGCCGCCACACACTAGGGCCGCGCGGGCCCCTCCTGGGCCGCTCCGGCCTAGTGTGTGGGGCCCTCGGGCCCCCACCTGGCTCGCCCTTCTGGCTCCGCCAATATTCTGGGAAAATAGGACCTTCTGCATAAATTCTGAGGATTTTCCTGAAAGTTGGATTTCTGCACAAAAACGAGACACCAGAACAGTTCTGCTGAAAACAGCGTTAGTCCGTGTTAGTTGCATCCAAAATACACAAATTAGAGGCAAAACAATAGCAAAAGTGTTCGGGAAAGTAGATATGTTTTGGACGTATCAGTACTCCAAACCTAGGAACCATAACATCTAAAAGCATTTTTAAAGAGGTCTCACCATCAGCACTTTTTGTGGGTATGGCTTCCACCCATTTAGTAACATAATCAACAGCAACAAGTATATGAGTGTTACCTTCTGAAGAAGGGAAAGGATCCATGAAGTCAAATCCCCAACAATCAAATGGTTCAATAACAAGAGTATAATTCATAGGCATTTCATTGCGTCTAGAGATATTACCAACTCTTTGACATTCATCACAAGATAAAATAAACTTTCTTGCATCTTTAAAGAGAGTTGTCCAATAAAAACCTGATTCGTAGAACCTTTTGTGCGGTTCTATCTCCGGCGTGATGTCCTCCATAAACACTACCATGACACTTACTCAATATCTCTTGTTGTTCATATTCGGGGACACATCTTCGCATAATACCATCCACTCCTTCTTTATATAAGTGTGGGTCATCCCAAAAATAATGCCTCAAGTCATAAAAGAATTTCCTCCTTTCTTTGAGCTGAAAAGGTTGGAGGCAAGTACTTGGAAACAATAAAGTTAGCATAATCAGCATACCAAGGACTATCTCGCGAGCTCACCTTTATTGCAGCCAATTGTTCATTTGGAAAACTATCATTAACTGGAATAGGATCATAAGCAATATTTTCCAATCTAGACAAATTATCAGCAACAGGATTATCAGCACCTTTCCTATCTACAATATGTAAATCAAATTCTTGCAAAAGAAGTACCCATCTAATAAGCCTTGGCTTAGCATCTTTCTTTTCCATAAGGTACCTAATTGCAGCATGATCAGTATGAACTGTGACTTTTGAATTAACAATATAAGGTCTAAACTTGTCACAAGCAAAAACTACAGCTAATAACTCTTTTTCATTTGTAGCATAATTTCTTTGAGCAGCATCAAGAGTTTTACTAGCATAATGAATAACATTCAATTTTTAATCTACTCGCTGTCCAAGAACAACACCTACAGCAAAATCACTAGCATCACACATGATTTCAAAAGGTAAATTCCAATCAGGAGGTTCAACTACAGGAGCAGTTGTTAAGGCTTTCTTTAGAGTTTCAAAAGCTTCCTTACAATCATCATCAAAAACAAAAGGTACATCTTTTTGAAGAAGATTAGTAAGAGGCTTTGAAATTTTGGAGAAATCTTTAATAAATCTCCTATAAAAAACAGCATGACCAAGAATACTACGAAGACCTTTAACATCCCTAGGATAGGGCATCTTCTCAATTGCTTCAACTTTAGCTCTATCAACTTCAATACCTCTCTCAGAAATTTTATGTCCCAATACAATTCCTTCATCAACCATAAAGTGGCATTTCTCCCAATTAAGAACAAGGTTAGTTTCTTCACATCTCTGCAAAACATTATCAAGGTTTCGCAAACAATTATCAAAAGAATTCCCATAGTGACATAGGCATCCCCAATGGGCCTGCCAAAGATAGTACCCGGGGCTTTACCGAAGGCCCACGAGTCGAAGAATATGAAGTTTAGAAGCCCAAGTTATATTAAGGAAAGTTAGAGTTGTATTAGGAAATATAGACTTGTAATTTTACGAGACGGGTTAGAAACCCTCCCGGACTCTGTAACTTGTGTATTATGAATCCCTCGGCTCCGCCTCCTATATAAGGGGGAGTCGAGGGACAAAAAGAGCATCGATTCATTGTTTCACATAACCCTAGTTTTCATAATCGTCGAGTACTTTTTGGCTGAAACCTTCGAGATCTACTTGCCCTCTACTTCCGACTAAAACCCTAGTCTACAATCTGTAGGCATTGATAAGTTAATCCCTTGTCAATTGGCGATGTCTGTGGGAATTAGAGGCGACAAGGAGCTGATCTCGATGGCACGATCAAGATCGTCGAGTTCGTCAACTTCAAGCAACGCGATGGACAGAGGTAAACAGATCGAAACTGGTCTAGTCGATTTTTTTCCTCACCCGCCCTCCCGTTTGGATGCATATGCGTATCTGGAGGAGCCCATGGAGATGACGTTCGGAAAGTTCTGATGTCTACGCACGCTTCTATTCCTGTAGACAGTGTTGGGCCTCCAAGAGCAGAGGTTTGTAGAACAGCAGCAAGTTTCCCTTAAGTGAATCACCCAAGGTTTATCGAACTCAGGGAGGTAGAGGTCAAAGATATCCCTCTCAACAACCCTGCAATTACGATACAAGAAGTCTCTTGTGTCCCCACACACCTAATACACTTGTCAGATGTATAGGTGCACTAGTTCGGCGAAGAGATAGTGAAATACAAGTAATATGGATGATTGTAATTAGTAATTGCAATCTGAAATAAAATGGCAGCAAGCAAACATGTAGCAGAACTTGTTGGAAACGGTGTTTCAATGCTTAGAAACAAGGCCTAGGGATCATACTTTCACTAGTGGACACTCTCAACAATGATCACATAAATAAATAAGTTCTATTCTCTTATGCTACTTCAACACTCTCTTGTTGGATAACAAACTCCATTCATTGTGTAGGGCTACAAGAGCTCCCTCAAGCCGGAGTAAACAAGCTCCACAACATTCAGAATTCATATTTAAGTAACCTCTAGAGTGCATAATAGACCGTTGCAATTTAGACCGAGTACTAACATAGCATACACACTGTCACCTTTAAGCTATGAAAGGGGCAATAGATCACATCAATACTATCATAGTAATAGTTAACTCCATAATCTACAAGAGATTACAATCATAACCTATGCCAAGTACTACATGATGCACACACCGTCAACATTACATCATGGAGGAGGAATAGACTACTTTAATAACATCACTAGAGTAGCACATAGTAATAGTGATACAAAGCTCATGATCACATAAAGATCACATGGGAGAGAGAGATGAACCACATAGCTACCAGTACAGCCCTTAGCCTCGGGGGAGAACTACTCCCTCCTCATCATAGGAGACAGCAGCGGCGATGAAGATGGTGGTGGTGTCGATGGAAATGCCTTCCGGGGGCAATTCCCCGTCCCGGCGACATGCCGGAACAGAGACTTCTGTCCCCCGAATCTTGGCTTCGCGATGGCGCCGGCTCTGGAACTTTTCTCGTATCGTGGCTTATTGTTTTAGGATTTTCGAGGCGGAGAGAATATATAGGCGGAAGGGCATCCTCGGAGGAGTCCTGGGGCAGCCAGACCATAGGGGGGCGCGCCCCCCCTTGGCCGCGCCGCCAGGTGGGGTGGGGCCCCCAGGGCTCCCCTCTGGTCCCTCTCTGGCTCTCTGGAAGCTTCCGCGAAATATAAGATCGTGGGCATTGATTTCGTCCAATTCCGAGAATATTTCCTGTGTAAGATTTCTGGAACCAAAAACAGCAAACAGGAACTGGCACTTCGGCATCTCGTTAATAGGTTAGTTCCGGAAAAAGCATCAAAACAATATAAAGTATGAACAAAACATGTAGGTATTGTCATAAAACTAGCATGGAACATCAGAAATTATAGATACGTTGGAGACGTATCAAGCATCCCCAAGCTTAGTTCCTACTCGCCCTCGAGTAGGTAAACGATAACAAGAATAATTTCTGAAGTGACATGCTACTTACATAATCTTGATCATACTATTGCAAAGCATATGAGATGAATGAAGTGATTCAAAGCAATGGTAAAGATAATGAGTAAACAACTGAATCATATAGCAAAGACTTTTCATGAATAGTACTTTCAAGACAAGCATCAATAAGTCTTGCATAAGAGTTAACTCATAAAGCAATAGATTCAAAGTAAAAGGCATTGAATCAACACAAAGGATGATTAAGTTTCAGCAATTGCTTTCAACTTGTAACATGTATATCTCATGGATAGTTGTCAACATAAAGCAATATAACAAGTGCAATAGGTGAACATGTAAGAATCAATGCACACAGTTGACACGAGTGTTTGCTTCTAAGATAGAAGGAAGTAGGTAAACTGACTCAACATAAAGTAAAAGAAAGGCCCTTCGCAGAGGGAAGCATGGATTACTGTTTTTGTGCTAGAGATTTTCATTTTGAAAACATAGAAACAATTTTGTCCACGGTAGTAATAAATCATATGAGTTATGTATAAGACGTCTTATAAGTTGCAAGCCTCATGCATAGATTACCAATAGTGCTCGCACCTTGTCCTAATTAGCTTGGATTTACATGGATTATCATTGCATAGCATATGTTTCAACCAAGTGTCACAAAGGGTTACCTCTATGCCGCCTGTACAAAGGTCTAAGGAGAAAGTTCGCATTGGATTTCTCGCTTTTTATTATTCTCAACTTAGACATCCATACCGGGACAACATAGAAAACAGATAATGGACTCCTCTTTAATGCATAAGCATTCAACAACATAGAATATTCTCATAAGAGATTGAGGATTGATGTCCAAACTGAAATTTCTACCATGGTTCGCTTTAGTTAGCGGCCCAATGTTCTTCTCTAACAATATGCATACTCAAACCGTTTAATCATGATAAATCACCCTTACTTCAGACAAGACGAACATGCATAGCAACTCACATGATATTCAACAAGGTGTAATAGTTGATGGCGTCCCCAGAAACATGGTTACCGCTCAACAAGCAACTTATAAGAAATAAGATACATAAGTTACATATTCTTTACCACAATAGTTTTTAAGGCTATTTTCCCATGAGCTATATATTGCAAAGACAAGGAATGAAATTTTAAAGGTAGCACTCAAGTAGTTTACTTTGGAATGGCAGAGAAATACCATGTAGTAGGTAGGTATGGTGGACACAAATGGCATAGTTTTTGGCTCAAGGATTTGGATGCACGAGAAGTAATCCCTCTCAATACAAGGATAGGCTAGCAAGGTTGTTTGGAGCAAACTCAAGTATAAACCAGTACAGCAAAACTTACATAAGAACATATTGCAAGCATTATAAGACTCTACACTGTCTTCCTTGTTGTTCAAACACTTCACCAGAAAATATCTAGACTTTAGAGAGACCAAACATGCAAACCAAATTTCAACAAGCTCTATGGTAGTTCTTCATTAATAGGTGCAAAGTACATGATGCAAGAGCTTAAACATGATCTATTTGAGCACAACAATTTCCAAGTATCAAATTATTCAAGACAATATACCAATTAGCACATGAAGCATTTTCTGTTTCAAACCAAAAAAACAATGAACGAAGCAGTTTCCAACCTTCGCCATGAACATTAAAAGTAAAGCTAAGAACACAAGTGTTCAAATGAAAAAGCGGAGCGTGTCTCTCTCCCACACAAGAATGAATTTATTCAGAGAATGAAAATAACAAAACGAAAATAAAAGCACACCGACGCTCCAAGTAAAGCACATAAGATGTGACGGAATAAAAATATAGTTTCACTAGAGGTGACCTGATAAGTTGTTGATGAAGAAGGGGATGCCTTGGGCATCCCCAAGCTTAGATGCTTGAGTCTTCTTCAAATATGCAGGGATGAACCACGGGGGCATCCCCAAGCTTAGACTTTTCACTCTTCTTGATCATATTGTATCATCCTCCTCTCTTGATCCTTGAAAACTTCCTCCACACCAAACTCAAAACAAACTCATTAGAGGGTTAGTGCATAATCAAAAATTCACATATTCAGAGGTAACATAATCATTCTTAACACTTCTGGACATTGAACAAAGCTACTGGAAGTTAATGGAACAAATAAATCCATTCAACATAGCAAAAGAGGCAATGCGAAATAAAAAGGCAGAATCTGTCAAAACAGAACAGTCCGTAAAGACGAATTTTTCAGGGGCTCTTAACTTGCTCAGATGAAAAAGCTCAAATTGAATGAAAGTTGCGTACATATCTGAGGATCACACACGAAAATTGGCAGATTTTTCTGATTTACCTACAGAGAGGTCTACTCAAATTCGTGACAGCAAGAAATCTGTTTCTGCGCAGTAATCCAAATCTAGTATCATCCCTACTATGAAAGACTTTACTTGGCACAACAATGCAATAAAATAAAGATAAGGAGAGGTTGCTACAGTAGTAACAACTTCCAAGACACAACAAAACAGTAGCAAAATAAAAACATGGGTTATCTCCCAAGAAGTGATTTCTTTATAGCCATTAAGATGGGCTCAGTAATTTTAATGATGCACTCGCAAGAAATAAGAGTTGAAGCAAAAAGAGAGCATCAAAAAGCAAGTATGAAACACTTTTAAGTCTAACCCACTTCCTATGAAAAGGAATCTTGTAAATAAATAAGTTCATGTAGAACAAAGTGACAAGCATAGGAAGATAAAACACAAGTAACTTCAAAATTTTCAGCATATAGAGAGGTGTTTTAGTACCATGAAAATTTCTACAACCATATTTTCCTCTCTCATAATAATTTCCAGTAGCATCATGAAAAAACTCAACAATATAACTATCACATAAAACATTCTTATCATGAGTCTCATGCATAAAATAATTACTACTCCCAACATAAGCATAGTCATTCTTATTAATTGTAGTGGGAGCAAATTCAACAAAGTAGCTATCATTATTATTCTCATCATCAAATATAGGAGGCATAGTATAATAATAATAAACTTTATCCTCCATAGTAGGTGGCACCAAAATACCACTATCATTATAATCATCATAAATGGGAGGCAAAGTATCATCGAAGTAAATTTTCTCCTCCATGCTTGGGGGACTAAAAATATCACAACCAGCTTCCCCAAGCTTAAATTCCTCCATAGCATTAGCAATAATAGTGTTCAAAGAGTTCATGCTAATAACATTGCTACAACTATTTTGCAAACAAAGTTCCATGGGTTTTTTAATTTTCTCTTCAAACACCTCATGTCCTAACTCAAGATAAATACTATAAATATCTCTAATATTTTTGTTGTTTTCCATTAAGCCTAACTAGTGAAAACAAGAAACAAAAAGATGCAATTACAGGATTTAAAGGAAATAGCTTCGAGCACTCACACACCAGCAACAATGCTAGGAAATAGCTTAGTAGTCGGAGGATGTGAATACCTTTTACCTTACCTCCCCGGCAACGGCGCCAGAAAACAGCTTGATGTCTACGCACGCTTCTATTCCTGTAGACAGTGTTGGGCCTCCAAGAGCAGAGGTTTGTAGAACAGCAGCAAGTTTCCCTTAAGTGAATCACCCAAGGTTTATCGAACTCGGGGAGGTAGAGGTAAAAGATATCCCTCTCAAGCAACCCCGCAATTACGATACAAGAAGTCTCTTGTGTCCCCAACACACCTAATACACTTGTCGGATGTATAGGTGCACTAGTTCGGCGAAGAGATAGTGAAATACAAGTAATATGGATGATTGTAAGTAGTAATTGCAATCTGAAATAAAAATGGCAGCAAGCAAACATGTAGCAGAACTTGTTGGAAACGGTGTTTCAATGCTTAGAAACAAGGCCTAGGGATCATACTTTCACTAGTGGACACTCTCAACAATGATCACATAAATAAATAAGTTCTCTTCTCTTATGCTACTTCAACACTCTCTTGTTGGATAACAAACTCCATTCATTGTGTAGGGCTACAAGAGCTCCCTCAAGCCGGAGTAGACAAGCTCCACAACATTCGGAATTCATATTTAAGTAACCTCTAGAGTGCATAATAGACCGTTGCAATTTAGACCGAGTACTAACATAGCATACACACTGTCACCTTTAAGCTATGAAAGGCGGAATAGATCACATCAATACTATCATAGTAATAGTTAACTCCATAATCTACAAGAGATTACAATCATAACCTATGCCAAGTACTACATGATGCACACACTGTCAACATTACATCATTGAGGAGGAATAGACTACTTTAATAACATCACTAGAGTAGCACATAGTAATAGTGATACAAAGCTCATGATCACATAAAGATAACATGGGAGAGAGAGATGAACCACATAGATACCGGTACAGCCCTTAGCCTCGGGGGAGAACTACTCCCTCCTCATCATAGGAGACAGCAGCGTCGATGAAGATGGCGGTGGTGTCGATGGAGATGCCTTCTGGGGGCAATTCCCCGTCCCGGCGGCGTGCCGGAACAGAGACTTCTGTCCCCCGAATCTTGGCTTCGCGATGGTGGCGGCTCTGGAACTTTTCTCGTATCGTGGCTTATTGTTTTAGGGTTTTCTAGGCGGAGAGAATATATAGGCGGAAGGGCAGCCTGGGAGGAGTCCTGGGGCAGCCAGACCATAGGGGGGCGCCCCCACCTTGGCCGCGCCGCCAGGTGGGGTGGGGCCCCCAGGGCTCCCCTCTGGTCCCTCTCTGGCTCTCTGGAAGCTTCCGTGAAATATAAGATCGTGGGTGTTGATTTCGTCCAATTCCGAGAATATTTCCCGTGTAAGATTTCCGGAACCAAAAACAGCGAAAACGAGAACCGGCACTTCGGCATCTCGTTAATAGGTTAGTTCCGGAAAATGCATCAAAACGATATAAAGTGTGAACAAAACATGTAGGTATTGTCATAAAACTAGCATGGAACATCAGAAATTATAGATACGTTGGAGACGTATCAAGTTCCACTTCCGCGTCGAGAAGGAAGGATCATATCGTCTCGAAATTCTGATCTCGTCGGGATTATCAGCGGTCGATCCCAATTTTTTGGATTCAACATCGTCAGCCGAGTCAGGCGACGAAGAAATTTCGCTGCCACGCTTCATCAGCAGTATGGCAAGTGGAAAACTCGCCAAGATCTTCAGCGACATGTCTTTCGAGTCATCTGTGGACTCCGATATAAGCGATGACTCGAGCAACATCGACAGCTTCAACTTCATCGATAGATCCACTATTGTTGGAGAGGTCTTCACCAATCTCTATGATGGTGTCACCAAACCCGACAAAGTCCAGAATCCAAAATATCATCAGATCTATGCAATTGGAGAACCAAGTCGCCCACAGGAGGAGACATCAGAGAACTTCGACGATGCGGGAAATCCGTATGTCGATCCTGCAGATCTCACGCGAGGTTTATGAACAAAATATATCGGACCGGGAACACGAGAGCTGGTGCGATTTCCGCAGGCAGTATGGGATCGAGTCGCAAGGGCTATTGATGGTATAGAGCCAATGACCATAACAGCGACACCTGAGGAGTTACAAGCGTATCAATATAGGCTTGCACGTACTAGGCGAGAGCTTGTGAAACAGAAAATCGAGCTGGATAGGAGGCAGGAAGCAGCTTCTGCGTCAAGCAGGCGAAGAGCAAATTTGAGTCAACAATCTGGCACTTCAGGAGATAGTCACAGAGCAGCTCGAAATAGAGCGAGATCTCGGTTGCAAAATATACCCGAGGCAGATAGGGAAAATCTGGTTCAAAACCTCGACATGTCCTTTATGTCGATAGACACGAGGGGGAACATTATCCCCAAAACACCAGAAGCTAGGTACATGGCGACGCAAGCCTTCATCCTCGCGTCCAAGCCACCTCCCGGAGATCCAAGAGAAGCACTATACAATATGGCCATGGCAGGAGTTGGAGCGATGGGAACGGCGTTTATAAATTCGCCTCCCGAAGGTTTAGCAAGGCAAAATAGTCCAAGACCTACTGCTGCAGCACCAGGTCCCGAGAGAACAAGTGGAGCAGGAGACACGGCAACTCAAGCACGGGTAGACAGAGCACGACAAAATAGAAGGGACCATCGGCATTCCCCAGAAATAGATGAAGAGGATATGTGTGGGTTACCGTGCTTTACAAGGAGGTTCAGGAAAACTCGAGTTCCTTCAGGGTTTAAATTACCCGATAATTTCAAAAAATTTGATGGCCTGCAAGATCCCGAGGACTGGCTAGTTGATTATCTCGAGACGGTGAAACTGATAGGCGGAACCAGAGCAACAGCCATGCAGAGTATTCAAGTACACCTGAGTGGAGCCGCCCGATCTTGTATAAAAAAGCTTCCTCCGGGTTCCATCGACACCTGGGACAGTTTTGAGGATGTGTTCGTCAAGAATTTCGGATCCACCTGCAAAAAACCCGCATCACTAGAAGAGTTAAGGTCGTGTAGACAAAAGCATGATGAATCAATGAGAAAGTACATCCAGAGGTGGAACATCATTAAAAACTCGGCAGAGAACATATCTGACGAGAGAGCAATAGATGCGTTCGTGGCAGGTATTCAACGAGGAGATTTTGTCGAAGACTTGGGAAGGACCAACCCAACGACAGTATCAGCATTGATGGAGATAGCAAACAGGTGGGAAGATGGAGAAGATGTTGTTCACAATAAGCGACATAGGTCACCAGAGGAGGACCGTAGTCGAAACTTCCAAAATAGACGACGATTTCCTCGGCAGTTCTCGAGTTACGATGCTCCTGGCCAAATTTCGGCTGGTTTTCGAGGAAGCACTGGAGGGAACAATAGAGATGAATATCAAAGGAGTAGTGAGCAGCGAGGCGACAATAGAGATGACTCCCGGAATAACAGGCAAAATAGTGGACCAAGGTTCCAGAGACCAAATGTATCTCCCGAGGATATGATGAACGGGCCGTGTCAGATGCATTTTTTATCTTGACAATAATGGAAAAAGGCAGTCAGGTCACTTACAGAAGGATTGTCAAAATTTTCAAGCAATGTGGATGTTTGCAGGACAAGCCAATGCCCAAGCAACAAATAGAAATCCCCAGGGGCCCAGGAGTGAGATCCACCTTCCACCTCCTCCCGCAATTACGGACGAAAATCGGCACCAGCTCAGAATAGCGGTAGCACCACACGCACCTCCATATATCGACCCTAACTCCAATGGCGCGGTCTCGATGATTCAGAAAGCTAGGCCGTCTAACAGTGCTCAGAAAGTAATCTCGCGTCAAGTGTTCATGGCAGAGAAGATGTCTCCACCAACGATCGAGTACTTAAATTGGTCGGGACAGGACATCGGCTTCACAATAGCGGATCACCCGCAACAAGTTCCTCGACCAGGGCAGTCAGCACTTATCTTACCAGCAGTGATCGCAGGATTCAACGTATCTCGAGTATTCATAGATGGAGGCAGCAGTCTAAACCTTATGTATGCAGATACATTAAGGAAGATGAACATATCCCTAGCAAACCTAAAACCAACTGACACACGTTTCCATGGTATCACGCCAGAAAAGCCAAGTTATCCGTTGGGGAAGATCAATCTCGACGTTCAGTTTGGAACCCGAGAAAATTACAGGATAGAAAGGTTGGAGTTCGAAGTTGTGGATTTCCCGTCGCAATATCACGCTTTGTTGGGACGACCAGCATATGCCAGGTTTATGGCGGTACCACACTACACGTACCTGTTGTGGAGGTTACCAGGACCTAAGGGACCAATTACAGTCAAAGGCAGTTTTGCATTAGCTGATAAATGCGACAAGGATTTTCATCGACTGTCAGAAACCTTCGGGATGCAAGCAGAATATATGGCGTCAAGGCTAACAACTGATTACGATGTGTTGCCAGATGTAGGAAGGCCACTCAGGGAGCCTACCTTCAATACTACCAAGGATTCCAAGGAGGTGCAGATTCACCCGACAGATCCAAAGAAGACGACGTCCATTGCAACAGACATGGACCTTGCATAGGAAAGCGCGATCATCGAGTTCCTCCGTGAGCACTGGAAAATCTTCGCATGGTGTCCAGCTGACATGCCAGGAGTACCCAGGGAACTTGCCGAGCACCACCTAAACTTGGATCCAATAGTGAGACCAATTAAACAACCTTTGCAGCGTTTTTCGGAACCAAACCGCAAAGCCATGCTGTCAGAGATTGATCGACTTAGAGAGGCTGGTTTTATCAAAGAGCTACATACAGAGGCCACATGGGTAGCTAACCAGTTTTGGTCCCAAAGAAAAACACAAAAGTCCTTCGCATGTGTGTCGACTTTACGTGTCTCAATAAACACTATCCAAAGGATCACTTCCCCCTCCCAAGGATCGATCAAATTATCGACTCCACGGCAGGATGTGAACGTCTTTTCTTTCTAGATGCATATTATGGTTATAACCAGATCAGACTAAAAGAAGATGACAAGGTCAAGACAGCGTTCATAACACCTTATGGCGTGTTCTGCTATAAAACAATGCCTTTTGGTTTGAAAAACACGGGTGCAACATATCAGCGGTTGATGCAGAAGTGTTTGGCAACATAGATTGGAAAAAACGTACAAGTATACATTGACGATGTCGTCATAACAACAAAGAAGGGGTCAACATTGATCGAGGATTTAAAGGAAACTTTCGACAACCTTGACAAGTTCTGCCTCAAGTTGTTGGGGGGATGACCCCCGGTATGCCAAAGGCATGCCAAACCGGATGGTTTGAGCCATCAAGATACCGGTTTAATGTTCGTACCGGAGCACAAAGATAAGAAGTTGGCTAAGTGAGGCTAAGACGGTATCCCCAAGAGGGGTATGCCGAAACCGGGTAAAGAAGACACCGGGCTACCGGAAAAAAGAGCAAGTCGGCAGGACTGGTCAAAGATTCTCTCCAGAGCTAGAAGACAAAGGTGAGCTAAGCAAAGTAGCTTTAAACGAAGGGCTGACGATAAAGAGGAGGATGACGATGAAAGAAGCCAGAGGACGTCGGCATCCTCGATTAAAGAAGACCCGGTGTCATCTATGATTAAAGTAGCTTTGTAAAGTAGTTTGTCTAGTCAAAGATGCCATTAGGGTTTCTTGCCCTGTAAGCCAGCCTCTCCCCTATATAAGGAGAGGGGGCAGCCCTCTTCACGGGCACGGACGAAGAGAGGTATGCATATACGAACACCTGTACTGAGAAACTTGTAACCTGTGGAGATCAATAAAGAAGATGATCTAGAGCGAGTTCTTCCTTATGTCTTTCTTCTTCAACCTCTAGCCTTGGCTAAGTTCTTGAGGAAACCATCCGGAAGTTCATCCCATCTAATCACAAACCCTCCCCCGAATCCTCTAGCGTCCATTCGGCCCCAACTTAAGCCATCCTATGGCATCCGTCTGTTCACCACGACGACAGTTGGCGCCCACCGTGGGGCATGAAGTGGCGCTTGCTGGAGTTCATATTCGGGCGGGCATCCTCGAGGTCGCCGGCGAGCGGACAGTGTCTGCGCTCGTCCAGCGCTTTTACTCCATGGACTTCATCAACGACAACGCGGGCTGCTTCTCCAACGGCGGCATCTTCCCCAAGAACGGCCGCATCATCGAGTTCGGCAGCCACCGCGTCTACTTCGGCACCGTCCTCGTGCGCCGCCGCCTCGCCGGTGCTGGTGGCACCGGACCCACCAAGGTGGCTCTGTGATGGCCGCGCCGCCGGCAGCGTCGAGGTGATGATGGCTGGCGTGGCCGGCGCGGGCAAGGAGGCTGCGGATGAAGGTGCTGGTCGTGCGGCTTCGACCCGTGCGGCCAAGCCACCGCTGGAGCGCGACGCTGGCGCTGCGGGAGCATCTTCCGCACCACCGGCAACACCACTCCAAGCGGCGATGAACGTGCCGGCAACGCCCATCGCGCGAACATCGGCCCGGCAGCGGCTCGAGCGGGAGCCGGAGGCACGCCGCCGAAGCTGCTCGCGAACGGCGCCGACATCGTCCGGGCGCAGCGCGAGCTGAACCTAACCCTACGTGAGTACAACGCTGCCCATGGCTTTGCTTCGTTAGCGCTCATGCTGCTAGGATACCGGAGAACCGGCTTAAGGCTCGCAATCTAGATCAGGATTTGCGTAAGGAAGTTCTTACCGGCAAGAGTACCTCTCGCATCCGTTAGCATCGTAGAGAAACCTAAGTACAATGAGTCCGGATAAAACCATAAAAGCTGCTAAGGCTGCGGTGAGAGCCGTGTGAATCGCTCTCCGGAGATGCTTTGGCAAAACAGCAAGAGCGTGTTAGAGAGCTGCTGGAAACTATCGAGCAGCAGAATGCTGAGCAGCTGGCTAAGCTGAACAAGGCTGCGGCCTCAAAATCCGCGGGTTCTACAAAGAATGCCGGAAGCAAGTCCCATGGGCAGGCTTCGTCCCCCCATCCAGACAGAAGAAGAGAAAAAGATATGAACGCACAGCAGATGACTGTGTACGATCCGGTTCTTGCCGGAAAGCAACAGGCCGGGCAACACGATGCCGGTAGAAAAAGCCAAGGGGCAGATCGAGGCTACACCAAAGGAGGCTATGCCGGAAACAATCATGCCGGTAGATATGAAACCGGGCAAAACTATCCAGCTGCAAGGGCAGCGTATGATGATGAGGAGATGCCTCCACCAAGGTACCGGCAGGCAAGGGCCGCGGTACCGGAACGTTACGATGAAGCTGACTCAACAAGACTCACCGCTTACCGGAACCCTTTGGGAGAACGCCTGGGAGAAAGGAACTTGCCGGAACGGGATGCGAGGCACCGTCTGGACAGAGTGTACCTGTCTGAAATGATAGAGGCAGAGGGCCCCCCGGGTCCAAAGTGCTTTGGCCCAAGGATCATGAAAGAGCAACCATCGGTTCGCAATTTTCAGCTGCCCCGTGACACCAAAACATACGATGGCACCACTAAGCCGGAAGACTGGCTCGCGGATTATGTGACCGCGGTTTACGTCGCTGGAGGCAGAGGTTGTGTAGCCGGAGGAGGAAACCGGCGTTGGGCCGTGAGAATCGTGCCAACGTTTCTGGTAGGACCGGCAAGAATCTGGCTGAACAACTTGCCGGCAGGAAGCATAAATGGTTGGTTGGACTTTGAGGAAGCTTTTGTGAGCAACTTCAGCAGCACCTACCGAAGGCCAAACAGGCCTCGGCAGCTCGCTTTGTGCGTGCAGCGCCGCAGAAACAGACCGGGATTACCTGACCCGGTGGAACTCCACTAGAAACTCTTGTGAAGGAGTGATAGAAGCACAAGCCATTGCTTGGTTTAGCCAAGGATGCCGGTGAGGTTCACCTTTGTGGCAAAGGCTGCAGCGAAACATGCCAACAACTTTGGCGGAAATGATACGTGTGGCGGATAACTATGCGTTGGGAGACCCAATGCAACCGGTGGTACAAGCTGAGCCGGAACAATCAAACCCGCCTCAGCAGCGTCAGGAACAATACCGGGACAACCGGAACAACAAAAGGAGGGAAGATTTCCCGGATCGAAGGTACGGTCCGCAGCAAGTTGCTGCTGTGCAAGAAAACTCTGATGCCAGCGGCAGAGAACCGGATCGCAGCCGTGGGCGGGTCCTAAGAAACAATGGGTCGAAAAGAAACCCTGGGGCCAGAAAAAGAATTGGCAAGAACCCGCGAAATACACCATGGAAGCCGCCATGGATCAACCTTGCCGGTGGCACACGCCGAATCCGGCTCATCCGTCAAACCACCTGACAAAAGATTGTACCTGGACCAAGTACTTGATGCAAAAGGGGACCGGTAAAAGATGCGCAAGCGCAAGGGTGCACCACAATGTTGCCACCACCGCAAGATATGCTGCGCCAGCAACAACTACCGCCACCACCACCGCTTACCGGAGCAAATGCTTTACCGGTACAACCTCAGCCAAACAGGCAGCAGTATCAGCAAGTCAATCAGGTGGGAGAGGGCCACGGCCAACCACCTCCACAGGCACCTTTGGGCCGGAATGTTTATGAGGATCCGTGACGTGTGCTCGTGTCGTGTTCGTCACCGAGCCGACAGACAGGTAGAGCCTACATCGCCGTTCCATGGAAGTGAACGCGGTGATGCCGGCAATACCAAAATACATGCAAGTGGTCGAGCAGAAATCTCATGGTCGATCAAGGATCACCCCAAGGTTATGCCTAACCCGGGTAGTTATGCTCTCGTGGTGGACCCAATCATGAAAGGGCCAACGACTCGCGTCAAGTTCAGCAAGGTGCTGATAGACAATGGGAGCAGCATAAACATAATGTACCGGCACGCCATGCATACGCTGGGCATAACAGAAGACATGCTTCAGCCAACTCGCACAACGTTCCACAAAATCGTTCCGGGTTTGTCCTGTGCACCGGTTGGAAAAGTCCGGGTGGATGTGTCGTTTGGAGGACGTGACAATTGCCGGGTTGAAAACGTTGAGTTCGAGGTGGTGGACTTAGATAGTCCATACCATGCACTGCTGGGGAGACCGGCACTGGCGGCCTTCATGGCCTCGACCCACACGGCGTATCTCAAGATGAAGATGCCGGCACCTCGTGGACCCTTAACTGTGGTGGGAAATTACAGGATCTCACTGGAAACTGCTTCCGTCGGATCAAACCTAGCAGAATCGCTGGTGATCGCGGAGGAAAAGAAGAGGATGCAAACTGCGGTTGCGCTGGCTCAGTCTTCACAATTGAGCTTAGCGGCAATGAGTGCAAGCTTGAGCGCTCCAGCGTTCAAGCCGACAAAGGAAACAAAGGACATCGTGCTGGACCCGGCTTTCCCTGAGCGTACCATTCGTATCGGTGCCGGCCTCAGTGAGGCATAGGAAAGCGCGCTCGTCAGCTTCCTCCATGAGAATCGGAATATCTTTGCTTGGTCAACAGAGGACTTGGTAGGTGTTCCGAGGGAGCTGGCTGAGCACTCTTTGAATGTCCGGAAGGACGCGAAGCCGGTGCGACAACCCTTACGCCGGTTTGCTGAGGATAGGAGGAAAATCATTGGAGAAGAAGTAACAAAGTTGTTGGTTGCCCGTTTTATCGTGGAGGTGCTGCACACTGAGTGGTTAGCCAATCCGGTGCTGGTTGAGAAGAAAAAAGATGAGAACCTGGAGGCAAAAGCTCCAAAGGTGTGGCGCATGTGCATCGACTATACCAATCTGAACAAAGCTTGCCCAAAAGACCCTTTTCCTTTACCGCGGATCGATCAAGTGATTGATTCCACCGCTGGGTGTGAGTTGTTGTCTTTCCTGGATGCTTATTCCGGTTTCCACCAAATCCCCTTGAAAAAGGAAGATCAAATAAAAACTGCGTTCATTACCCCGCACGGGGCTTATTGCTATGTCACTATGCCTTTTGGTTTGCGCAACGCCGGTGCAACGTACCGTGCTCGTATGCAAAAATGTTTGTTTGATCAAATCGGAAAGAATGTGCAAGTTTATGTGGATGATGTCGTGGTAAAAACTAAGGCAAAAGAAACCTTAATCGACGATCTCCGGCAAACATTCGATAACTTAAGAAGGTTCCGGATGAAACTTAATCCGGCAAAATGCACTTTCGGTGTCCCTGCCGGCAAACTGCTTGGCTTTCTCGTATCAAGCCGGGGCATTGAGGTCAATCCGGTAAAGATCCGGGCAATGGAGAGAATGACGATACCGCAAGATCTTAAAGATGTACAAAAGTTTACCGGAAGCTTAGCATCGCTGAGCCGGTTCATAAGCAGGTTAGGAGAAAAGGCCTTGCCACTCTATGCTTTGATGAAAAAATCTGATACGTTCGTCTGGACCCCTCAGCGTACGCGGCATTTAAAGAGCTAAAAACAATGCTAGCCACTCGCGCCGATATCGGCTTCGCCGTTGGAAAGAGAACCCATGTTGCTATACATAGCGGCAACTAACCGGGTTGTGAGTGTTGTTGTGGTGGTAGAAAGAGAAGAGGAAGGAAAAACCGTCCGGAGGCCGAGATACTACCTGAGCGAGGTGCTCTCCCTCTCAAAGCAAAACTACCCACACTTCCAGAAAATGACTTATGGCGTGTTCATGGCCGCCGCGAAGCTCAAGCACTACTTTGAGGAACATCCTATGAAGGTGGTGAGTGAAGCACCAATCTCCGACATCATGTGCAACAAAGATGCTAGCGGCAGGATTGCAAAATGGGCAATCCAGATATCGCCGTATGTACCGGTGTATGAGAGAAGAGATGCCATCAAATCACAAGCTTTAGCTGATTTCTTGGTCGATTGGGCGGAAATGCAATACAAGCCCCCAGATCAAAGAATAGAATACTAGAAGATGCACTTTGACGGATCCAAACTCAAAGAGGGTCTAGGTGCCGGTGTGGTGCTCACCTCACCAAAGGGAGATCATCTCTGGTATGTTTTACAAGTACATTTCAGGGCATCAAACAATGTCGCTGAATACGAGGCTTTGATCCATGGGCTTAAGGTCGCAAAAGAAATCGGTGCACACCGGATCATTTGCTATGGAGATTCAGATCTCGTGGTACAACAATGTTCCGGAGATTGGGACGCAAAAGATGCCAACATGGCCTCATACCGGTTTCACGTGCAAAAGATTGCCGGCTTCTTCGAAGGCTGTGAGTTTCACCATGTGCCGCGCGCAGAAAATGAAGCCGCGGATGCTTTGTCCAAGCTCGGGCTCGTCCAGGCAAGAAATTCCTCCCGGAATAGCCTTGGCACACTTAAGAGTACCGTCAATCAAGCCGAGTCCGGAGTCGGAGTCAATCTTTGTACCGGAATCGCATGTTGTACCAATGGATATCGACGAAGGAAACCCAGGGACTGTACCGGTAAGCTCGGGGACTGTTGCGCTTGTACCGGAAGGAACAATGCTGGTGGACAGCATGGACATAGACGTACCGGTATTCCTGGTTCGGGAGGCACCATCATGGGTTGAACCTATTAAGGAATTCCTGGTCAACGGCACTTTGCCGGTTGACGAAAATGAATCGAGAACGATCCAGAGGAGGTCCAAAGCTTACACCATCGTCAATGGCGAGGTGTACAAGAGAAGTGTTACCGGTGTCCTCCAAAGGTGTGTGAAACCGGAAGAGGGAAAAGAAATGCTCGAGGAAATCCATCGAGGGGAGTGTGGGCATCACGCTTCGTCAAGGGCGCTGGTGGCAAAAGTATTCCGGCATGGGTTCTATTGGCCCACGGCTTTGGAGAACGCGGAGGATCTGGTAAGAAAATGCAATGGGTGCCAGACGTACACCAAGCAAAATCATACCCCAGCCTCCGGTTTAAAGACAATACCGCTAACTTGGCCATTCGCCGTTTGGTGCCTAGACATGGTTGGCCCATTCAAAACCGCGAGGGGAAACATGACCCACATCCTGGTTATGGTGGATAAATTCACCAAGTGGCTAGAGGTAAAACCCATTGCAAAGTGTGATGGGCGCACAACGGTGAAATTCTTAAAAGATGTTATTTTGCGGTATGGATACCCACATAGCATTATCACTGACAATGGCACAAACTTTGCTCAAGGTGAGTTCAAAAGATTTTGTGAGGACAACAACATCCGGTTAGATTTGTGCTCAGTCGCACACCCACAAGGCAATGGCTAAGTTGAAAGGACAAACGCTTTGGTACTTTCCGGTATCAAACCAAGACTCATCGATGCAGTGGAAAAGTCGCCGGGGTGTTGGCTCGATGAGCTACCATCAGTGCTGTGGAGTATAAGAACAACTCCAAACCGGTCTACCGGATACACTCCATTCTTTATGGTTTATGGAGCAGAAGCGGTCATACCAACCGACATTCTCCACGATTCACCAAGGGTGCAACTCTATACCGAAGAAGAGGTAAAGGAGGCTCGAGAAAACGATGTGGACTTGCTAGAAGAAGCAAGAGAACTAGCTTTGGCAAGAACAGCCATTTACCAGCAAAACCTCAGACGCTATCACAGCCGGAAGGTTAACCCGAGGGTGTTCCGGGAGGGAGACCTAGTGCTACGCCTGGTGCAGCGCACTTAAGGCCGGCACAAGCTTTCCCCTCCGTGGGAAGGGCCTTTCATTGTGAGCAAGGCTCTCCACAATGATGCCTACTACCTAATTGATGCACAGGAATGGAAGAAAGGAAAGGCGGACAGGTCCGGAGAGGAGACCAAGCGTCCATGGAATGGAGCTTTGTTGCATCCTTTCTACTCTTGAAGTTGTGGTGTAAGAAGTTCCTTTTTGTACCTTATTTGATATAAATAAAAAATGTCGGAACCTCGAATGAGTCTCGGGGACTACCCCCCTAAAGTTGCATGTAACCTATTTATTTTTTCAGTCTACCGGTTGCTTATCGAACATTTTTTCTTTCCGGTTTAGTAGTGTGCTAAACCCTACCGGAGTCTTCGACTCTGCTGCTGTCCGCAACCCGGCTTCATGGCAAGCAAGATAAACCGGTAGGGGATAAGCACATGAACCGCGAAGAGGGAGAGCGGGAAAGAACAATCCGGAAAAATTTGACTAACCCCGGTTATACCGGTTTTTTGCAAAATTTCGAGTTATTTCTAAGTTCAAGAAAGTGCTTGCTTGGTAAAAGAACTTTGTGCTCATACGCCAAAAACGCCCAGAGAAGGTAGGCAGAGCCAAAGCAAAAGAGCCAAGTGTGCATCGAATTGGATGCGGAAACAATCTCGGAATCATTGCAGTGCAAGACAAAAATCGGAACGATAAGCAAAGTGCTAAGTAGCAAACCAACATAACTTAATAAGTTACCGGTATGCAAGACACCGGCATAAACTGTTGTACCACAACCAAAATAGAGATTAAGTTTTACATCATAGACCCCGGCATACCGGGGTAGAATTTAACGGGCAATGTTTCCAAAGTTAACAGGGCAAGCCTATCACAGGCAATCAGTTAACAGGCAGTGTTCAAGCAACAGGAGCTTCAGGGGGAGCAGCATGGGCCTCGGGAGCTTCAGGGGAACAGCGTTGGCCTCAGGAGCTTCCGGCAGCACGTCCTCGGCACCCTCATCTTCATCTTCCTCTTCTTCCTCCTCATCGCTGAGGTAGTCCTTGACATCAGGAGGGGGAGGGACGAAGGTGCGGACCTGGGCGTACTCAGCGAGCCGGTAGGCCCGATCCTGCCGCTTCGCGGTAAGAACCGGGTCCGCGTCGGTCGGAGCATCTTGGCGCACGCCTTGGAGTGCATCCAGATCCAAGTCCAGGTACCAGGAGCACACGGAGCGCAGCGCGGCGTCAGCTCCAGCGCGAGCTGCGGAGCACTGCCACTCACGAATCCGGCGCCCTGCCTCCTTTAGCCGGCTGGCGGTGAGGGTGATGTTGGCTGGCATAGCTTCTTCAGGCCACAGCACCTTGAAGATTTGGATGGCGGCGTCCGGTAGATCGACAAGGGTCCGGTCCTGTAGCATCCTACCTTTTAATAAAGGTAAGATACCTGTGTATAGTGCTATTCCCGGGATCACTGATAGCACACACATTACAAAATATAGTAATCATTGCAATAGTATCAAATTACTACATCGTTGATCCAAAGGGTAAAGTAAAACCTTACAAATTGCATAGTCACATGGACTAGCTCAACAATGTTCAGAACAAACACAGCGGAAAGTAAATCATCAATGAGCCTTCATCATCTTCATGTGCCACAGGCAGTCATGTTGGAATGTAGACTCGAGATCCTACCACGTACTTCTCCTCAGAAAATCCTGCACGTTTGAATATGCAGCCCCACGAATGGAGGTCAGTACAATGATGTACTGGCAAATGACACTTATATGGTGGCAGTTTTTAGGCATGACTATCTACATGATATTTGGCTAGTGGAGTTTAGGCAAATTTGCATAAAGCCAAATTTTATCCTATATTTTATTTAAAACAAAACCTTTGTAAAACTTGAAATATTGTCATAAACAGTACCATGGTTACATCTCCCATGTACTATCCGACAGTTGCTACTCAAATTTTAACTCATTCAGAAAAGGTGATGAGATTCCTCCGTACATTCCCTGCTTAGAAAGCTCAAATTGTCCATAACCGGGGACACGGCTAAGATCTTAGGTTTACTCTCGAGAGGTTGTGCACTTTCACCTTACGACCCACCCTTCCCAAGAGAAGAATGAGACAAGATCTTTCGAAGAAGGTTTCAACCATAACCAGCTAGACCCGTTCCCGTTTGGCCGTCACCACATCATCATGTCTAGCAACAAGTTGGACCTCACAACTTACTTAATCCCGGCAGAGCCCATAATACCATAAGGCTGCACTGGAAGCTAACTAAAACATGGACGACATAGTAATCTCTTTAATCCTGAGTGGCCATCCACAAGTGCACCCTCAGGCGATGACAACCACAATGTGGCCCTGAGTAGCCACTCAACATTTGCGCACTCTCAGGGATTCATCACTTTAGTCCCTAGGGCGCGTGAGGAATTCATCACTTTAGTCCCTAGGGCGCGTGAGCCTGAGCAGCCGTCCACCAATCAACCAATCCACCCAGGTGATTCATTGGGG
Source organism: Lolium rigidum (assembly GCF_022539505.1). Lineage (NCBI taxonomy): Eukaryota > Viridiplantae > Streptophyta > Magnoliopsida > Poales > Poaceae > Lolium > Lolium rigidum. The sequence goes on along the minus strand of NC_061514.1, from coordinate 75,933,302 downwards.
TTGTTAATTTTAATTATCAATACTCACAATCCAAATTGATCAAAACAGCAGTGGCACTTTGTTATTGCTAGGCAAACTAAAATCCTAGCAATGGTTCATGGTAGCTACACACTACTGGGATTGATAAGCATAGCATAACTTTCGAAATCAAATTCCTACCATGCATACTAGTTTGAAAAACACTAATGCATATATAAAAATAAGTAGGATTTGAATGTCACTTGCCTTTTGGTAGTCGAAGCGCGCTCACTTCTCTTAATCAAAATACGTGCCTCTCCGTATGAACTATAATATAAAATATAGCACAACATAAACACACCATTCAACAACAACAAAAACAAAAACAAACAAGACAACAATCGGAAAAACGCTCTATGGTACTAAGGTATGGCATGAGGTATGGCTTGCAAGACACGGCTGTGAGAGTTTGGACGGAAAGTCACATGATTAGAAAGAATTGGATAATCTAAGATATAAATGAAGAATATTTATGCTTTACAAAAGCATGAAAAAGAATTCGGAACGGCTTATGTGAATTGAATCACATAAGTGACAAATAGTGCAACAACAATACTACTGAATAAGTGTGACAACAATTACTCAAATAGTATGAATTACACATAGGCTTGGGTATGGACTAATGATATTTGGAATTACTCAAATTACTCATTTGTAAGTTGAATGGTTTTAAACTAGTCAAATGAGTGAATGAAAAACAATTTGGATGGACACGATATTGATTCAAGGTAGAGTGTCTAGTGGTATTTGTGTGTGGATGTGATCATAAGTTTCACCTTCTCAAAAGGAACCATGTTGATAAAGGCTTATAGAAATCGATAATAGATATATACTCAATTTCTCATATTTGAATTTGAATATTTGCAAAGTGATTCAAATATTTGAAAGGCTATTGGATGGAATGTTGTAAAACAAGGCTTATGCAATTGACATAGTGTGACAACACTTATCAGAGTAGCACAAGGTCACACATAGCATTGGATATGAACTAATGATATATTGAACTACTCAAGTAACTCATTTGAAAGTTGAATAGTTCGAACTAAGTGGAAGGGTTGATTGGCATGAGGTTGTATAGGCATGCATGATATCTGGATTTAGTTCGCGGAACCTAATGGATAACAAAGGTTCATCACATGTGATATGGGATAGAGTATCTCCACCCTACTAAAGCAAGGTAAAAATCTAAACTAGGGCATGTCACACTTTACTCAAATAACTCAATTGTTATTTAAATAATATGAACTAGACGACCGGGGGCAAGCTATGCACTATCTGTGAACATGATAAAGAATTATAACTGATCCTGGAAGATGGGTATGATCATAAGAATCATTTCGGCTAAAGGGACTATGTCAAAACCAGTTATAGGACTACACTTTTTGCGAAAAGTTATTAGAAGAAGTTTTCCGAATGAAAGACTTTTCTACACGGAAGTTGTAGAGAATTATATTACATGCGTATCGCCAAATGAATCTCTCGGAAAAAATTTGTAGTATTTATTTTATAGACAGTGTTGCGGATCAAAGGGATACCGCGAAAATAAAGTGGGCGAAACTGCCTCACAATATGTCTAAGATGATCTACGTGATTTGCTGATTTCGACGATATAGGGTTTGTCGAAATCCGACGGATAGAACTTAAGATATGAATTTTACAAAACTAGACAGAAACGGTTATAATTCTAATGATGTACGAAAAGTTGTCCGAACAAGTTGCTCGGATGGAAAAACTTTCTACATGAAAGTTGTAGACGATCTAATGAAAGACTCAACGGCAGAACCACTATTCTAAACGGAGGTGTAGATCTAAGAAAATAAAATTGCTAAGTTAAGTATGACAATTTTCGAAAGTAAAATTATTACCGGCCAAGCGACTTGTCGAGTCGCGGCGTGAAACGCTGCGGATGTTGCGTCGCAAGTGCGTCACCGGAGAAGCAGCGCTGCGCCAGAGAAGCAGCGTCGCGCCGTATGTGCTGCGCACGCGGGTGAGAGGAGGCCTCGGGCGTTGTGTGTGTTTTTGGCTGCCCCTTCGGGTCTTTATATAGGGTGTAAGGTTGGAGCAATTTATCTAAAGAGGCGATGTGGGACTAAAGAAAGAAAAAGGAATAGCTGGGCGCTGGTGGTCGTGCTGCGGCCTGGGCTGCTGCGAGCGCGCGCGGGAGCTGGGAAGCTGGGCTGAGAAAAAGAAAAGGGCCAGGGAAGGCGTGGGCGAGGCGGTGGGCAGGTGGGCCGGGGCGGGGCGGTGGGAGCTGGGCCGCGCTGGGCTGGTTTCGGCCGCGCGCCTGTTTTTCTTTATATTTTTTTACAGAATTTGGAAATACACTTTGAGGCTTCAAAAAAAAAAAAAAAAACAGAAAAATGCAAATAAGGTACCGTTGGATTCGTTATGAAAAATTCTTCAATATGAGACTAAATTTGGAACAAAAATATAAACTTTTCAAAATCAAAATTTGACATACATGTCTATGTGGCTATATTGTCTTTTTAGGGTATAATGTTTTTCTCAAATAAAATATTTTTATAAGTTTCAAAACCTCCGAACAAAATAAAGCATTGTTGAAAAATCATTTATAAACCAAGTTTTATGAAAACTCTATATTTTGCAAAAACCCTTTTAATATCCCTTTGTGAAATTAAGATAATCTTTATATACATTTGACCTATATGTTTGATTTTGAAAATACTTGAAACCAAAAGTATTTGGAAACCAATAGTTTGGAAAATATGTTTAAATAACTCCAAAAAGTTTTAATTCTTTGTGGATTTTCAATCAAGTTCAAGCATTAAATTCATTTTTATTATACATTTCGAAATCTGGAAAATTTCGGGATGTGACAGACTACCACCCTTAAAAGAAATCTCGTCCTCGAGATTTGAGAAAGGTTAGAAAGATAAGGTTCTAAGCTTAGGTTTTCTAGAAGGTTCATATTCACTATTGCTTCTTTTTCGAATATCTTCGAGGAGATTTCGGAATTTAATCTTGGGCTTTGAAAACTTGACACTAAACTATATGCGGTCATATCATCAACAGTGTCCATCCATTTATGGGTAATCATCCCATGGTATTATCCTTTACTAAAGTACACTTGGTCATGGGGAACTCCTTGTGATACCTTCTCCAAATACTATATCATGCGGCATCTGGTGTAAATCCATAATCCAAGGGTATGGCTTCTACCACCCTTAAAAGCAACTTTTGTTGGTAGTCTTAGGTCTTGGGTTTTGGGCTAATATCTTCTTGGATATGACTTGGCACTGGGTCATCTTTGGAAAACATCTAGGGTTTCTGAGTTAATGTTCACTAGGCGTATGTTTATTCACATATAGTGAACAACTTATCTCTCCAATGTGAGTCGAATAGGTTTTGTTTTTCATAGTAAGGCTTCTAATCCAAATGGTTGGTTGTTAAACTACTTCTGACACTGATGGTCACTCCTTGGGTCTATTAGGAGACCAAGATGTGGGGACTTCACGACTTTTCTCATCTTTGTTTATTGGTGTCTTCGACGGTCTTCCACTATCTTCATCCGGTAGTTGGGTGTTCATTCTCACCGTAGTCCTACGGTTGACAGCACTTGCCTACTATAAAGGTATAATACTTCTCCACCCTAAGGTTCAGGCTTAACAGCGACGTCTCTCTAGATTTACCATTCCTCATAACAAGGGCGAACAATATGAGTAGTCGTCATGGGGGCCAATCCATGTCGCACCCAATCATTTCCTTGTTTTCAGTTTGGTATATCTCGTATTCTAACTCTTGGTCAACCTCACAAGTTTTGACAAAAACCACCATAGAGAATTGAATCAATGTTTCAATCCCCATTATTGAATTGTTTTGAAAACACATCTATCGATCCTTAACTAGGGTTTTGCGTAACTCACACTCTACGTTTCACCTTCTTGATAGGAAACATCTAGGTTGGTTTCACTAATGTAGTCTTCATGGCGAGTTGCCGAGAAAACATTCTCTGGGTTGGGTATATATGAGAATAGATAGAAGGATTCTACAGAAGATTCCTACCCAAACACACCTGATTAAGGCAATCATCTTACAAACAACATCTAACAAGCATCAAGCAACATGTTTCAAACACAAACAAACTAGTATGGTCATACCTTAATTGGTAAGATCAATACTTTCTAATGCTAGCGTCGTTCAATAAAAGAGAGCTAATGGTGGTCTAGTATATTTCTATATTGGATGCATCAAGTTTCTATTCTACTCATTCGGTGTATCTTCGTGTGTTGTGCAGTCTGTATCGAAGCCTTCTTCAAGTTCTTCATTGGTCTTCCATGAAACACTTCTTGCAGAGTCGAAGAATGTCACATAAAGTAGCAGTCCCTCACTTCAGGCACAAGTTCATCATCTCTACTTCCTTGATGGTTTTCATGAAGTGGGTCATCTAAGGTGAGAGGAAAACAATTTTGAAGGTGGAGTAGATGAGAGTAAAAGAAGTTCAAAATCCAAACAACTTTTGATTGAAATAGGATTAGACAAGATTTTCATCCTAGGGTCTTCCTATTTCTAATCCAAACCTAGGGTCTCGATCCTACAGGCAACACTATGCTCTGATACCATTCTGTAGCATCCTACCTTTTAATAAAGGTAAGATACCTGTGTATAGTGCTATTCCCGGGATCACTGATAGCACACACATTACAAAATATAGTAATCATTGCAATAGTATCAAATTACTACATCGTTGATCCAAAGGGTAAAGTAAAACCTTACAAATTGCATAGTCACATGGACTAGCTCAACAATGTTCGAACAAACACAGCGGAAAGTAAATCATCAATGAGCCTTCATCATCTTCATGTGCCACGAGCAGATCATGTTGGAATGTAGACTCGAGATCCTACCACGTACTTCTCCTCGAGAAAATCCTGCACGTTTGAATATGCAGCCCCACGAATGGAGGTCGGTACAATGATGTACTGGCAAATGACACTTATATGGTGGCAGTTTTTAGGCATGACTATCTACATGATATTTGGCTAGTGGAGTTTAGGCAAATTTGCATAAAGCCAAATTTTATCCTATATTTTATTTAAAACAAAACCTTTGTAAAACTTGAAATATTGTCATAAACAGTACCATGATTACATCTCCCATGTACTATCCGACAGTTGCTACTCAAATTTTAACTCATTCAGAAAAGGTGATGAGATTCCTCCGTACATTCCCTGCTTAGAAAGCTCAAATTGTCCATAACCGGGGACACGGCTAAGATCTTAGGTTTACTCTCGAGAGGTTGTGCACTTTCACCTTACGACCCACCCTTCCCAAGAGAAGAATGAGACAAGATCTTTCGTAAGAAGGTTTCAACCATAACCAGCTAGACCCGTTCCCGTTTGGCCGTCACCACATCATCATGTCTAGCAACAAGTTGGACCTCACAACTTACTTAATCCCTAGCAGAGCCCATAATACCATAAGGCTGCACTCGGAAGCTAACTAAAACATGGACGACATAGTAATCTCTTTAATCCTGAGTGGCCATCCACAAGTGCACCCTCAGGCGATGACAACCACAATGTGGCCCTGAGTAGCCACTCAACATTTGCGCACTCTCAGGGATTCATCACTTTAGTCCCTAGGGCGCGTGAGGAATTCATCACTTTAGTCCCTAGGGCGCGTGAGCTCCGAGCGTACCGTCCACCAATCAACCAATCCACCCAGGTGATTCATTGGGGTTGTTAATTTTAATTATCAATACTCACAATCCAAATTGATCAAAACAGCAGTGGCACTTTGTTATTGCTAGGCAAACTAAAATCCTAGCAATGGTTCATGGTAGCTACACACTACTCGGGATTGATAAGCATAGCATAACTTTCGAAATCAAATTCCTACCATGCATACTAGTTTGAAAAACAATAATGCATATATAAAAATAAGTAGGATTTGAATGTCACTTGCCTTTTGGTAGTCGAAGCGCGCTCACTTCTCTTAATCAAAATACGTGCCTCTCCGTATGAACTATAATATAAAATATAGCACAACATAAACACACCATTCAACAACAACAAAAACAAAAACAAACAAGACAACAATCGGAAAAACGCTCTATGGTACTAAGGTATGGCATGAGGTATGGCTTGCAAGACACGGCTGTGAGAGTTTGGACGGAAAGTCACATGATTAGAAAGAATTGGATAATCTAAGATATAAATGAAGAATATTTATGCTTTACAAAAGCATGAAAAAGAATTCGGAACGGCTTATGTGAATTGAATCACATAAGTGACAAATAGTGCAACAACAATACTACTGAATAAGTGTGACAACAATTACTCAAATAGTATGAATTACACATAGGCTTGGGTATGGACTAATGATATTTGGAATTACTCAAATTACTCATTTGTAAGTTGAATGGTTTTAAACTAGTCAAATGAGTGAATGAAAAACAATTTGGATGGACACGATATTGATTCAAGGTAGAGTGTCTAGTGGTATTTGTGTGTGGATGTGATCATAAGTTTCACCTTCTCAAAAGGAACCATGTTGATAAAGGCTTATAGAAATCGATAATAGATATATACTCAATTTCTCATATTTGAATTTGAATATTTGCAAAGTGATTCAAATATTTGAAAGGCTATTGGATGGAATGTTGTAAAACAAGGCTTATGCAATTGACATAGTGTGACAACACTTATCAGAGTAGCACAAGGTCACACATAGCATTGGATATGAACTAATGATATATTGAACTACTCAAGTAACTCATTTGAAAGTTGAATAGTTCGAACTAAGTGGAAGGGTTGATTGGCATGAGGTTGTATAGGCATGCATGATATCTGGATTTAGTTCGCGGAACCTAATGGATAACAAAGGTTCATCACATGTGATATGGGATAGAGTATCTCCACCCTACTAAAGCAAGGTAAAAATCTAAACTAGGGCATGTCACACTTTACTCAAATAACTCAATTGTTATTTAAATAATATGAACTAGACGACCGGGGCAAGCTATGCACTATCTCGTGAACATGATAAAGAATTATAACTGATCCTGGAAGATGGGTATGATCATAAGAATCATTTCGGCTAAAGGGACTATGTCAAAACCAGTTATAGGACTACACTTTTTGCGAAAAGTTATTAGAAGAAGTTTTCCGAATGAAAGACTTTTCTACACGGAAGTTGTAGAGAATTCTATTACATGCGTATCGCCAAATGAATCTCTCGGAAAAAATTTGTAGTATTTATTTTATAGACAGTGTTGCGGATCAAAGGGATACCGCGAAAATAAAGTGGGCGAAACTGCCTCACAATATGTCTAAGATGATCTACGTGATTTGCTGATTTCGACGATATAGGGTTTGTCGAAATCCGACGGATAGAACTTAAGATATGAATTTTACAAAACTAGACAGAAACGGTTATAATTCTAATGATGTACGAAAAGTTGTCCAAACAAGTTGCTTCGGATGGAAAAACTTTCTACATGAAAGTTGTAGACGATCTAATGAAAGACTCAACGGCAGAACCACTATTCTAAACGGAGGTGTAGATCTAAGAAAATAAAATTGCTAAGTTAAGTATGACAATTTTCGAAAGTAAAATTATTACCGGCCAAGCGACTTGTCGAGTCGCGGCGTGAAACGCTGCGGATGTTGCGTCGCAAGTGCGTCACCGGAGAAGCAGCGCTGCGCCAGAGAAGCAGCGTCGCGCCGTATGTGCTGCGCACGCGGGTGAGAGGAGGCCTCGGGCGTTGTGTGTGTTTTTGGCTGCCCCTTCGGGTCTTTATATAGGGTGTAAGGTTGGAGCAATTTATCTAAAGAGGCGATGTGGGACTAAAGAAAGAAAAAGGAATAGCTGGGCGCTGGTGGTCGTGCTGCGGCCTGGGCTGCTGCGAGCGCGCGCGGGAGCTGGGAAGCTGGGCTGAGAAAAAAGAAAAGGGCCAGGGAAGGCGTGGGCGAGGCGGTGGGCAGGTGGGCCGGGGCGGGGCGGTGGGAGCTGGGCCGCGCTGGGCTGGTTTCGGCCGCGCGCCTGTTTTTCTTTATATTTTTTTTACAGAATTTGGAAATACACTTTGAGGCTTCAAAAAAAAAAAAAAAAACAGAAAAATGCAAATAAGGTACCGTTGGATTCGTTATGAAAAATTCTTCAATATGAGACTAAATTTGGAACAAAAATATAAACTTTTCAAAATCAAAATTTGACATACATGTCTATGTGGCTATATTGTCTTTTTAGGGTATAATGTTTTTCTCAAATAAAATATTTTTATAAGTTTCAAAACCTCCGAACAAAATAAAGCATTGTTGAAAAATCATTTATAAACCAAGTTTTATGAAAACTCTATATTTTGCAAAAACCCTTTTAATATCCCTTTGTGAAATTAAGATAATCTTTATATACATTTGACCTATATGTTTGATTTTGAAAATACTTGAAACCAAAAGTATTTGGAAACCAATAGTTTGGAAAATATGTTTAAATAACTCCAAAAAGTTTTAATTCTTTGTGGATTTTCAATCAAGTTCAAGCATTAAATTCATTTTTATTATACATTTCGAAATCTGGAAAAATTTCGGGATGTGACAGGTCCACTGAGCGCATGTGTTGGACTCGAGCGGAGAGGGCGACCAGATAGTCGTACCCGTCCCAGTGCGCGTCCATGTTGGGGAATTCCCGCGCCACCCGATCCTCCATCACCTTTTTCACGGCGTGCGCCTGAGAGTCCGGGAAGTGTTCTACAGGAAGAAGGGAAAAGCATAAGCGTAAGATGCCGGAAAACAATCTGCCGGAAGGAAAAGGAACACGGAAGCATTTTCAAAAAGAAAAAGCTTATAAGCGAAAGAAGGGACAAGGCAAGAGCTTACGGTGAGCCAGCGCATCAATTTGCATAACCAGCCGATCATATTCTTTATGATCAGTGGTCATGACCTCAATGTGGTGCTCCGCCGCTTTCCGCGCCTTCCTCTCCTCCTCCGGATATGTCATCGAGCACCGCGTTGGAGTTCGTGGAATCATCCACAACCTCCGCCAGCCGGCCTCGGCCGCGGCCTTGGCGTCCTTCGGATCTTGATCATGCTCGGAGCCCGGCCTGCATAGCCTGTTCCTTGAGCTCCTTGTAGCTGGTTTTCTGGGCGCTCAGGCCCTCCTGATGCTGCCGGATGAGCTGATCCTTTTCGCCTAAGTACCGGAAAGAAAAGCGTTAGCAAAGTGGCAGTTGATAAAATGAGGAAAGAACGAGTTAACCGGAAAAGAAAAAGTGACACCTTGGAGAGTGGCAATTTGGACCTTGAGGGCCTCAAGGGTAGCTTCCGGAACAACTGTTGAACAAAAGATTCGTAAGTGTTAAAGAAGAAAACATTCCGGTAAAAAGATGCCGGAGCAAAAGAAAGGAAATAAACCTTGGCGATGGTCGTGGGCCTCGGCAAGGTCCCGATGCTCCCGCAGAAGCTCCTCGAAGAGCTGCTTCCGGGCATCCGCGGTGCTCTGTTCAAAAGAAGATAATTGTGAGAAAGAAAGAAACCATGTTATCAACCCGAAGCTCGGGGACTGGCTATGCCGGTTTCGAGCGTTTCTAGTTGAGTTTCGCGCTAAGAGCAAAGATCTTAACCCGAAACTCGGGGACTGGCTATGCCGGTTTCGCGCGTTTCTAGTTAAGTTTCGCGCTAAGAGCAAAGATCTTAACCCGAAACTCGGGGACTGGCTATGCCGGTTTCGCGCGTTTCTAGTTAAGTTTCGGGCTAAGAGCAAAGATCTTAACCGGAAACTCGGGGACTGGCTATGCCGGTTTCGCGCGTTTCTAGTTAAGTTTCGCGCTAAGAGCTACGCTCTCAACACGAAACTCGGGGACTGGGAGGATAGACAAGATCCGGAAAGAAAGAAACCGGCATCAACAAAAAGTTACAAGAAGGTTGGCGAAACTTACCACCACGTTGCTGGTGGCGTCGTACCACGCACCTGTCAAACTCCTTCACGGCACGCTTGAGCCGCATGAAGTGTTCTTCAGTGGACCGGGGCCCAGCAGGATCCGGCGGCTGGAAGGCGGTCCTTCCCCAAGCCGCGGGTGGATGCAGAGATGTCCGCATCGTTCCACTTTTGGGCGTAGGGGAGAAGGTGCCCCAGGTCCCGGCCCTCGCGCTTCAGCTCAACAATCCGGCCCAGGAGGCCGGAAGGTTTTTCTGGGACCACAGCAGCAGCAGGACTGACGTGCAGAACTAGAGATTGCGAGCCGGCGGAGGCGCTTCCCTCCACGGCCTTTCCCCGGGAAGCCCTCGGCTTGAGGAACTGGGTGATCTTGGGGGTCGCCGGCGGCGGCTTTGGCTTGGCCGCGGGAGGTCCTTGGCTTGGCGGCGGTGTTGGAGTAGTCCCGGTAGGCTCGAGGGTAGGAGCTTCTGGGTGCGGTGCAGAAGAGGCCGGCGCGGAAGTATCCGGCGCGGCCTTGCTCGGGGGAAGAGCTTGGTCTGCTTCTTCTTCTTCTTCGGAGCCGGGAGCAACCGGAGGTTCCGCCTGCCCGTCGGTTTCGTCGTTGGCGCCGGTGTTGCTGGCGCCGGTATCTTGGGTCTCTGGAGGGGAGGTGAGATCCTCCTCCGCGCGGTGATCGGAGGTGTAGGGGCCGCGCGCCCGAACTTGTAGTGCCTCCCGGAGGGGAGGCAGAGGTGTTAGCGGCACCGCGATGGTGCCGGGCTTGAGTGAGGAGGAGGAGTTGAGGTCCTTGCGGAGCCGGCAGAGCCCTCCGGCTTGGAGCCAAGCTTGAGCGCGGGGCTGAAAGAGAGAAAAAGAAAGGGTTGGAAAAGAGCAACCGGAAAAGAACTTGGTAAGAACAAAGCAAAAAAAAAGAGAAATAAAGAACTTACCCGGAAGAAACCGGCATCTGCTTATGCTTGTAGCGCTTCGTGCCTACTTGCTTTCCCCCAAGGACTTCCGTCTGAGGGCGTTTGGCAGGAGGAGCTTGGCTAGGGCCGGCGTCAGCAGCAGGCGCCTTGTTTTTCTTGCTCTGGGGCATGAGCTTGTTCAGGACTCATCCCCGGCCTCGGCCTGCAGGGGAGGCACGTGCTCGTGGACCTGCGGTTCGGGGCTAGCTGAGGGAACGTCTACAGAAGGAGATACGTAACAGAAGAATATGAGAGATCAAAAAGAAGAGCTACCTCAACCGAGCTTAGGTCGTCAGACGAACCGGCTGGCTCCAGTGGAGATTTGCCGAGGCGCGAGGCTGGAGTCCGGCCCATCTTCAGGTCCTGCCAATGAATGAAAGGGTCCGGGTCGAACTTGTCAAGAGCACGCTTCTGGCAAGGGCCTCGCCGGTCTGAGTCAATGCGGGGGAAGCGGTCCCTGGCCTGAAAACGAAAGAAAGAAGGGTTAGTTACAGTATAAAAGTTACCGGTAAACCGACCCGAGTTGCGTAATTTCTTACTTCTTGGGTCGGAGGGTTAGTGGAACTGAGAGGCCGGAGGCCCCACTCCCAGTCAACCGGCATGTCCGTTTGGCATATTTGGTTAGCCTTCAGGACCACATCTGCCTTGCTCAAGGGCAGGCCGGTGATCTTGGTGGGATCGCCAGGGCCGTACATCTCGCTCATCTTGTGAACGCGATGCTTGAGGGGAAGCACCCGGCGGCTGATGAAGGTGCGGATAATATCGTCGGAGCAAATGTTGGTCTCGTTCATCAGCTTCAACATAAAGCGTACCACCCGGTTCGTCTCTATGTGATCCGTACCAGGGTTGTAGTTCCAGTTGATCTTGGCGGGCGGCGCCGGGTTGAAGGGCGGCAAGTTGATGAGATCAGTGGCGCTCTTGTTGATCCGGAGAGAAAAGAAGCGGGAAAACGTCTCGCCAGCGGGACGGATGCCGATGTAGCCTTCCATGAAGGCCACAAAGCAAGAAAGATAAAAAACGGCGTTGCCGGGAAGGTGGTGAGGCTGGAGTCGATAAAAATCGAGGAATTGGCGGAAGAAATCGGAGGCAGGAAGGCCGAAGCCACGCTCAAAGTGAGCAAGGAAAACAACGACCTCACCGGGTTCAAGCACCGGTTCGATCTCGTCACGAGGAAGCCGGCAGGAGACTCCTTCCGGTATTCTCCTACACCGGTAAAGCCAATCGATCTCATGCTGAGTCACGTCGGAACCTCTCCAGGCTCCGCGTGTGATACCGGAAAGATCCTTTCCGAGGGCCCGGCTGGAGGTGCCGACCTCTTGATCCTTGCTGGATTCTACTTCCATCCGGGCGAGATCTTCAGTTAGCCCGTCGGAAGTGCTACTGCCTTGACTACTAGAAGAGGAGGCAAGAAGAGATTCTTCGCTAGACATATAGATCTGGACGACATCGGAATCTATCAAAAAACAGTTTTCCCCAAACAGACCCTTGCGCGAAGATCTACGAGTAAGAGAAAAAGCAAAATAAAGAGGGGATAAATACTCTACCGGCCCAAGATCTGGAAAGCTAAGAGAGAAGAGGTAAAGATGTATCGGGCCTAACCTGAGGCGGCGGAGTCGCAGGAGAAGTGGCTCGCCGGTGGAATGGTGAGCTTGCGGTTGGCGAGGAGGTCCGCCGACGGTGAGGTGGAGAAGAGCTTGAGAAAGCAGCAATGCCGCGACTGCGACAGGAGCGCCGCAGAAGTTCTTTCGCAGTGAAGTTCAGCGGCGTCCGGCGGGGCAGTAGCGGAGGTTCGTCGGGCGGCGGGGCTCGAACGGCAAACAGAGCGGCGGAGGCGCAGAGGGCGAAGGCACTGTGCGCGAGGAAGTGGGGAATGCGAAGAAGAAGATGAGGAGGAACCACTCTGCCCTTATATAGAGAGAAGGGGTATTGGGCCGAAAACCGTCGGGCCGCGGCGGTTTGCCTCGTGGGCCGCCACGTGGCGTGCAGATACACGCGCGGAAAACAACATGCCACAGGGAGGCCACACGGATCTGGAACGGCCGCGAGGATCCGGTGTGGCGCCATAAATGCTGGCGCAGAAGCCGAAGGGAAGTGACCCCTGACACTGGCGCGTCAGACACAGTGCGCATGTCACTAAAAGGCACAGTACCCGAGAAATTCTCGACTTCGCCGAGGAAAGAGTTAATGACTAAGATGCCGGAGGATAAGATACCGGAAAATGCCTTGCTAAGAGAAATAACGTAAGTCCGGGCAAAGAGGCCGGATCTAAGCTCAGCGCCGGATAGATTAAACCGGTATCCAAAGACGTAAGAACCTGGCATGGTCTGTTGGATAGAATCCGCCAGACTATACCAGCTTCGTGGACTAATGTTGGGGGGATGACCCCCGGTATGCCAAAGGCATGCCAAACCGGATGGTTTGAGCCATCAAGATACCGGTTTAATGTTCGTACCGGAGCACAAAGATAAGAAGTTGGCTAAGTGAGGCTAAGCCGGTATCCCCAAGAGGGGTATGCCGGAACCGGGTAAAGAAGACACCGGGCTACCGGAAAGAAGAGCAAGTCGGCAGGACTGGTCAAAGATTCTCTCCAGAGCTAGAAGACAAAGGTGAGCTAAGCAAAGTAGCTTTAAACGAAGGACTGACGATAAAGAGGAGGATGACGATGTTCTTCCTCTCCAATCTCATCCTAGCATTCGTTGCTTTGGTGGGATTTGAGTGTGAAGGACTTGAACACCTCCGGTGTTCTTGCTTTGCATCATTGCATAGTGTTGAGATCTCCACCACGATTTGTTCGAGTGAGAGACCGTGAGCTTGTTACTCTTGGAGGGTGACTGTGATGCCCCCAAACCGGTATCCTGAGGATTCCAGCGAACCCGCCGAAATCCGCACGATATCGATTCAGAGACGCCCTCCGACACGACGTGCGCGACGAATCACACACGTGGTGCCAGAGGAATTAACACGAGCGGTAACATTACAACAGGATTACAATAGAGCCCACAAGATACATATATTACAACAACGACTCCAACGAGTCAAGATACAAATATACAATACAAAGATCCAAATCATACGGAAGATCGAATACGTCCGAGTACGGACAAGATATAAATTGGACTAAGAGTCCCGAAGATAAACGATGGCGTCCATAACCCTGCCCGAGCCAAGCCGGAAGGGTAACCTTGCTAACGTCGTCATCTCGTACTGTCAAAGTCGGGCCATCGGTTGCCGACAAGAGGGAGGAAGCAAGAGAGAAAGGGAAAAGGCGAGAGTAAGTACCAAGGAACGAACTCCGGCACGTACTTAGCGAGACTAGAAATGGCTATGCTCGCCGAGCGAGTATATATATATATATCGCCTGGGGCTATATGGTAGGTTTAGCGGCAGCAAAACTATAACCAATAGAGACACACTACAACATCCGTCTACTCAGATAAGATAAGAGAGCGCATAAGGTAACAGATAAAATACTACACAAACATAACCCAGCCGATTACACATATCCCCTCCAACAATTGCGAAGAGGCAATGTAAAAGGCACTCAACGGTGGACAAGTTTTATTAGGTATCGGTTGTAGTAATGCTATATTACTACGCAAGTTATTATCAGATTATTAACAACAAGTATAAGGTGTAAGTTGTTCTATGATCAAGCTATACAATTCCAAGTCGTCCATAACCGCGGACACGGCTTATCGATAAGATGTACACCCTGCAGGGGTTGCCCAAATGTAACCATACGCATGCTCGACCCGCTTCTTACAGAGCGATGTCTCACAACAAGACCGTTCCCAGTTCAACAAGAAAGTCTAGGGGGCACCCAACTAAGCTACCCGTGACGAAGTCCGGCCGTACTCCGAGACGGACCCAGAGGTTGCGTAGGCGTCTAGGCGGGCTCTAACGGCCAAGCACTAGATAAGTCGTCTAGCAATTATGCAATGCAGTACAGAAATAAACCACCCGAAGGCAACAGGAAGTAAACACCCGAAGGCAACAGTATATAAACATGCATGCGCCAAATAAAACCAAGGTTGTGGCCCCCTTTTCAACTAACTTGAGAAAAGGTAATGGGTGAGGGGGTCCCAGTGAATCCCCACGCATGGGTAGAGCGCTCAATCTCGGAACGGATAACAAGAACTCGGGTCCTAGGGGACATTAGCGAGTCAAAGTTCCGATGCTTTCGCAAAGGGGCTCACAGATGCCTCTGCTTACAATTTTAGTTGTTAACAATTAAATAAAGCATGTGTATCTCCAACAACTGATATAGCATGTGATAACCACCCAACAACCCAACATATCCTGATAACAGATCGAGATAAACAACAGAGCCTATACACGCCTACGACTCGCAAGGCTCAAACATCAAGCAACGGCTATGGTTAAGGAATGATACATATAGGATTATTATGGTAAACAAGTGGAATAGGACACGTGACTCGATAAAGAAGCGCAACATAAGGATAGCAATGCGAGGAGAGAGTGTAAAATAGGTGAAGAGAGAGGGCTCGCCTGTGAAAAGCTACAGAAGAACTTGTCGTGAACTCGTCGTATCTCACATCAACACTTCGTGATCCTATCCGGGAAGAAGCAAATGCTGTACAAACAACGGATGCAAGTCTTACTACTACGGAGAAAGAACCGGCATGATCAAGATGGTATGCATGGCATGGCAAGGATGATGCGGTGCAATTTATCCATATTAATCGGAGTCGACCCCGGACAATCAAATTAGGTTTGGAGTTGCATTTTCTACCGACCAATTTAAGGGTGGATTAGCATAGCAAACATGGCAGGGGTGAGCTACTTCAGTATTAAACGGAGCGGGGAAAACCTAGTTGGAATTCCGAAATACTCCGCATATATGTGAGGTGGAAATGCACAACTATCAACGTGCGGCATGATGCGAGATGCAAACAGATGAATGGATGGCATATTCATGTTCCTTACATTTTTCTGAGCAACTTTCATATAGAAAACATTTTATTTCTACTTACGGTTTAAAAGATATGATTTATGCAAGATTTAAACATTATCTGCAATTTTCAGAAAAACAGAAAACAAGCTGGGTGTTTTCTCACCAAGGGCAGAGCTAGCCGCGCAGGCTGACGCGCGGGCCCAGGAGCTGACGCGGCGCTGACTGGGACGGAAGGGGGCCCGGGTTGGGTACAGGAACCTGCAGGGGGGTTTTCGGGAAAACTGCACAGGTGAGGACTGCGGGTTAAGAACAAAAAAGTAGAGGGGTCTGGATGCTAAAGCATCCAGATCTGGATCTGGTGGGGATTCTCACCGCGGGCTTTTCTAGCCAGAGAGTATGACGGGTGGGGCCAGGGGGTCGACGTGGCGGCCACGCTGGCCAACCATCCGCGCACGCACAAGATGTGTTCGACGCGGGGACGATGCCGCACGCGGCGAAGGGAGACGCGGTGACCACCTGCGGGCGTCGCGCGTGCAGGCGCTGCAGGGCGCCCAGGAAGCGAGGAAAGCCGTCGGGGAAGCGCCTCGTCGACGCGGACAAGATGGAGGCGGCGCCGCCGGTTGGAGATCGCCGGAGACACGGCGGCGTTGGAACCTACGGCGGAGGAGCTCGGCATCATCAACGGTAGGAGGAAAACGGAAGCAACGGGGGCGGGGACGATGTCCAGGGGGTTCGCACCCTTACCCTGAGGCTCGAGGTGGGCTCGGTGTGGCCGGAGGTCGTCGGGGTTAGCCGGAATTTGAAGAAAGCGACGGTGGCCAGAGCTCGGGAGGGAGATTCGTGGCGATGATTCTGAGCGCCCCAGATCAATTCTTCGCACGGGGATGAAGAGGGCGTCAAGGCGGAACTCAACGTGGCGTCGGTGGAGCGCGGGGTGGTTCATGGAGGCGGGGCGACGCGATTTTTCTCGCGGTGGTTCACAGAAAAAGAGAAAGGAGATGGGGAGAGATGGCGGCGGCGCGAGGGAGGAGATGGGGAGTGGTTTGGTGGCTAGGGTTCGCGTGCAGAAGATAAGGAGAAGGGTGGAGCAGGTGAGATGCGGTGGATGCCGTGGTGGTGGAGGGGACCAGAGCGCTCACGTCTCTCTCGTGAGAGAGAAGACGACAAGAGAGAGAGAGAGGAGCTGGCGAAGCGGTACGAGCCAGGGGTGGGCTCGGGCCAGGAAGAGGAGAAGAGGGCTGGGCCGGGGAAGGTAGGCTGGGCTGAGAGGAAGAGAGGGGAAAGGCTGGGCCAAGGAGAGAGAGGGAGCCCAGGTAGAGGGGAAGGGTTTTCTGTTTTGTTTTCTTTTTATTTTAAAACCTGTTTTGAACACTCTTTTGAAAATAGACCAAGTAAACAAATTAAATTTTGAAAGCTTTTAAAATAGTTATATTTGTTAAATAGGGTTGGTGTTAGGGTTTTGTTAAAGAAAGGAAAAGAGGAGGGTTCGATATATAAACCATATGAGAGGAAGAAACAAAGTATTTTAGGGTTTATAAAAATAGCTTTTATTTTATTTTGTGAAAACATGGATGATATGATGCATATGCCATGATGGTGCACAAAAGAAAAAGAGCAGGCAAATCTAATAGAGGTGCTACCCTGGGCCGTTACAGTGACCTCCTAGTTGGCTTGGTTGGTGTCCCGGTGATCTCTTCGTGGAAGATTGTGAAGGGGCCCGGGCTTCTCCTTCGTGGAGCTTGTGAAGTGGTTGTGGAGCTTGCCATCTCCGGAGCGGAGGAAAAGCTAACCATAAGGAAAGGGCCATTATCCT
This sequence comes from Lolium rigidum, assembly GCF_022539505.1. Taxonomy (NCBI): domain Eukaryota; kingdom Viridiplantae; phylum Streptophyta; class Magnoliopsida; order Poales; family Poaceae; genus Lolium; species Lolium rigidum. The sequence continues at coordinate 75,915,712 of NC_061514.1, read as the reverse complement.
TCGTGGGTGTGGTTCGGAGAATAGGGTGAGCCTTCGTGGCGCGGGGAATCCTTCGTGGGACCTCCACTCCTCCAAACGTGACGTACCTTGTTGTAAAGCAAGGGAACACGGGAATACATCCTCGTCTCCGCGTGCCTCGGTTATTTCTATACCCGAGCTCTCTTTCCTTGTGATAGCCATCGTGCTTGAAGTACATATATCTTGCTATCACTTGTGCTACATATATCTTGTGCCTATCTTGCTTAGCTCTAGTTGCTATTGTTATACTTAGTTGAGCTTAGCATATTTAGGGTTTGTGCTTGTAAACTAAACGATAGTTTAATTCCGCATTCTTACAAGACAAATCCGCAAGAGTTTTGTAATTGCCTATTCACCCCCCCCTCTAGGTGACATCTCGATCTTTCAGTATCCCTCCAAGAGTAACAAGCTCACGGTCTCTCACTTGAACTAATCGTGGTGGAGAGCTCAACACTATGCAATGATGCAAAGCAAGAATACTAGAGGTGTTCAAATCCTTCACTCTCAAATCCCACCCAAACAACAAATGCTAGGATGAGATTGGAGAGGAAGAACAATGGGGAAAGTCAACAAAAGACTCCAAGATCTGGGGCTAACTCAACAATGGAGGAGAGAGAATAGGAAGAACTAACTCAACTCAAGGTGGGAGAAGGCTATTTATAGTTAGGAGGAAGAAATAACCGTTGGGGAGAAAAAGACAAAGAAAATCGCCGGAAAACGGGCAGAAAAAACAGCCCAGCCGGTTGCCAGGCCGGCCGACCGGACTGGACACTGAGGAGCCCAACAAGGCGTCCGGTCGGGCCGGCCCACCGACCGGGCGGGGCAGCGAGCGCGCTGTGCGGCGAATAGCAAGGCCGCGCGGGGGAGCTGGTCGCGCCTGGTGGGCCGCGCGGGGCGGAGCGGAGCGGAGAAGGCCCAGCCCGGGCGAGCAAGGCGAGCGGCGGAGGGGAGGCTGGACGCGCGGGGCGAGCCGACCGCGTCGCGAGGTGGGCCACGCGGGGGAGGCGGAGACGGCCCGGCCCGGCCAGGAGGCCGGTCGGCCGGGCGGGGCGCCGGGCTCTGGGCCGGACCAGACCGGGGCCGCCTCAGTAAGGCGCCCGGCCGGCGTCAGCGCCCGGGCCGGTTTCGGACGGGTGGGCCGGCGTGTGGGCCGGTCAGGCCGGTCGGCCGGCCGACAGCCCCCCTTTTCTTTATTCTTTTCTCCTTTTCTTTAATAGCAAATGCTCCCGAACTCCGATTCGAATGAAACCAATTTTGTTTGGAAGATAACAACAAATGCTATCCAATAGAAAGTGAAAACACAAGAATCTGTAGGAGGTGATTTTATCATGAATATAAAAGGTAGAACCTTATATCATGAATAACCGGTAAAATCACCCAACCTCGAAAACGCAATAGAAGATGCATGCGAACTCCGTTTTCGATGAACTTGGGCTTGTTGTAAAGCTAGCAACAAGCACAAGAACCTCACACCATGAAAAACCAAGAAGCAATAAGGATATGCAAAGTATGCAAAGGATTGAGCTCCCTAAGACGATGTGATCAAGTTACCCAACCGAAAGCCCCTCTTAATAGTGCGGCTATCTATCTATAATCCGGTCTCCCAACATCCACCTTGAGACCGGTAAAAGGAAAACCTAGCAAGGTCATACCTTTGCCTTGCGCATCCCGCTTGATCTTGATGATAGCTCTTCAAGCTCCACTCAAGCCGGAATGCCTTACTTGATCATCGTTGCTTTGTGAAGACTCACAAATGCTCCCCCATACACTATGATGGGAAAGCTCCATTGATGCACATCTTCACATGTCCATTATCACCAAATGGACGGCAAGCTTCAAGCATGTGATCCACTCAAGATGCTCATCTTGAACTTGCCCAACTCAACCTTGTATCTTCTCATACTCACTTAAGATAGAGCATGGCTAATATTGAGTTCCTCCTAAGACCTCCATCTTCCTTTCTTCTTCTTGATCATATCACATATGTATCTTTAAATCGATGATCTTGATACCAATACACAAGGTGTATCTTTATCTTCATGGTATCCATACTTGAATCCAACACATGGAATACAAGAAGTACCTATGGAATATTCCTTCATATAAACTCAATGAAAACATTAGTCCATAGGGGTTGTCATTAATTACCAAAACCACACATAGGGGCAATATACCCTTACACCATGCCGGTACCTCAGCGGTACTGATACGTCCAAAACGTATCTACTTTCCCGAACACTTTTGCTATTGTTTGGCCTCTAATTTGTGTATTTTGGACGCAACTAACACGGACTAACGCTGTTTTCAGCGAACCGCTCCGGTGTCTCGTTTTTGTGCGTAAATCCAACTTTCGGGAAAAACCTCGGAATTTATGCGAAGGCCCTATTTTCCCAGGAAACTAACGGAGCCGAAGGGCAATTGAAGTGGAGGCCCGAGGGCCCCACACCACCGGGCGGCGCGGCCCGGGGGGCCCGCGCGGCCAGGTGGTGTGGCCCCCTCGGCCGGCCTCCGACGCCCCCTTCGGACTACTTATTCGCCTCGACCTAAAAACGCCCGGAGAGAAGTCGAAGTCGCCGAAACCCTCCGGAACGCCGCCACATCGCGAAACTCCGTCGCGGGAGCCGAAGTCTCCGTTCCGGCACTCCGCCGGACGGGGAATTGGAGGAGATCATCACCGCCATCACCGCCAACGCCTCTCCATCAACCAGCAATGTTTCCCCCATCCATGTGTGAGTAATTCCCCCGCTGTAGGCCGAAGGGGATGGTAGGGATTGGATGAGATTGGTCATGTAATAGCATAAGATTGTTAGGGCATAGTGCCTAGTGTTCGTAGATGGTACTTTTATGATATTGTTGCAACTTGTTATGCTTAATGCTTGTCACTAGGGCCCGAGTGCCATGATCTCAGATCTGAACATGTTATTGATTCATGAAGATATTCGTTGTTTATGATCTTACCAGCAAGTTGTATACACATGTCGCTGTCCGGAACCAATGGCCCCGAAGTGACAGAAATCGGGACAACCGGAGGGAATGGTAGCGATGTGAGGATCACATGTGTTCACGGAGTGTTAATGCTTTGCTCCGGTACTCTATTAAAAGGAGTACCTTAATATCCGAGTAGTTTCCCTTGAGGCCCGGCTGCCACCGGCTGGTAGGACAAAAGATGTTGTGCAAGTTTCTCATTGCGAGCACGTACGACTATAATTGGAACACATGCCTATTGATTGATTAGTACTTGGACACCGTTTTATTATTATCTCGCAAATGCCCTGCTATGATTGTTACATGAGTTTCTCTCATCCATGCAACGCCCGTTATCCGTCCCCGTGCCTACGATATTTTAATCCTGCTCGTTTACTAAAATCACTACTGCTGTCTTTGTTACTCGCTGCTGTTATTTCACTACTGCTATCTGCTATAAAACTGTTACTACCGATAAACTCTTGCGAGCAAGTCCGTTTCCAGTGTGCAGCTGAATTGACAACTCCGCTGTTAAGGCTTTCAAGTATTCTTTGTCTCCCCTTGTGTCGAATCAATAAATTGGGTAATACTTCCCTCGAAGACCGTTGCGATCCCCTATACTTGTGGGTCATCAAGACTATTTTCTGGCGCCGTTGCCGGGGAGCATAGCTTTATTTGGAAGTTCACTTGGATTGATATTGTTCGCTGCAAATTCTCCATCATGGGTAAACCTCGCGATACTAAGATCGCTATATTACCATCCACTACAAGAAAAGGTACAATTCTGAGTACCTCCGCTACACTTGATTCACCATCTGTGATTGATAAACTTGTTTCACCGCCACATGCTTCAAATGCTGGTACTTCTGCTGAATCTGAAAACTCTCATAATACTGATAATATGTCTGCTGTGCTTGATGATAGTGGTTCATTGGGAACTTTTCTAGATGCTAAAATTGCTAGGTCTAGACAAATTGAAAATGCTGAAATTCCTGATGTTACTACACCTGTTAATTCACCTGAACTTGAATACTCTAGTGATGATCTTGATGAAGATTATGTGGAACTTGATGATGATTTTATTGAAAAATGCCATGCTACTACTGATGCAAGAAAAATTAAAAAGTTGCTTGTAGAACATACTGTTAGATATAAACTGTCGCCTAATCCTAAATTTGCCACATCTCCTATAAACATTAGGGATAAAGATTATGATTTTTCTCTTGATCTATCTCATATAGCTATTGTTGAGAAAACACCTTTTTGTGGTACTGAAAAAGAAAGTGCTGTTGAACACATGACTGAGTTATCTACTTTGAGTAGCTTGTTTTCTGATGATGTTAAGAAGCGTACTTACTTTGTTGCTAAAATATTTCCATTCTCATTGAAGGATGACGCTAAAACTTGGTATAATAATTTGCCACCTGGTTCTATTAAAAGTCCAAAAGAATTACTTGATGTTTTCTTCCGCAAATACTTTCCTGCTAGTGCTCAACATGCTGCTTTGCAGAGAGTTTATAATTTTGATCAGGGGGATGAAGAGAAATTGCCTGAGGCTTGGGCAAGATTTTGCTCTCTTATTAGAGCTTTGCCTGACCATGATTTAGAAAAGCATGATTTACTTGATATATTTTATAGTGGACTAACCATTGAGTCTAGGGCATACCTGGATAGTTGTGCTGGTTGTGTTTTCAGGAAAAGAACTCCAGACGACGCTCGAAGAATTATTGGCTAAAATAGGCCGGAATTATGATGATTGGAATACGCCTGAACCAACTCCAACGCCAATAGTGAAGAAGAGGGGTTTAATTAAATTGAATGATGAAGATATGAGGGAAGCCAAGAAGTCTCTCAAGGAGAAAGGTATTAAATCTGAAGATGTGAAGAATCTACCTCCTATAGAAGATATATCTGAGATAATTCCCCCTTCATCCATGATTGAGGTAAACTCGCTTCAACGCTTTACTAGGGAAGATATTCCGTATTCAAAACCTCCTGCGCAATGCTTAGATGAGTTTGATAATTATATTGTTAAGCAAGAAAATTTTAATATGAGAGTAGAGAATCATCTAATGGAAAATTCTCAAGCTATTAGTCAATTGCATGATATTGTGGAGAGAACCTCCAATGATGTTAAGATGCTTGTTAAACATTTTCATATGATTCAAACTCAAATTGATCAACTCACTAAAGTGCAAAATGACTTGTTAGGAAATAATGCTAAAGAAAAACATGCTTATAAAGTAACAACTAGAGGTGGTGTCTCTACCCAGGATCCTCTATATCCTGAAGGGCATCCCAAAAGAATTGAACAAGATTCTCAACGCATTGAACCTAGAGCTCATTCTAAGAAAAAGAAGAAGAAACATAAAAATGTTGTAGAATCCTCTCGAACCCGTTAATGATCCTAATAGTATTTCTATTTCGATGCCGAAACCGAAAGTGGTAATGAACATGATAATGATAAAGATACTGATAAGAATGATACTCCCGATAAAGAAGAGGTTGAAAAAGAACCCGAAAAGCATGCTAAAAATAAAAAGTATACTAAAGAAGATTTTATTACTGAGAAACATGGTAATGAAAGAGAACCTTGGGTGCAAAAGCCAATGCCTTTTCCTGCTAAGAAACTAAAATCAAAGGAAGAGGAACACTATAATAAATTCTGTGATTGGATGAAACCTTTATTCTTGCAAATCCCTTTGATCGATGCTATTAAATTGCCTCCTTATTCAAAGTATATGAAAGATATTGTTACTAACAAAAGGAAAATCCCCAATGAGGAAATTTCCACTATGCTTGCTAATTACTCTTTCAATGGCAAAATTCCAAAGAAGTTGGGCGACCCGGTATACCTACTATTCCTTGTTCTATTAAGAATAATTATGTTAAAACTGCTCTATGTGACTTGGGAGCCGGTGTTAGTGTTATGCCTTTTTCTCTATACAAGAGACTTTACTTAGATAAATTGATACCTACTGATATATCTTTGCAAATGGCTGATAAATCTACTGCTATTCCTGTTGGTATATGTGAGAATGTCCCCTGTTCAAGTTACTACTAACCGCTTGATATTAACCGATTTTGTTGTATTGGAAATGCCCGAAGATGATAATATGTCTATTATTCTTGGGAGACCTTTTCTTAACACCGCAGGGGCTGTTATTGATTGCAATAAAGGAAAGGTTACTTTCAATGTTGATGATAAGGAACACACCGTCTATTTCCCCAAGAGGATTGAAAAAGCGTGCGGAGTTAATACTATCTCTCATGTGAGAACTATCAAAGTGGGAACCATCGATTGTCCTATATATGAGCCTAAAGAAGAATATCAAACTCTTGTTATTGGATCCATATCAATACAATTCAAGGTAACATGATTGATTTGAGGTTTATTTCTTCATATGCTATGTAAAATTTATTTGGTGGCAAGACTTGATCAACCTTGTTAACAAATACCTTTTATATGCATAGAGGAGGTAAACAACATCTCTTTCTTTCTCCACTTGCTTTAGTTGTTGTAGCACTTTTACTTTGCAAAGTTTCTTAATTGATTTGAGATTTCAAAAAATTTCCTGGCCAGTAATAATAAACTTAATACCCAGAAAATGTGCATTTTTCAAAGTTTTCAAAAATTCGCGAAAATTATACCGTTGGTCCTATTTTTCGACGAGGCACCTGGGAGCACCAGAGGATGACCTGTGGGGCACCAGAGGGCGCCAAACCACAGGCCGGCGCGGCCCGCAAGGTGGCCGCGCCACCATGTGGTGTGGGCTCCCCTCTGCCCCACTTTGCCATCTCTTTCTCCCAGCACCTTCTCTCTCCCGAAAAACTCGTACCAAGTTCATCTCTCTCGCGTTTTTGCTCCAGAGCTCCAGATTTCTCGATCTCTTTGCTCAGCCCAGATTTCTGTCTGAAATTTGGCACATTTGCTCTTCGGTATGTGACTCCTCCACCCATCCAAGTAGAATTTCGTTTGGTTGAGTATATCTTGAATATTTTGCTGCTGTAGGTAACATGTTTGGTGAGCTTGCATGCTTGTTCTAATTGGTAGAAATTAGTTTTGATGCATGATTAGTACTCTAGCAAGTTCCTATGGTAGTTTCCCTCAATTGTATGTCACCAAATCAAGTTTTATATTGTTTGTTGAAAATTTCAGAAAATGAAGAAGTTCAAATTTGGAGAGTTGTTCAAGAAGGGAACAACCAGCACCGGGAGGCCTTCTAGGTCCTCCACCCAAATTAGGCGGTCGTACAATGAAGACATCCTCGCGCCTAGCTTCGCGCCCGAAGAAGACAACGGGCCTCCTAATGCTTCTACTTTTCCATGCTTTGATTTTCTAAGGAATGCAGGAATATTGGAGGACTTCTTAACACTTGTCAACAGGGCAGGGTTAACCACCTATATGGGCGATGAAAGGGAGCAATACTACTTGCTCACCAAGACCTTCGTCGAGAGTTTCCAGTTCAACAACAAACAATATGAGCCAACGGTTGCGTTCAGGATCTATGGTAATACCGTGACTATGCCATTGAAGGATTTTTGTTGTGCCTTGGATATTGCCCCTGTAGGTACAGCAAGTAGGATTGATGACAACCCCGGGACTTGCTGGAGCTCTACCGAGGGATTACCGATGATGATTGTCGAACCATTCAGCGGGGCAAGATAAGGAACATTCAACTCCCCGCCATTAAATATTTTGCATACTACATTGCTACTAGCATTCTTGGTAGGGAGAACACTAGTAATATCTCTAGCTACCATCTTGCTTTCTTGAACATTGCACTTACTGGACAAACATCCTATCACCTTGGTGCTCTTATTGCTCGCCGCCTGTCTACCAGGGGGCCTATTTTTGGAGGAACCATTGCACTGCGTGTTTTAACATTTCTTAATCTTCCTATTGATCCTAATGATGTGCCATTGGCCCCTAGGAAACTTGATATTGTTGCTATGAAGAGTCATCATTTTGTTACAACTGACTCTACTTTAGATAATATGGTATATAGAATGTTGTTTTCTGACGGGGAGGAGAAGGAAATCCCTCTTCCCCAACCTGGTTTGTTAAGTATTGACAGGCAATCATGGTCGTGCACTAAGGAGGAGGTGGATGAGCATATGAAGATACAAGAGTTCCACCAGCAACATGACTCCGAAGACGTCAGGACCTCCTACGACCACACCGTCACATATCCGGGTGCTTCTTCTAGTACATACCCGGAATACGACCCATCTTCATATTACGGAGACACTACTTCATGGGATCGATGGGATTGAACTCCACTAAGGCCAAAAGCCTAAGCTTGGGGGGAGGTATACCGGCATCACTCATTCTTTGCATATTATGATTGCTGGATACTTGCATATACTTGTTTGGTCTCTTTGAGTGGTTTTCTAATGAGAGGAAGATGATATTTGGGGAAGTGCTGCCTGAAAACAGATTCTGGGCTGTTACCGTAAAAATTCGTGTGCCCAGCCAGAACGTTATTTTGAGTTGAAAATTTTTGTGCATGTTCCCCAGGTTGTTATCTAACTTTCATTAGTTGAACACTTTTTGAACTGAGCAACGTAAGATTTTTGTAAAAATCGATTTCTGTACTGCTGTCAGGTTTTGGCAGATTTCTGCCATCTCGCTTTTCTGTGTTTCTTTAGTTTGCTATTTCTTGTTTTTACTTTGTTTCTTTCCCAAAACACAAAAAGACCAAAAATATTTCTGTTGTTTCTCTTCATCATTTGTTTATCTTGGTTTCTTGCATTTGTTTCGCTTTATTTGCTATTGCTAGTTTGCTATAAGAAAACCCAAAAAGATTTTGCTTTGTTTGCTTGTTTCCTTTTGTTCTTGTTCTCAAATTTGAAAACACCAAAAATATTTGCTGTTCTTCTTTGGTTTGTAAAGTTCTTTATGAGTTCAATGGTCTTCAGTGGCTGGAGCGTGGTTTTCATTTCATATTATCCAAGCTACACAAGTGAAAAGGCAATAATGACGATCTACGACAATCTGATTGTGGTGAGAGGCTGGTATGAACTCTATTTGTTTTCATTTTTGTACATATACTCATCCATGTGAGCATGCTTAGTTGGTTCATGTGAGGTATATGTTATTTGAGAAAGTCTAGTAGTTTATGATCTCTCATGTTTAGCTCCAATCTATTAATATGAGTAGCATGTCATGGATGTTTGCTTGCATTGTTTTATTCATAAGTAAGTATGGCATTGTGGTATCCTCCTCTGAATAATTCATTCATATCGACTTGGCACGTGCTCACGCATGCATATGACTGAACAAAAAGTCAATTAAGCCTCGATGATTTACATTGCTTCAGAGTTCTTGTATCACTTTTATGCCTCTGTTAATTTATTTTGCCGCAAGCATGATTATGACAGGTTCATTGCTCTCTTGATTTGTCGCTCCCTAGTCTTTTTGCTAGCCTTCACTTGTACTGAGCGGGAACGCTGCTCGTGCCTCCAAACACATGAAAACCAAGTTATTCCAGAGTGTCCACCATAAATACCTATGCATGGCATTTCAAACCATTCCAAGTAAATTCTCATGCGCTACCTTTAAAACCTTCAAAATGCTTCTTAATTTGTGTTAATGTTTCATAGCTCATGAGGAAGTATGTGGTGTTTAGCTTTCAACCTTGTCATTTACTTTTGACGGACTCTCATATGGAATAGTGGCACATCCGCTTATCCAATAATTTTGCAAAAAGAGCTGGCAATGGGATTCCCAGTCCCGAATTAATTAAACTTAAATAGACACTCCTCCATGGTTTGTGATTGTTGGACGGCACCCGAAGGATTCGGTTAGCCATGGCTTGTGTAAGCAAAGGTTGGGGGGAGTGTCATCATCATAATAAAACTAAAATAAAAAGGCACTCCTTCATGGTATGAGATTGTTGGCAGGCACCCGAGGATTCGGTTAGCCATGGTTTGTGCAAGAAAGGTTGGAAGGAGTGCCAAATAAATATGCACTAATTCATGGGAGCCGCTCTTGAAAGTCCGGTTGGCGAGGTAGTTAGTGTACCCATTACCATTCGTTGACAACAACAAACACCTCTCAAAATAATTTTACTCCTGATTTATACAAATGAAAAGCTCTAGCGCATGTTAATCCCTGCTTCCCTCTGCGAAGGGTCAATCTTTTACTTTTATGTTGTGTCTCCATCCTTTCTTTGAGCACTATCTTGAGAGCACAACTGTCATTCTTAGTACAATATGCTTGTCTCAAAATATGATTGATTGTGGTATAACTTTGATGCTTTTATCTTTGACAATCACTACTTCTAGTCTTTCTATGAACTTCAAAGGTGCCCGGGCATTTATGTTTTGCCAATCAAATACAGGCAAGCGAGATACCACTTTATCATACTCTCTTATGAACATTGCAATCCTGTTTATATATATGATTCATGATGCTTATTATTAATTGTTGGTACCTCTCCATGATTGACATAGCTGTTAGATGATCTTATTTGCATGTGTCTCATTATGAACTGCTCAAGTATTAGCCATATCATGAGAATATATACATCATATGAGCAAATGTGTTCGTGAAAGTTCTTTTATCGCTCGGTTGTTAACTGAATTGCTTGAGGACAAGCAATAAGCTAAGCTTGGGGGGAGTTGATACGTCCAAAACGTATCTACTTTCCCGAACACTTTTGCTATTGTTTGGCCTCTAATTTGTGTATTTTGGACGCAACTAACACGGTCTAACGCTGTTTTCAGCGAACCGCTCCGGTGTCTCGTTTTTGTGCAGAAATCCAACTTTCGGGAAAAACCTCGGAATTTATGCAGAAGGCCCTATTTTCCCAGGAAACTAACGGAGCCATAAGGGCAATTGAAGTGGAGGCCCGAGGGCCCCACACCACCGGCGGCGCGGCCCGTGGGGGCCCGCGCGCCAGGTGGTGTGGCCCCCTCGGCCGGCCTCCGACGCCCCCTTCGGACTACTTATTCGCCTCGACCTAAAAACGCCCGGAGAGAAGTCGAAGTCGCCGTAAACCCTCCGGAACGCCGCCACATCGCGAAACTCCGTCGCGGGAGCCGAAGTCTCCGTTCGGCACTCCGCCGGGACGGGGAATTGGAGGAGATCATCACCGCCATCACCGCCAACGCCTCTCCATCAACCAGCAATGTTTCCCCCATCCATGTGTGAGTAATTCCCCCGCTGTAGGCCGAAGGGGATGGTAGGGATTGGATGAGATTGGTCATGTAATAGCATAAGATTGTTAGGGCATAGTGCCTAGTGTCCGTAGATGGTACTTTTATGATATTGTTGCAACTTGTTATGCTTAATGCTTGTCACTAGGGCCCGAGTGCCATGATCTCAGATCTGAACATGTTATTGATTCATGAAGATATTCGTTGTTTATGATCTTACTCGCAAGTTGTATACACATGTCGCTGTCCGGAACCAATGGCCCCGAAGTGACAGAAATCGGGACAACCGGAGGGAATGGTAGCGATGTGAGGATCACATGTGTTCACGGAGTGTTAATGCTTTGCTCCGGTACTCTATTAAAAGGAGTACCTTAATATCCAAGTAGTTTCCCTTGAGGCCCTGGCCGCCACCGGCTGGTAGGACAAAAGATGTTGTGCAAGTTTCTCATTGCGAGCACGTACGACTATAATTGGAACACATGCCTATTGATTGATTAGTACTTGGACACCGTTTTATTATTATCCGCAAATGCCCCGCTATGATTGTTACATGAGTTTCTCTCATCCATGCAACGCCCGTTATCCGTCCCCGTGCCTACGATATTTTAATCCTCGCTGTTTACTAAAATCACTACCGCTGTCTTTGTTACTCGCCGCTGTTATTTCACTACCGCTATCGCTATAAAACTGTTACTATCGATAAACTCTTGCGAGCAAGTCTGTTTCCAGTGTGCAACTGAATTGACAACTCCGCTGTTAAGGCTTTCAAGTATTCTTTGTCTCCCCTTGTGTCGAATCAATAAATTGGGTAATACTTCCCTCGAAGACTGTTGCGATCCCCTATACTTGTGGGTCATCAGGTACCGGCAGCGGTACTACCGCTTTGAGCCCACGTGGTGAATCTGTGGGCGGATTTCAAACCCAGAGCGGTACTACCGCTTGCCCAAGCGGTAGTACCGGTTGTGCGGGATCTGCACATAATGGTTGGATTTGGGGGAGCCTATAAAAGGGCCCCTTCTTCTCCAGCTCGATTTTATCTCTTCTCCTTCTCTCTCCTTCATTGTTGCTGAGCTCAAACCTTGAGGATCTCCCCACCTACCCAACCAATCTTGCCCAAACTTTGAGGAGTGGTGGAGGAGGCCCCGACCTATAGTTCTACCAAGAGAGATTTCACCAATATCATCTAGTCCTTAGTGGATCTTGGAGTTAGGATTCCTATGGTGGGATCTTGGAGCAAGTGCTCCTATGAAGGCTAGCTTGGAGTTGTGCTAGCCCCATAGGGTGTTGGGAGCCTCCGGTGTTTGTGGAGCTCGCCCCAACCTTGTGAAGGAACCGCCGCCTTGACCGGCTACTTAGTGGAGAAGTTGAAGCTCCTTCGTGGGGCTTTCTCGAGGAATAAGGTGAGGCCTTCGTGGCCGTCTAGCCTTCGTGGTTAGCACCTCCTCAACGCAGACGTACTCGCTTTTGTGGGAGGAACTATGGGAAACAAACCTCGCCTCATCTCCGCGTCCCCGGTTGTTTCGCTCCCTCTCTTTACTACCTTGCTCGGTTCCTTTGCTTGTTGCACTAGCCTAGGATCATACTAGGAACACCCCTATCACCAAAGTTATCACCTTTACTTCCGCATCGCATAAAAACTGAAAAAGACATGAAAATTGTGTAGCGCCCATTCACCCCCCTCTTGTTCGCTACGATCCATTCAATATGTCCCATTGAGAAACCTTGGATGTTCGCGAATGACAAGCCGATGGTACGACAAGACATACCACACTTCTGTCGCGAATGAGAACCGTCTATGCACTCGGTCTTAGAGACATCCGACACAACATGCTACGGCGACTAGCAGGGCTACCATGAGGAGATGAACAACTATAGATATGTTCTTCCTCAACCACTGATGAATTCTGCTTACCGGAGCCAAGCGAAAACGAAGCCTGCACAATGGCAAAGTCCTGCCCACCAGAGTAACATGCCTCCGTTGGCTCCAAAGAATCACCAATGCGTGCCAACAACAACTTGAGACTTGCCACCTCATCACGAAGAGGACGAGACGCCTCATCGACGCGGTCATCAACCAACTGAGCAAGTTTCATGCACAACAAAGCAAAACTCATGGTCTAGTCTTTACTGGATTCGGTGATAGTGACACTTGTGTGGTATTACCTTCGTGCAGTCGTGGCTGTAGGAGAGCCTTCTCGGCTTCTCACGGCTCATGTGTTGCTAGAGGAGTAGTTGATGCCAGCGCTGCTTATTGTGTGCCATATATCTTGGGGTTATTTTTATTTTTAATATTTTAGCCATGTGCATCCTCGATGACTCAATTGTTGGTGGTATTGAGTTGCAGCTGCCGGATGTAATTTTCTTTTGTTAATATATTACCTTTATTAGAAACTAGCAAAAGTGCCCGTGAGTTGCACCGGGGGAAACAAATAATAAAACACTTAAAAAACAGTCTCCACCGACTTGTAATACCGTAGACCGGTAATAATGGTGGACCTCATTCTTAAATTTTATTGAAAATAAGGATTTGGATGAATTTGCAGTTAGTACAAAAAATTTTTTTGCTAATGATTCAAAAATTTAGTAGTAAAAACATGTATATGGCTCAAATAAATTTTACATGATAATCTAGTGAGCAGAACACCATAGCCCTAGCCTTACTTTAGGTTTTTCCCCATTTTCTCCTCTAACATAGTATGCATGTGGGGCAAAAATATGTCTATTTATATGTCCAATTATAAAATTCTATAAGTAAATCCGATTTGGTTTTTATTAATATGGTGGTCTTTATTGGCACTATGTATATTTCAATATTGTACATGATTTTAACTACAAAATTTATATAACACAACAATCCACACATTAAGAAAAAGTGATACAATGTATTGGCATACTCTTGCAAGTTTCTTTTTGATATACATACACTCATATACTTAATTTGACTATAGTTTTTATTAAATGTATTACTATTATATTTGGTTTTTATATGCTTTTAATTTAATTTAATCTATCCCATTCCACTCCACCATTCTTGTCTGAAAATTTGGCAAATTTCCAACGAAACAGCTAAGGAAAAAAAAATAGGTTGGACCCTAGTGGTGCGATAGCCCCCCGCTCTTAGTCTCACGAGCATTGCATCGAACACTAGAGCAGGTTCACAACAAAGGACACACGGTATCAGGATTTGTCTTTGCAAGCTCAGTTCATTTTTGCTACAAAAGACAGAGAAATTGTTTGCTGTGTGTTGAAATTAAAGAAAATGGGTCACTGGACCAGCCGGCCAAAAGGCCCAGTAAAAATCCATTCATGCGTTAGCTTCTTTATTATTAGGTATAGATTAAAAAACTATTTAGGAGAACTTTATTGACCTAACCCATGTTGACATCTTTCACTCATCAGGTGTGCGACGGTATCATTTTCGATATACTTAACCCGTCTCATATAACTTGTCTAAGATTTATTAAAATTTTAGATGTATCTAGATACTATTTATTGTCTATATCCGAATTTAAAGAAATCTCACGCAACATTTAATGTACACATGTTAATCAAACACTATAGTGAACCAAACTATTGGATCAGCTAATAATAATCGAAAGGAAGCTCATGAAACACTCACTAGTGAGCTAGTAAATGAACAGAACTGTAAATAATTGCTGGAAAAATCTACACGATAGCCAAATTCAAATTGTGCTCGTGGAACATTATAAGACAGTAGAAACATCGGTGCAGCTTGTCGTACCCGTTGCAGTTAATAAGCTTATCCATCCAGTATCTAAATATTGGGACAAGACTGCAGGCAGTGATAAGGAGGCAGTGAGCATAAGTTAGTGCCATCTCTCCAGGCTCCCAGAATACATACGACCCCCAAACCACCTACACCAGGGAAAAAAGAACTCGCAGTTTTTAAACCACCCACTAACCCAAATAGTATACCACGAACTACTGGAATAACAGTCGAAAACAAGCTCATGAAATACTGACTAGTGAATTATTACATGAACAAAAACTAAACGTAATTGGTAGAAAAATCTAAACACTAGCCAAATTAAAATTGCGCTCGCGGAAAAGTATGTTGGAATTGTGTGTATTATGGCACAGCGCCACAGCCCATTTAGGCCCTGTTTGTTTGGGCTGAAGCTTGAGCTTCTAGTGCTTTTAGGTCCTCTTAAGCACAAGCCCAAACAAACACCTAACTTCTAGGTCCGGGCTTATAGAAGCACTTATCTGATTTACACTACAAGCCCACAAGCACCTCCCGAGGTACTTCCCCGCAGCTTCCCGCAGCTTTCAACTTAAATCCGAATCGGTACATGGAACTGCCACTAGAGTTTGAAGTATTTACAACCAATGCCACCGCATAGAATAGGAAGAAAACGTTCTAGAACTGACCCCCTCATATCAAAAAAAAAAAGAACCGGCCCCCTCCACGCTCGACGTGTTTCCCCAATCGACCTCGACCAGCCAACCTCGCCGGCCGCGCCGCCAGCCCCTCCCGCCGCGTCGCCAGCCTCGCCGGCCGCGCCGCCAGCCCCTCCCGCTGCGCCGCCAGCCTCGCCGGCCGCGCCGCCAGCCCCTCCCGTCGCGCCGCCAACCCGGACGGAGCTCGCCGCCCTGAACCCCCCAAGCCTCTCCACCCCTCACGCTCCACCACGCCAACCGGAGCTCCCCGCCAGCCCCTCCCGCCGCGCCGCCGGATGGCGCTCTCCGCCCCGAACCCGCCAGACCTCTCCGGACGGCGCTCTCCTCCACAACTCCCCACAGGCCTCTCTGCCCCGACTCCGAATTGCTGCTGTTGTACACGGCCGTCTCCGTCCTTGGTGTAGATTTTCGTTGTTAATGCACAATTTGTGCCAAGCAAAGAGCACAAATCATGGAAAATCTATGGATTAAACTTGTCAATTTTTTCCCAAAATTATTTTACCTAAAAAATGATACGTTCATTAGAGCTAGCACAAATAAGAATCAGCTTAATCCAATCACATCAGTATACAAGGGTAATTTAGACAATCACCACCAGCTACATGTCCACCAGCTGTTCGAAAAGCAGATTGCCAAACAACATTTTTACATTTCACCAGCCGTCCAGCTCCAGCTGCTTCTCAGATCCTACCAGCTCCAGCTGCTTCTCGTTCAGCTGCAGCTCAAACAAACAGGCACTTAGTCTTTTCATACTTTCTGAAAATCATAGAAGACTCAAATGTTCCATTCATGTAAGGCAAGAGATGCTCTAAGACTTGGTAGCATGTCTAGATGCTCCAAGACTTGGTTCCGGGAGGGACCAGACATTATTAGAGATGCTTGTAACTAGGATCAAACTCCTTTGCCTTGATTGATCTATTTTAATTCACCAAAAAAAAAGTAAGGCAAGAGATGGGACAAAAGTTCAGTCTCATATTGCTAGGTTAGAGAGAGTTTAAGATCTTTATAATGGGGTGTTGTTATAGTTGTTGTATGAGCATGAGAATGGGACTACTACATGCGGGCTCATCCTGTTGTGCCAATGGATAGTAAAATACGAATCTGAATTGACAATCAATACCGTTGTATGTTCAATTTTTCTTCCATCTCCTGCTTTCATTTTCCAATGCAGCCAGGGCCTCCTCATCTATGCCTATAAAAGTAAGGTCGCCCCTCTCCAGAAAGATACATCACCACATAAACGCCACAGCCTCCTATCGGTTCCAGAGCTTTGCGTTGTCGACCGATGTATTCCCCACCCCGTATTGTGGCGTGCAACGCGAGTCGGGGCAGTAGGCTACCGAAACCCCAGTCTCTTGTGATCATGTACGGGAGAGCGGCGATAAGATTTTTGGAAACGTTTTTCCGTGGTTACTCACCTCATCACGAACATCGATGACTTCTTCCCCGTTAACAATTTTTCCTCGACATCAGAAGCCTCTACGACTATTGGCGACAACCCGGCAACACGAACGAATCTTCTTCCATTGTCTTTATGTCAGCTTAATTCTGGTAGTTGAGATCATGTTGCCTTTTCTTGCTATAGCATCTTGTTTAGAATTAATATTACCGGTTAGATGGACTGATTTATTCATATATTCTTAGTCATATTTTATTTTCCTATTTCTTGTTAAATTATGCGAAAATTGCTTGTATTTCCCAGACATTATAAGACAAACATCGGTGCAGCTCGTCGTACCCGATGCAGTAAACTTATCCATTATATTATCAAAACATTGCGACAGAACTGCAGGCAGTGAGCACAAGTCAGTGCCATCTCTCCAGGCTCCCAATCCTTCGCCGGTGCGCCCAAAGCCCATACGACGCCCAGAGCCCCAGACCACCCACCAGAAACACTGTATTCCATCCAGGGAAAAAAGGAACTCACTGTTTTTACCGTGCTCCGAGTGCGACACGGTCAGAGCTAGAGGGGGCCATGGCGGTCTTCTCCTGCATTCCTGCCCTGTAGCACTGTTAGATCACGGTTCATGGTCTCTCTCTCTGCCGTCGTCCTTTACTCCTTCGGCAATCGGCTCCCACAGCCCCACATCTGCACTACGGTGCCGTATCAGTGCAGGATACTGCACGCGGACGGGGATACGCTGGGATACGCGTATCGTGAAGTATCCCATTTTTTATGAATTGAAGTAATGGAAAAAAATTAGAACACAGCTGGGGATACTGCAGGGATACGTACGGCCTGTAACTCGTCCATAGTCGCATGGAATCCTCTCGCCGTCATCTGCAGTTGCCACATCGCGGAGACTCAAGTATCGGCCCATCAGAAAGGTCCTGTCGACGCCGCCGGCAGCGCCTCGCCGATCGTCTTCAAGTCTTCGTCGTTTGTAAATCTTTGGGAATCTGTACGCAGGCAAGCTCCAATCCATGGCTCCAAGCTCTCTTTTTTGTGAATCATCCTCTTCCAGTTGGAGGACATATTCTTTTATATGGGGATTCAAGAGAAATATGCTGACTACTGAGCTGACGATTTGGTACTTGTGCATAACAATTCGTGTATGAAGCATTTGAAGCTTGACGAATCTTCTTCCATTGTCTTGTATATCAGCTTAATTCTGGTAGTTGAGATCATGCTGCCTTTTCTTGCTGTGGCATCTTGTTTAGAATTAATATTACCGGTTAGATGGACTGATTTATTTCATATATTTTTAGCCCTATTTTACTTACTATTTTTGGGTAAATTATGCGAAAATTGCTTGTATTTCCCACAGATTATAAGACAAACATCGGTGCAGCTCGCCATACCCGATGCAGTAAACTTATCCATTATATTATCTAAACATTGCGACAGAACTGCAGGCAGTCATCACAAGTCAGTGCCATTTCTTCAGGCTCCCAACCCTTCGCCGGTGCGCCCAAAGCCCATACGACGCCCAGACCACCCACCAGAAACACTTGTATTCCATCCAGGGAAAAAAGGAACTCACTGTTTTTAAACCACCCACTAACCCATACCACAACTGGTTACAACCTCCCTGCCTATTAAACCAACCTTCCTTCTTCTTCAACCCGCACACCCCAAGCGGAGAGCCAGAACTTCAAGCAGAGCAGAGCAAACAGCACGCACACACACAGAAACGGCATCGGCCATGGCCAACATGGCATTGCTCTCCCTGGCCACGGCGTTGCTAACAGCGTCGTCTGCGGCCACCGGAGCGTCCGGGAATCAGCGGCCGGAGGCCGACCGCGTGACCGGGCTCCCCGGGCAACCGGAGGTCGGGTTCAAGCACTACGCCGGCTACGTCGACGTCGGGACGGGCGGCGACAGGGCGCTCTTCTACTGGTTCTTCGAGGCCGAGAAGGAGCCCGAGAAGAAGCCCCTGCTACTGTGGCTCAACGGAGGTACGCGCGCGTGCGTTCAGTTCGATCAGTTCGTCCTTAGCTCTGCATCTCTTGTTTGCTGCCCAGCCCACTTGTGATTCTTGCTTCTGTTTTCCGTATTTGAAACGAACTGCCTCAACCATTTTAGAATTACTGCCGTAGAGGCTGCCGTATCATGCGAAAATTGCAGGCGGCAAGTGCGTCTATCTGCTGCAACTTGCAAATTTGGACAACGTATACGCCAATTTCCTGGCATAATAGAGGGCTTTCAGTTCCTAAATTTTGCTTGCGTTGTGGTAAGTTACTAGAAACAGCACCAAGTGGAGGATAGATGAAACTAACCCAAGGCAAAATCGTTGACTTCGATTGACATGCTCTTTCTCTCTACATATTGCTCTATTAATTCTTGCCGCCATTGGCATTTGGCAAGTCCTATTCGGAAAGCTCGAGAGCCTGCAGGCCGGGGGCCCTGCGACCACCCTGTCGCATGAACGGCCGGGAGAACGATGCTTTCCGGCAGTAAAAGCTCCAAAGCGAAGGCGCCAGAATCCACACATGCATCCCGATCTCGGAGCAGTAGGGAGCATAGCCTCGCGGCGCAGGAAAGACGCTGCAAAAGATGGCAAAAGGATGTAAAAGAAGGCGCAAGGCAGCGCTACAGGGAGAGCTAGCAAAGCAGATCCTGCTTGGAAGAAGAAGCTAGCTTAATTAGCCTGCGCCGACGAGCGACAGGGACAGAGGGGCCGTGGCGGTTTTCTTCTGCATTCCTGCCCTGTAGCACTGTTAGATCACGGCTCATCGTCGTCTCTCTCTGCCGTCGTCCTTTACTCCCTGGGCAATCGGCGCCCACATGGTTCTAGAGCGGCAAATGGGGCACCACCAAAGGACGTGCAATGATGCGATTAAGGAAAAATAAAAGATAGAGAGCAGAGATGCCTTAATCTGGATCCTTGTGGACTTTCGAAAGATTAATTCCTGTTATTTTTGCGAAAACACAATACAGATGTAGAAGCTTATACATATGCAATACACTCAACCATATGAATGAACGTACGCACACCCTACCCTACGAGCATCTCCGAGTTTAAAAAACTTAATCGGACGGGTCTTGAAGTTAACGAAGTTACCACATGCGCCTGGCTCTTGACGGGAGTGTCGCCTCTCACTAAAAAGTATTTCGCATTTACGAGACACCAAAGCGTTACTGCGCTCCTAACCACCAAACCACATGCTAGTTCTCAACGGTTAATTAAAGGTAAATTCCTGCTGCTCCATGAGCATGTGTTCATATAAAACTATTGGGAATATCTCGTAAGTGTTACGGTCTGATGTTACACCTTTGTCCGGGTATCTAACACATATTAGTGTCAGGGTTGTCAGTGTTAATCTTACTGTTTAGTGTTTACTAGGAAGATGCTTCACTTGGGACAAGCATGGAGATTTCTCGCAGGATAAGAAAACAGTGATGTGAAGTGTCAGAGTAGATAAGTAGTAGAGCGTGGAGGTGGAGATGACTCAGATGAGGGTCTTTGACGTTTTGTTGACCGGCAGATGACGCCACAGAGAATAGTACTTGGCAAATCAGCTGTCTCATCTTCATGTCCTTGCCTTTGCATTATTAGATTAACATTTCTCTCTGAACTACAGTATACTAACTTAGTTACAGTATGCATAGCCTAAGCACCTAGACTAAACAATTCGATAGCCCCATCTGGCACCGTCGATAAGTGCGGTGCAGTTTTGACTTTTGAGTGCTATAATTCTTGTCATGATTTGAACTTGATTTGAACAGAAACCACAAAAACGAAATGGAATGGAGGGAGCATCTGTATGATTTACTGTTAACAGAATTGTTGTTTAAACGCGCCATTGCATTGCAGGGCCCGGATGCTCTTCCATCGCCTACGGCGCCGCCCAGGAGCTGGGACCGTTTCTGGTGAGGGGCTACGGCGAGAGGCTCACTCGCAATCCCTACGCGTGGAACAAAGGCAAGCACACAAGGCCATATTAGTCCGGACATCCTTGCTAAATTCCATTGGATCATGTCTGATCTCACAATTGCAATTCGCCACATCGGTGTTGGATTTCAGCTGTGAACCTGCTGTTCCTGGAATCGCCGGTTGGCGTGGGGTTCTCCTACACGAATAAGACGTCGGATCTGAAGCAGCTGGGCGACCGCGTGACGGCGGAGGACTCGTACACCTTCATGCTCAACTGGCTCGACAAGTTCCCGGAGTTCAAGACCCGCGAATTCTACATCTCCGGGGAGAGCTATGCTGGTACACGAGCAGCCCAACCTCTTTTCTTATGTTAAGCCTACATGCATCGTAATCTGTTGCTAAAGATAATCTGTTGCTGAAGCTGCCTTGATACGCTTCTTTTTTGCAGGGCACTACGTCCCGCAGCTCGCAGATCGCATCTACGAGGGGAACAAAGCGGCGAGCAGGGACAGGATCATCAACCTCAAAGGTTTCATGGTAAGCAAGCTCCTCCCCCGAAACAGGACATATAGGCCCGTCTTATGCTAGCAATCATGCCATAAGATTGCTAACTGGCACGTAAACCAGTCTCTGACGCAGCAAATGGAACAAAATTAGTGTCCTGAAAAGATCCCAAAAGATAAAGAGGAAAAGAGTGTATAGGAGAGAAAAGATTCAGTGCTGTCAAAAGATGAGCACGAGCGTGCATACGGACTTGCTATATACTCCCGCTCTACGTATCTTTTGCTCGCTTTAGCTGACAGCCAACTGTTTGCGTCAAACCTTTTTTTCACTGCGCGCGGTAATAATTTCAGCGTGCCCCTGCGAAAGCTGACGAGCACACCTGCTTTTGTACTTGAAGCTGACACGATTTCACTTGCACCGTTGCGCTTGCTCACATGGTGGTGCGTGTGAATTGACTAGCTAATGATTGCTGGAGCAGATCGGGAACGCGGTGATCAACGACGAGACGGACCAGCTGGGCATGGTGGAGTACGCGTGGAGCCACGCCATCATCTCCGACGAGCTCCACGCGGCGGTGACGCGGGAGTGCGACTCCTTCAGGGAGGAGGCCGACGGCGGGAGGCCGGGCAAGGGCTGCTCGCCGGCGGTGAAAGCGTTCATGGGCGCCTTCGACGACATCGACATCTACAGCATCTACACCCCGACGTGCCTGGCGTCCGCCGCCTCGCCGGCCGGCAACTCCTCAGCGGCGCGCCGGCCGTCCAGGCTCGTCGCCGCGCCCCGCCTCTTCTCCCAGCACGTACGTTCGTCTGTCTGTGAGAGTGATAGTATCTTCAAGATGCGCGCCGTGATTGTTGAAGTAAGTGTCTTGTCGTGGTGGCGTACGAATGCAGGAGGCATGGCACATGATGAGGCGTGCGCCGGCGGGGTTCGACCCGTGCACGGAGGCGTACGTGACCAAGTATTTTAACCGCCACGACGTGCAGCGCGCGCTGCACGCCAACCGGACAAGCCTGGCGTACCCATACTCGACATGCAGGTGCGCAAAGCTCTCTATCTCTCTATATATACTTCCACTCTACTCTACCCTGCTCTCCCTTCCCTATCCTGGCACGCAGTTAATACTGTACACCACATCAGCTGCCATTACATGTTACTCCTAATGACAGACTCCCCGTACTCATATCTGACGTTGCAACTTGCAGCTGCACTGCATTCATTCGTATGTGTCGCACGTGGTGCACTGCCCATACGTCTTGCTTACCATCTCATCTCTGCTGCACAGTTTTACAATGTTTTGTACTACTAGGATGAGTATATTCAGTAATCACAATGGACCAACTGTTGCAGCGCGGTGATAAGTAAGTGGAACGACTCGCCGGCGACGGTGCTCCCCGTCCTGAAGAAGCTCATGGCCGCCGGACTGCGCATCTGGGTCTACAGGTACTACTCCACCTAGCTACTCCGTCACCAACATTGTCAATCTAGATCCTTCTCACGTGCAATCTACGATGTGGCCCAGCGGGGACACGGATGGTAGGGTGCCGGTGACGTCGACGCGGTACAGCATCAACGCCATGAATCTGCGGCAGCGGGAGAGGACCAAGGGGATGGGCGGGTGGCGGGCGTGGTTCTACCGGCAGCAGGTGGCCGGGTGGGCGGTGGAGTACGAGGAGGGGTTGACGCTGGTCACCGTGCGCGGCGCCGGCCACCAGGTGCCGCTCTTCAAGCCAGCCAGCTCGCTCGCCATGCTCTACCACTTCCTCCGCGGCCAGCCCCTGCCCAACACCTCCCGCCCACGCTAGCACCACAACAGAGCACAGGATCTGCTGCTTGGTAGAATGTTTTGCTTAGCTTAGATTTACCTACCAAGGTAGAATGAACTCTTTGGGCAGCCTTGTTGCATGGTGTAACTTACGATGATATGAGACTCCGTGGGAAGATTAGGTGTCCGTTCCTTCAAAGGGTTTCTAGGACACTGCCATGTAGTATCCGTACACCAGCTGGTAAGCTGCAGAAAAAAACTTGCCAAGGAAAGAAATAATCGCAAAGCTGAACATGCCGTCAGAAAATTCAGGTTTTCATTCTCAGAGAAGCTATAAACAGATCATGTTCAGATTCGTTCCTAGGACCAATTTGTCAGTCATCGTTTCCTAACCTAAGGACCACAATAAGGCTGCTACCAATTAGTGTGCAAAGTTAAATGTCACTTGTCTATTGTCAATGCTTTCCACAGCACGAGAACATGTCACTTTGTTAAAAAAAAAAAGGCACCGTACCTTCAGCCATGTCAAGCAAATGCAGGGTGCAAGGACCACAAAATGTGTTAACATGCTGGGGTTTGACAATGTGAGTAGGATCGACCTGAGAGGTTTTCCTCCCAAATATAGACACATAATAACACGGCAGCAAAAGCATGGCGACCAATAAACTTACATAAAAATAGGGCAACTCTGAAACTGGATAGGCCTAGTTTAGTACTGTACAAAAACTAATTTACGACAAAGGTCAGAACAACACTAAACAAAGTGATAATCTGTCGCGCAAGAAACAAGTCTAAAGGGATAAAATGTTAACATAGAGAAAAACAAGTCAACAAATTTCAATGGTGAACCAGTGATGCAATGGTAGCAAATAACATCAGAAATGAGACTTTGTAATGATGCTGATCTCAAATAATACAAAGTACAAGTCCTTCCTACTGACCAAAGTCACACATCGAACAAATATCTAAGTAGTTATAAGAACAATAAGCCAGGGTGAAGCGTATGCGCCATGCTACCACCGGTTAAGACTTCTTTCACTGAACCTATCGATGCCCACCTTTCTGTTATATCGACCAGAGAACACAATTGGTAGCATATGATTAATCTCCAGTTCACCACAGATATCAAGCACTACTGTTTTGAACTCTACAATATCCCTTCAAGGTGATCAAATATTTGTTGAGTGTAATTTAGGTATACCTTCAAAGTTCCAAGTATGAAGCATATGAAGGGTACTCTCTAAGCATCTTATCACCACCATTTGCTACTGCCCCATAAAAATGCTATGCTTGTGGACTTCAACATGTAAGTATGTAACCTAGACTCGGAACTCAAACAGATGCGACTTAAAAGGTATAATATTCTTCCAATACTGGTCTAAAAACTGTGGCCCATATGGCGCATCTATTAGGGAAATGCCAGATTCTCAAACTTTATTGCACAAGAAAGGCACCAGGAGAACACTAGAAAGCATTGTCTGCATATAACAGACATGATTAAAAGGAGTGCCTCCAGGTTTTTCTAGTAGCTATATCAAACCGATGACTAACTGGCTACTGAGTAATAGCGCAGAATAAACACTTATATTTCACGGAAAATATTTTGTAAAGTAACTTAGCCTTTGTAATAGAAGAATAACCATCCTACCACTATCAGAATGTAACATTAAATTTAAAAGAAACAGGCCCATCATCCAGTTTTTAGTGACAGATACTTCTGGGTTTCACAGGTCAAGTCATATGAACTGAACTATAACTCCATGAGTTAACTCGTTGAGTGAAATCTCGTAAATCAATGAGGCAGAAGTGCAAACAGAACAGCTAGTTCTCAGTCGCCTGAGATTTAATTACATCTCAGTCTATGACACACACTGTTGGATCTGATTTGCGCTAAAAGCTGCGATTGATAGAGCTCTATGTTGTTAACTTGGGAAAGATCACCTGGGATTTCGCCTAAGATATATGCCAGCCCAACTAATCCCAACTAGCACCAATAAGCGAATAAAACAGCAGAGTGTTGTACGAATGCAGTTTTTATCTTTATAACTTGGGTTTCCTTGGTTTCAGACAAATATCTTAAATACTGCAGCTATAATGAGGTTAAGCAAGTTATGAAAGGATGTAATCCATTATCAGAAGTGGGTTTATTCAAGTAGCAAATCAATGGGCTTGCAGCAAGTTGTGAAGTTATGTAAGAGAGAAATAAGCATTGAAAACTTACATCCAACAACAAGATTACAATAACGCAAAAAGGATTGCACCTTGCAACCACCCATCAAGTCTAAGGGATACGATGTTAACAGACAGAAACAAGTCAACAAATTTCAATGGTGAACCGGTGATGC
The DNA here is from genome assembly GCF_022539505.1 of Lolium rigidum. NCBI lineage: Eukaryota > Viridiplantae > Streptophyta > Magnoliopsida > Poales > Poaceae > Lolium > Lolium rigidum. The sequence goes on along the minus strand of NC_061514.1, from coordinate 75,890,213 downwards.
AATGGTAGCAAATAACATCAGAAGAGAGACTGTGTAATGGCGTTGATCTAAAGTAATACAAAGTACAAGTCTTTGCCCACTGGCCAAAGTCACATCAAACAAATAGTATACCCCAGTGGTTATAAAAACAATCAGCCATGGGAGAGCAGATGCGCCATGCTACCATCGTTAAGACTTCTTTCACATAACCTATCAATGCCCACCTTTCTGTTATATCAACCAGATAACTCAATCGGTAACATATATTCTCCAGTTCACCACTCATATCAAGCAGAGATCATTTGTAGCTCTAGACATAAATCCATGATTTAATTTAAACAACTTCACAATTTTTACTATTTTATCTCCCAAACATGATTCAGATTATCCTTGCACAGCTGAAAACAACACAAGGCCAAGAGTTCATGATGTACGGTAACATTGCTATAATTAACCACTACTGGAATGCAATTTTAGATCTAAGAGGATTGTGATGCACATGCACAAAAATTGGTGGTTATAGGGCCTGGCAAGAGAACTTCTACTGCTTTGAACTGTAAACAAAGGCCCTAGTTTCTATAATATCTCTTCAAGATGATCAAATATATAATATCTCTTCAAGGTGATCAAATATTTGTTGATTGTAATTTAGTTATGCCTTCAAAGTTCAAAGTACAAAGCATATGAAGGGGTACTCTCTAAGCATCAATTATCAACACCATGGAAGCATCTCACTGGATGGTTGCTATGTACTCCATCCGTTTCATAATTCTTGTTGTGGTATTAGTTCGAATTTGAACTAGAACCATGACAAGAATTATAGAATGGAGGGAATACTTTAGAACACTGGAGAAATGGCAATAGGTCATACGAAATTCAAATGTGCACCACAGAGACAATTAGTTTGATGCCAATTTAAGTGCACACAAATTTCCTGTGGGAAGAAATGTTTGTGCGCTGAAAAAAAAGAAGTTCGGTACGAATAGAGTTTTTTGCTATACTATTGAGAAACTGAAATTCGTCATTTTTGTGCCAGGACACAAAAAAAAAATTGAGGTGAACGTTACAGGCATGAAAAAAGGACTCAAACATGCACATGCGGAACAAATATCGGAATTCTAGGAAATTTTTGAAATATTTTTCAGATTTTACTGTTTATCCTGGGTGTAGGACCACCTGGGAGCAGGGAGCCAAAATGCCTCTCTTCTCCTGTTATAATTAGATGTAAAGCCATACAACAACCTATCTATAAACACCAGACACGTTGAACTCTAAATGAATATACTAGACATGACCACTAATGTTTAATGGGCCTAATATTCTCATCCCTGATGACCATGCTCGTGGACTTGAACAGATAACCTAGACTCAGAACTCAAACAGATGGGGCTTAAAAGCTTTAATGTTATTCCAATACTGGACGGTTTAACTTTCAACAATGTGGTTCATATGGCACAACTATTAAGGAAATACCAAATCCTCAAACTTTATTAACAGTTTGATATGTTACACAAGGAAGACATCAAGAGAAGACTAGAGTAGAAAGCAATATCTGTATATAACAGATATGATTAAAAGGATGACTAGCTGACTACTGAGTGGTAGCAAGGATTAACCACTTGTATTTCACAAGAAATATTCTGTAATAGTACCTTCAACTTTGCAATAGACGAATAACCATGCTATCACTATCAGAATGTTACGTTTAATGAAAAAGAAACAGGCCCATCATCCAGTTTTTAGTCACAACTACTTTTGGGTTTCACAGGCCACGTCATTTGAACTGAACTATAACTCTGTGAGTTAACTATTAATTACAGTAACAACAAAAAAAATGTTCTTTCTTCTGATACACAAATGGGGCGGAATTGGTGGTACAATAAACTGTATTTGTGGATAACTCATTGAATGAAATCGCATAAATCAAGGAGTCACAACTGTATACGGAACAGCTAGTTCTCTGTAGCTGAAAAAAGAGGGGACAAAACGCCGCTTATGCGCGCTGAAGCGCTAAGCGGAAGGCCACCGCACCAATTACGCTTAACGCTTTCTTGAACCTTGGTTTTTAGTGAGAACTACTTTTGGGTTTCAAGTGTCAAGTCATATGAACTGAACTATAATTGCATGAGTTAACTACTAACTAACAGTAACAACAAAATATTGTTCTTCTGATACACAAATGGGACGGAATTGGTAGTACAATAAACTGTATTTGTGGATAAATCATTGAATGAAATCGCACAAATCAGGTCGCACAAATCAGCTAGTTGCCTGAGATTTAATTACATGTCAGTCTATGACACACGCTGTTGGGTCTGATTTGTACTAGAAGCTGCGATTGATAGAGCTCTGTGTTGTTAATTTGGGAAAGTTCAAACTGAGATTTTGCCTGGAGATATGTGCCCCAGTGCCAACAAAACTAAAACGTAATAACGTATTGAAACATGCAGTTATGTTATAGTACTGAAACAACTGCCAGAATAAAAAGTAGTAAACTTATGTAAGAGAGAATTAAGCATTGAATAATTAAATCAAGGAGGCACAACTGCAACCGGATCAGCTAGTTCTCAGTTGCCTGAGGTTTAATTACATGTCAGTCTATGACAAACGCGGTTGGATCTGGTTTGTTCTAGAAGCTGCAATTGATATATCTCACTGTTGTTAACTAGGACAAGGTAAGCTGAGATTTCGCCTGAGATGTGTGCCAGCCCAACAAAAACTTATCGAACACAAGATGCAAGATCTGCAATCATCATTTATGTTATAGTATTCCCAACTAGCACCAATAGGCGAATAAAACCGCACAGAATGTTTTTAAGGATGAAGTATTTATCCTTTACAAGTTGAGCTTCCTTGGTTTGAGATAAAAATCTTAAACACTGCAGTTATAATGAGGCAAAGCAAATATGAAATGATTGCATCCATTATCAGAAGGGGATTAATTCATTCAAGTAGCAAAACAACGGGCTAGCTAGTGAATAAGGCCGCTGGTGCTGCCAGAATAACAAGTTGTGAACTTATATGTATGTTAAGAGAGAATTAATAAGCATTGAATCCAACAACAAGGCAAGGCTAGAGTGAAGCAATAAAGCAAAAAAGGAGGATTGCACCTTGCAACCACCACCCATCAAGCCGGGGAAGAAGGGCCCTCCGCAGGCTTGGTTTCGGCTCCAACAGGGGGGTTTGGCGGATCGCTGGCCACGGCATCAGAAACAAGCGAGACGGGGCGGTGCTCGATGACCTCGTCGATGAGGCCCCAGGTGTGCGCCTCGACGGGGTCCATGAACAAGTCCCTCTCCATGCACTTCTCGACGCCGTCGATGGGCTGGCCGGTGTGCTTGGCGTAGATCCGGTTGAGGCGGTCGCGCACCTTGAGGATCTCCTTGGCGTGGATGGCGATGTCGGAGGCCTGGCCCGACGCCCCGCCCGAGGGCTGGTGGATCATGATGCGCGCGTTGGGCAGCGCGCGGCGCTCGCCCGGCGCGCCCGCGGCCAGGAGGAGCGAGCCCATGGAGGCGGCCTGGCCGATGCAGAGCGTGGTGACCGGCGAGCGGATGTACTGCATGGTGTCGTAGATGGCGAGGCCGGCGGTCACGACCCCGCCCGGGGAGTTGATGTAGAGGTGGATGGGCTTGGCGGGGTTCTCGGACTCGAGGAAGAGCAGCTGCGCGACGACCAGGGAGGCCGTGTCGTCCGCGATGGGGCCGTGGATGCACACGATCCGCTCCTTGAGGAGGCGCGAGAAGATGTCGTAGGCGCGCTCCCCGCGGGAGGTGTGCTCGATCACCATGGGGACCAGCCCGTACGCGCGGCGCGGGGTGTGCCCCGCCGCCGGGGTGGTGGAGAAGATGGCCCGCGGGGCGGTGGCGGAGGCGAGGCGGCGCAGCATGGCGGCGGCGGCGCTAGGGTTTAGGGGATTTGGTGTGGGCTTGGGTCCCGGCGCGGCGAGGTGAGAGCGAGACGGGAGGGTGGGGAGAGGGGAGGAGGCGGTTAGAGACAGACGAGTGGGGCCGGGTGCGAGCATGGTGGGGTCGGCAGGTGGTGGGCTCCATTGGTGGGGGTGGGTTGTAGGTGAGAGCCCGAGCGTGAGGCTACAAAGGCTGCGAGAATGGAGGAGCAGCAGGTGTTTGCCATATATTTTGTGCGGTTGTTCCTTCTTATCGCTTCAGTGTGGGCCGGGCTATTTGGGCTCTCGGCGGGGTATTCTGGGCCTGCAGAGAGCTTTGGCGAAAATGGAAAGAACTCAACATCCCCTAAAGAAAAGAAAAAGGAACACATCAAAATCCCGAAAAAACTGGTAAATCCCTGCAATACCCCCTAGTAGAAATATAATTTTAAGAAGAAAGAGATTGGTAAAAGCCCCTAGCCGATCTTATTCAACATGCATTCCAGGTGGTCTTCATCGTCTCCAGTGGCCTATCCGATGCATGACAGCCGGCCGGAGATGGCGACAGGGTAGATCCTAGGAGTAGAAGTAGGTTTTTTGCCGTTTTGCCGGTGTTTAGGAGTGGGGCTTCTGGATCTCTGGCCAAGATCTGGAGTTTCTGGTGGTCGGTCGACGGCGGTGAGCTCCAACGGCGGGAGCAGCTGCAGTGGGCTTTCTTCTCCAGCATCTCCATCAATAAAGGGCTTTGTAGTTGTTTCCTTCTTTGCAGGTGTTCGCAGGTTGACTTGCTCCTCCTGGCTGGCCGTGGAGGCAGGGGAGAGGAGCGAGGCGACGAAGATTACAGCAAGGTCTGTTCCCCGGCCGGCCATGGTGGCGAGGGGGGAACTGCTTTGCTGTCTCCTGTGAAGAGTGGAGCAGATATGGTTTGCTGGTGTCTTCTGCTCAAGTGTTGCGCTGCCCGATCCCTTTCTCTGTCCGGCCATGGAGGCGAGGGGAGAAGAAGGGGTGGTGCGGAGCTTTCGGCTGGACGACACCGGCTCTATCTCCGATGGTTCTTGTTCAAGCGCAAACACGCAGCTGCTGCCATGGCCGCTGTGATCTGCAGCCGACGAGACGGCTGTCTCTCTGTCTTCAAGATGGAGGCTTCTCCTTGTCCCTGCTGGAGCTCGACGCCACCTTGCAGCCAAGTGATTCGTTCCCGGCGGTGAGGAGGTTGCCAGCGGGGGTGGTTTCTCGCCGGACGGAAGAGTTCGAGCGCCTTCTCTCCATTCCTTGGCGGCAACGCTTTGAGGATGCCGGCGAGAGTCGACGGTGGTGCTCCAGGACCTAATTGCTTTTCCATATTTTGTTCTGGGGTGTTCTTTGTGAAGTTGCAGGCCTTATCTTTAAATACTAGGTTCTTTAGGGCAAGTATTGTAAAGGGCCTGTATGCATATTGTACCCGTCGCGTGTCACAGTCAATAAAATACCACCTCTTGTTAAAAAAAAAAGCTATATGTCTTGGTGGTATGCCTCATAAGGGATAGTACCAGTTATGTCGCGCCCAAGAGGATATGCATGTTTGACGGCTTGCAGTATTTGTAGTGAGCTGTTTTAGCATGCTCCTTCTTATCTTACCCCATCGGACGTAAGATAATGTTTAACTCTGAGTTTTTGATCATCCTAACCATTAGATGAAAGTAAATGGACGGCCCATGATAGTTTTGGAGCATCTTAGAATTCCTCTTTTCCAATTTACTCTTGTAACACTGGTAGAAAAAGGGCCTTTAATTAGTCTCGGTTCGCAAGGGCCATTAATCCCGGTTGCGCAACCGGGACTAATTATGCGCGACTAAAGGTCCCCCATTAGTCCCGGTTGCTTACGAACCGGGACTAAAGGCCCCGCTACGTGGGCGACTGGCATGCGCCGGGGCGAAGGACCTTTAGTCCCGGTTTGTAACACGAACCGGGACTAAAGGCTATTTCGACTTAAATTTTTTAATTTATTTGGGTTTCTAATTATTTTTCACTCCCTCTTTTTTTTTATTTTTTCAGAATTTCTACTATTTCAGTTATTTGCATAGTTTAGTCTCTATCTCTAACTACACTTATCTCTAGTCAAATTACATACTCATGGTCAAACTTCCCGCTCGGTCACCCATCCTCCCACTACTCTAGCTCTAGCACGCTTAACTTCTGAGTTCCATCCCGTTCCGCATCCAAGTGCTTCGCGCGCATGTATGTGATAGTAGTATCATATCAATCCTATTAACATGTTGATCAATGTTACATTTCTTTATTGTTTGAATTTCAAATAATTCTTTTAATAAACAAAAGTAATGATGTAATAATAATTTGAATAAATAAATAAACATTAACTTTTTAATTTGTATTATTTTTATTTTTATTAATTAATTAAATTTTTTTGCCAAACCTAAAACCTAAAAATTTGAAAATCTAAAAATTGGGTAAAAATGATAGTAATCTTTATGCAGGATGCAATTATTAATTTTAGGTTTTAAAAAAATAAAAAATATATAAAATCCGTAATTTATAGCAAAAACTAAAATCTTCCTGCTTTTGTATTTCTATTTGGAATTTTGGGAATCTAAAAATTGGCTAACCGGGTAAACCCGGGTTAATTCGGATGTAACTTTTCCCCACGATCATTTTGATATATTATACGTTTTTTTTCGACATTTCGTATGCAAAAGTTATTGCGGTTTTACCATTTTTCAACAAAAATTTGCAAAAAAAGGTGAAAATTCAAATTTGTTAATTTTCCCTAATACTAAGTTGCATAACATACAAGAATCTGAAAACATTTTATTTTTTTAAATTTTCTATCATTTTATTTTCTATTTTACAGTGCTAAAAAAGGCGATCCAGGGGGGTGGAGGTGGAGGTGCGTGGGGAGCCAAAAATCAGAAAAAAAACCTTTAATCCCGGTTGGGGACACCAACCGGGACTAAAGGGTACCCTTTAGTCCCGGTTGATGTCCCCAACCGGAATTAAAGGTTCTTGCCCTGGCCGCAGCCCACCGTAGCCCTTTAGTCCCGGTTGCCCCGAGCATTAGTCTCGGTTCACCAGCAGAACCGGGACTAAAGACCCATTAGTCCCGGGTCAAAGTATTTGGGGACTAATGGGTTGGGATGGAAGGCTTTTTTTCTACTAGTGTAATAGAGGAATGTCAAGATGCAAAACGTGGAGTTACAAACGTTTACTACGTTTTAATACAACTTTAATTTTGATAGGACATGTTTTTATTGTGCGTGCTTCTTCAACTTTTTTACCGATGTACTCCCCCGATTCAAATTAGTTGATCCAGTTTTTCTTCTTTCCAAAATAAGTGAATCTACCCACTAAAATCTAACCAAAGCTCCGTCAACCAATTTAGAACCGAGGGAATAGTTTAATTCATTTGCTAATGTAAAACTTGCTAATCTGTCTCGGCTCATACCTAGAGTAATCTGCACGTGTTTACTAAGATGTATTTTTTTACAGACTTGATCGTGGTGCTAGCTAGAAACAGTAGCGGGTCAGTGGCCCCCCGGGAGAGCTCTCCAATTTCTACTTTGCGAAAACAACACTTGTGGAACTGTCAAAAAGGCACGTTCCTTGAAAAATGAAAATCAATCTAACATACTGGCACATGTTTTTGGCCGACCAATTTATGAACAGTGACATTCTGCCGTCACTTTCACGAAGCTAGTGCTAGTGGGAGAGGTTGGTGTTTGGCCTGTGCCGGCTCTGGAAGCTCCGGTTGCGGCTGCAGTTGCCAAGTGACGAAGCCAACGACAGCGGCTTCTGATCCGCTTCTGTTCTGCGTCGGGACATTTAGTGGGGCCTGCAACGGTTCGAACGGATTGACGGCGGCCGTTTTGCTTGCTACAAAGTTGGCTTTGGTTTGGGCAACTTTTCATACAGAAACACTGTTACCGAACTCTAGGCATCAACCGGCAATTATTGGTTGGAATTTGGAATTAGTGGTGGCCAGATTACACGTACTAACAGCTTCTGGGACGTTTGTCTCCTGGAGTCATATTCTGTGACAGTGGGAGAAGCGGCGCCGTAGTCTGTATAGTTCAAGGCTTCGAATAATTGCCCATCAACTGAGTAAAGTAGATTAGTAACATGCATACTAATCTATGTTATTATCTCTATTATGAACAGTAATTTATGTGCAGTATCGTAGTATTATGCAAAGTCACATTTACTAGGTTGTAAACTCGTTTATCTTGGAAAATGCGATATTATGGTAACATAACTAGTTACCGTAAATATTTCACTTCTCGTCTAATGACATGCAATGTCATCTAAATTTGTATATGACTTTGCATATGGTTGCATGTACTAGCTATGTTGCTCCCGCTATGACTAGTCTTAGTTGCGAGTTTTTCTAATCAATTGACGCAGCTTTGGGTAAACTTGTATTTGTATTGGACATAGTATATTGATGCACTAATTCATTTGGCCCGAGTGTTGAAGTTTGACTTTCTTAATTCTTGCTTTTCATCAACAATGGTACCTCCATCTCAGTGGGTTAGGCCTACACGTATCTCTAAATTGTCAATTTAACCTACATGATATAACTTATATATTACAAGACATATATGATTAGAAAACTTAGATGTTCTATAATTTGTATTATGTTAGTCAAATTGACAATTTTCTTTTTGAAATTTTCACCGTGGGGGAGAGAGTCCCCACCTGAATTTCATTTATTAAAAGTCCCATTTAGGGTTCAGAAGCTGAGAAGTGATCACGCCATAGCATGGCATCCTCCTTGTGCCTAGGGTTTTTAAACATGTGCAACCACAGTGAGAGGTCTGCAATTACATGAGAGATAGCTGAGGGTGGGGTAACAATGACATCTCTGAATATGAGTGCATTCCTCTCCATCCCGGATGCTCCATAGCATGGAGAGAAGGATGGAGGGCCAGACTGAGTTAGGCAAAGCGGCGGTTGACTGAAAGCTCCATTTGTTGGGGTAGCTAAGGAGTAGATGATCCAGGCGAGCTCTCTGCCAGATCATGCGCACCGCAGGGCATGCAAAAAAGAGGTGGTGGCGATCTTCATGTGCGTTTGGACATCTTGGGCAAGAAGGAGAGTCGATGATTGTCTTGCGGTGCAGGTTTAGTCTTGTGTTCAGGCGGTCTAGGTGAAAGAGCCACCCAAAGATCTTGATCTTGCCAGGGAGACAGGAGGCTTAGATGTGTGCCGTGTATGGTTGGTGCCCCCCAAATTGACAACTTAGAGATACGCGAAGCGATAATGGTAGACTTACGGACGTGCTGGGCATACAAAATTATTACAGACTAACGTGTATGTATATGGTTGGTTCAGTTTGGAATTCACTCCTGAAAAGGCGGATCACGATCTCATGTTTTGCATGCGTGATGTGAGTCTGTAGCTTGATTCGGTAAGAGGTATCCGTAGGTATAGCATTGTTGTACCCCGAGGCCTAACCTACCGGTGCGAGTTCATGTAAATAGGATGTTGCACTCGTGGCAAACAGAGGAAGCTAGCGCACAATGGCGTGTGAGCAAGCTAGCACCTGCCCAATGGCGGAGCTTGGGCCGTTTCCATGGGTGGGGGGGGGGGGGGGGTAAATGGGTTTATATGACAAAAGTTCAACGTTTTGGGCCAAAGTTGGGGGGGCAAACGGGCCAAATTTCTCTGAATCCTTCAATAAATGATTTTTTTGTATGGAATCTACCGCAAAGTAATCCTTGATAGAAATTGTGTAGGATGTTCACTCCGATCAAACAACCAAGATAGATAATAATTCTACTCATTTGATTCATAGGATAGAAAAGCATAGGAATAGGAAAAGTATCTAAGTAGGATTTCATGCCTACTTGATTCATGTGAGAACATGAAGAGTGTTTCATTCTAGCAAAGGATTTTTCATGAGGTCTGATCTAATATTTTTTAATAGGATTTACACTAAAATATTCCTATATGATTACTTCATATAGGATACTTTCCTATAAATCAAACAACCTATGTAGGAAATTTTCACATAGGATCTAAATCTTACACAATTCCTATACAAATCCTATAAATCAAAGGAGTTCTAAAACTTTCAGTCCTCTACATTTTCTCTAAATACCTTTTGAATCAGAGGGGACCTTAATGCTCAATTCGACAAAGCTCCAAGTTAGTGTCCATGTGTATAATCCTAGTTTCCACCTAAGTTACTGCTCGAATAACTGTTGATGCACCAATCACCACCATAGTTGGTAGCCGTGTGTCACATCAATTATCTCGTTACCGTCTCTTGTGGCTATCACGGTTGCCTAGTGGTGTATAGCAGTTTTGGGTGCCCTTGCCTTCTTGCTCACAAATCGGCATTGCTCACTCGTGTGTGTTGAGATGGAGCCTTTATGGTATGATTTTGGCGGATTTGTCTGTCAGGATTTGCACAAATTTAGGCCAGAGAAACACATATTCTGGAATTTGTCAATGTCGTGATCCACCATCCACATTGTTCGGTGTTTCCTCACGTTATGTGTTGCGCTTACCGACGTGATACACCTCAAGGAAAAATAAACCACCTAATTTAGGATCGTGATACACCACCTAATTTAGCCTCATGATACACCACAAATTTAACCAAGAGACAACACATATTCTAGAAGCACCGCGAGAAAAAAACACACCTCTAGGAAAAATTAACCCCGAGGCTTAGGTGGTGTTGAGATTCTTGTGTTGCTCTCTTGTCAACAATGTTTATCTGAAACTACAGCTTGTGACAATCATAATCTCTATATTTGTTAGTAGTACCCAAGACCTATAAGGGGTGATCCCTTCTTGAGGATATTGTCTTGACGACTCCAAATTCTTTACTACTGTTGCGGTGGTTTTTGTTCCTATTTACAGGGTAGTAGAAGAGGGGCTTCTTTCGAAAATTTTAGAGTCAGGGCTGTTAATATTTATTATTATTATCAACCGTATATTCGACATCAATGCTTGCATCATTTCTAGTACTCTCTTGCATCCAAATTAATTGACGCGACTCACTTGCACTGGACATATATTCGATATTGATGATTGCATCATCATTTCTAATACTCCTTTTCGTCCAAATTAATTGGTCGCGGCTCAAGACTACTCTTGTAGCCGTGCTTAGAGCATGTCTAGTAGAACCCTTAAAACTGTAAAAGTTTTCTAGGATTTACAGGCCGAGATTTGCAAGTTTTGGACACATTTACAGGTTGAAAAACAGGGGCAAAGAATAGAACCCCTAAACCCAACCCGTGTAACATAATATTCCGTTTTAGGGGTTTGAGGGTTTAGGGGTTCTATTCTTTGCCTCAACCCCAACCTCTAAACCTGTCACATATTCATCACAATATGACACAAAAACACAATGAATCATCAAACATACTACAAAAGTAATAATCATGGATGCATGGTTTAGTAGTTTTTACATCACATAATCATCATCTTGCCCATCTCATTGGCACCATCACCAAAAATTACACGTTGGTGCCATATGCTAGGCCACTCCACCACCATCAAACCCCACCATCATGCGAGTTGTCGACACCGCCATCGCTCATGGTAGTGTCAACTACAAAGGTAGAGGAGGACCCTCGAACATCCTCTTCCTCTCGGCGATGTCCTCCTTGTACTCCTTCCACCATTGCAATTGCTCTTCATCCATGTCTTTCTTGCACATCATCATGTGCTCCTTCTCTTCCACCATGAGTTCTTTCCATACCTTTGCTTCTTTCACCTTGAGCATCCTCTCCTCCAAGTCGGCCTTGCGGGCTGCCTCCTCACGCTTTGCTTCAATGTGTGCAAGCTTGACCACCTTCTTTTGCTCGGTGATGAGAAGCTTTGTCTCCAACGTCTTGGTTGCCAAAGCCTCTCTTGCCTTCATCATATGATCCATCTTCTCCCTTAGGCTAGCCGCCTCTCCTTCCATCTTCACCCTAAGCTTGGCCTTCTTGGTTCCCTCGGGCTTGTTCAAGTTCCTCTCCTCAACATCCGGATCATCCATGTCAAGCATTGCGGACTTCTTCGGTGCGGTTTCATCATCTCTCAACTTCCACTTGACCATCCACGTGGGTCGCAGCGACCACGGCGGCGACGTGCGGGTGGGCGGCCGGTGCGGGGGTGGGGGCGGGAGCGACGGGCGGCGGGCCGGGGGCGGGCGGCGGGCCGGGGCCGTGCGCGCGGCGCGGCCACGGGCGGCACGGGCGGGGCGGGGAGGCGTCCATGGCGGCGGCGGCCGGTGCGCGGGGCGGGGCGGGGCGACGGGCGGCGGTGGCGGGTGGGTGGGATTGGGAAATTTCCCTCCCGCCCGAAACGAAATGGAAATGCGGTTTAGAGGGTCAACCCCTCTCCAACCCGTTTTTGTACGAGGCCAAGAATAGATTCCCGGGTCGGACTCGGGAATTTTTTTACGATTTTACAGTTTTAGGGGCTCTAGTCTTTGCGATTTTTTCGTCAAAAACTGTAAAAAAGCGGTTATTTTTACAGATTTAGGGGTTTAGGGGTTTAGGGGCTCTACTAGACATGCTCTTACTAACTTGGGCTGCATGAAGTAATAAAATTATGGAATTAGCACGTGGGGACGCATGCTCCCCAAGTGGCCAAATAAACTTGTCGTGGAGAAAAAAGCGTGAAACCTCACATAAAAATTGGAATGTGATAAGAGCATGGAATTGGCTCAGCATAGCCATCCGCGAGTCCGCGGCCACTATAAATTCCACACATGACGCATTCGTTGGGCCATATGTGTCCAAGCGAAGTCCAGACCACGGAGACATCGGACAGCCAGCCGATCCATAACAATAACAAGACGTCGACGGCATGGGAGCCGAGGCTGCCGTCCAGCTCCCCGCCGTGGTCCTCGTGCCATTCCCGGCTCAGGGCCATGTCACGCCCATGCTGCACCTGGCGCGCGCCCTCGCCGCGCACGGCGTCGCGGCCACGGTCGCCGTGCCGGACTTCATCCACCGGCGCATCGCGGGGACGAAGACCGACGCCGACGTCAGCGGCGGCGTGGCTCTGGCGTCCATCCCCAGTGGCGTCACGGACGTCGTCGGTGCCGACCCGCCGGGGTTCGCCGACTTCGGGCACGCCATGGAGCACCACATGCCGGGGCACCTAGAGCGCCTGCTGACGCGGGCGCACGCCGCCACGGGCTGCCGCGTCGCCTGCGTCGTGGTCGACGTGCTGGCGTCATGGGCCGTTCCCGTGGCCGAGCGGTGCGGCGTGCCGGCGGCGGGGTTCTGGCCCGCGATGCTCGCGAGCTACCGCGTTGTAGCCGCCATCCCGGAGCTAATGGAGAAGGGGCTCATCTCGGAATCTGGTACGTATATATATATGGTATACACGCTCATAGCTTGCAGCTAATTCCTTTCTTTCCGAACGTACTGCGCCGGAGTACACGCGCGTAACATGTTAGAGTTGACCTGACGATATGTAAACCAAGAGTTCAAGTAGCATGAAAGGATCCTTTGGTCTTGCATATGCTTTGGTGTAACATGCACTCCAAATATTCCATGCATGCCACACGCCCTCACATAGTCACATGCTCTTGTATGCCTTCCACCGTTAGTATATAACATTTTATAAGAATAAAACAATGTAAAGTTTGACTAAGTTTAGATCCTAAGTTCATACAGTATTTAAAAAGTTGACAACTATATATAATATCATATAGACATCAAGTAAAAATACATTTCATGATATATCCAGCTATTCTGATTTGGTATTGTATATGTTAACAATTTTTGTACAAACTTGGCCTAACTTTACCGTTGTTCAAATTTAAAAATAAATTATAAGTCTTCTTTCTCCGTAACGAAGGTTGTAGACTCGAAGCACTGATATCACTTCCCAATGTAAAAGTATCTACGAGATTGAGATCTATCTCCACCCAACACACTGACATCATCAAACCTCCCGATTTAATAAATATAAAGAGTGCACCTAATCAAGTATCATGTAATCTGTAAACTTTATTCTCTACTCATCTACTCCCTCCGCTATGTTTTATTCTACGTTATAGGAAAAAAGATAAACTATTATTGCACTTTTTATTATTACCTACATATGTAGAGAACAAATTCAAGATACCTTGAAAATAATAACATCCAATAGAGAAAAAGCAGAACAACTTTGTTTTCTATATTTTTGTTGACTAAAGATAGAATATAGATAAACGTGGAACAAAATTTAACCTAAAATATTAATTAAAACAGATCAGAGGAAGTAAGTTTGTAGAGCCCTCACGGTTTTTTTTTTAATGAATACATAAGTATCATGCATGTAGTGCTGGAAGTATCATATATTCAACAATTCATGTTGTTGAATAAGATAGAAAATCTGGGATACACTCAGCCAAACATAAAATACTCATTGAATTATGCGCATATAAACAGCATAACGGTATTTAAGTCTTTGACAATTGACAGGTACTCCTGTTCACTAGGAACGTTAACGTACAACCTGTATGTCTCTGTTTTTTTCTGTCAGCCGCATCAACTTGATTAGCTGCTTTTAGAACTGCTCATACTAATGCCCAAACATGATTGGATTGGCCATGTGTTGCCGACGTGCATGTGAGAAGCCACGGACCCGTCTTTCTTTTCTGCTTTGGTCCCTGTCCGGCCAAGTGCTCTCTGGATCTGATCCATCTTGTCTTGGGGCCAGCTCGACATTCCTTATTACTATTTTCTGAGGTCTGAACCTTTTGGTGTACATTTTAGCTCATATTTGGACCTGAAGGTAACTCACAAAGTTGATCCAATCGGCAGTCGACACGTGATGGGTTCTTTCATTTAGCATACTACTTAGGGAGGATATCATATCATGGCCAGATATGTACTACCTTTGCACATGTAGAGGGGATACATATGGGAATAATTCATCTAAAAAACCATAACAATTAAGGGTGTGATTAGTTCTAACTGAGAACTAAGCTAGGTGATGTCATCAAACTTCAGTTGCAGCCCGTGTTGCAATTAATGAGTACCACGAATCACGAAGCAATCCAACGGTTCAAGGCAACCAAGTTGCAACTCATAGCTAGCACGAATCACGTACGATGCATTCCAATGGTACGAGCATTTTTATCAATTGCAATCTCAATTGAACTAGAAAAATCTCAGTTGCAACTCAGTTTAACATGAATCACGATTAAATCTTATCGTTTAAAAGTCGACCGAGGACTAAGTTAGTTCTAAGTCCATTGAGAACTAGCAAAATAGAACAATTAATTAGGGAGGGATCTCAAGTTTTTCGCTTGACCTAGATTTTGCTTAATTCTTGGTCAGTTGCAACATACCTGTAATTCACAGCCAACACGTATCACGATGCAAATTAGACGACCAATTTTTTTCCTCGGTTGTAACCCACTCGCAACTGAAATGACGTATGAATCACGATTCAAATTTAACCGCTCCGAAGCTGACCGAGGTCTAAGCTAATTTTCAATTTAGAACTAGCAAAAACATAATTAAGATTTGACCAGTCGCCTCTGCACACGAGATCTGTGTACTATTTCGGTAGAGAAGCCCTAGGAGCTGCATCCTTTTTCTCTTTAGATACATTCAAACTATCTGACGGTCCTGCGGCTGGTTTGTGCAGTACAGTTGAACTTTCTTCGTTCCCATATTTGGAAGTGCGAATAGTCACTTCTTTTCGAACCTGGGTGCATGTGAACCCTAGTTAAAAATGCATTTTCCAAATGTTAAAAAATTCTGAAATAAAACTATTCGGGTACGTACGCATGTTCATGTGTGCGTAGAAAGTTTTCACGGAGAAACCACTTTTTTATTTCAGAATCTAAAAAAGACAAAATACGTCACATATATACTACTATATAGCCCTGCAAAATTTCACTTTTTTGCCGAGATAAAATAAAAGGTTTTTTCGTCACGAAACTCATGTCCAGGGCACATATTTGAGATCATCTAGGAAATCATTTTGTGTTTCGATTTTTAAAACATTTTTTGACATTACAAACGGAACTTTTCAAAAAGTGGGTTCACATGCCTCCATGTTCCATATATGCACACTCTTATGGAGTAGCACTACTACATGCTGTTATTGTAAGCGGAAGAAAACAAGATGACTTGGCTTGACCAGTCCACCGATCCATCGATTAGTCCTGAACCCTAACACGCACGTACTGGAAAAGTACATTTAGCAAAGTGACTGCGGGTGGCAACTTGGTCCTGTGGTAGATCGGACGGGCTCTCGATGCATGCATGATTAAATCTCACCAATCACGGCACGTGGGATGGTGGCCTGGATCGATCTCGCTAGTTGTAGCCTCAGTTTGTAGAGTTTTTGTTGCTGTCTCCGTGTCTGGTCTAGTGCGCATCTTGTCGGCACGAGAGCACTCCATGCATACTCACATATGCAAATCAAGAATTGAGGAATTAAAATCTGTGTTTCACTGATTCATCGTTGATCTTACGAACGTGCAGGCACGCCTCGATCATCCCCAAATCAATTCGACGACGATGGGTTCGGCCAGGACCAGATGATCCGAGCCCTCAAGATCCTGCCGGCACAGGTCGAGCTGAAGGACGAAGAGGTGCCATGGCTCGTGGGCGACTCGGCCACCCAGAAATCGAGGTTCGCGTTCTGGCTCCGGGCCCTGCAGCGCGCGAGGAGCTTCCGCTCGGTCCTCGTCAACTCCTTCCCAGGCGAGGCCAGCGCCGCCGCCGCCACCGACGATGACAATGACGGCCACCCAGCGCGTCAGAGCCCGCGGGTCCTCCCTGTTGGGCCGTTGCTAGCGGGCGGCGGGGTCAGCACCGTCATCGAGATCATGAAAGGCGACGGCGCCGTGGCGCCGTGCAAGCAGCCCAGCATGTGGCAGGCAGACTCGACGTGCGTCGGCTGGCTGGACAGGCAACGTGCGGGGTCAGTGGTGTACGTCTCGTTCGGCAGCTGGGTCGGGCCGATCGGGCAGGACAAGATCCGCGAGCTCGCGCTGGGGCTGGAGGCCACGGGGCGGCCGTTCCTGTGGGCGCTCAAGAAGGACCCGTCGTGGCGCGCCGGCCTCCCCGACGGCTACGCCGAGAGGGTCGCCGTCGCCCGCCGCGGCAAGGTGGTGGACTGGGCGCCGCAGGAGGACGTGCTCGCGCACGGGTCCGTCGGCTGCTACCTCACGCACTGCGGCTGGAACTCCACCGTGGAGGCCATACGGCACGGGGTGCGCCTCCTGTGCTGCCCTGTCGCCGGGGACCAGTTCATCAACTGCGCGTACATTGCCGGCGTGTGGGAGATCGGGATCAAGCTCGGCTGCATGAGCAGAGACCAGGTGAGGGAGTGCATCGACAGGACCATGGATGGAAAAGAGGGGAGGCATTTGCAGGAGAAGATGAACGTGCTGAGGAAGAAAGTTGTGACGGCTGAGGCCAGGAGTTTGGCACAGAGGAACGTCAAGTTCTTCGTCAACGAGATCAACAAGGATTACCCGTTGTTAACGCAGATGTACAGCATATTGTAGCAATCGATTGTTCTTAGGTTAATTATGTCTAAACTATCTTTTGGAATCGGTTAGTTTAGTTGCCTCGGTAGTTTTCTTCTTACATTTCAGCCGCATTTCCGAGCTTTTAGACGAACATACAACTATCATCAATTCCATCTCACTCACTCACTCAGTCGATCACTCACTCCATGATAAATAGATTTTTTTAGTTAATAGCAGGTGATCCGCGTATTTGCGTGGCTAGATTTCATACATAGCTTTATATCTTTTTAGTATTTGATATCGCTAGTGGGCAACTTTAACCATCACTTTCGTATCAATATGCTTGCATACAATTGTAAATGATTTTTTTTTGAACTTTATACAATTGTAAATGATGGTTAGAAATAATCTGCGATGAATAAAGTTATGCCATTTCTATTTACTAAAGTAACATTTTATATTAATCCTTGATGTGAACTTTTTGACCGCCGCGATTCTTCTCAATTAAAATCCATACTTTTATGATTCATAGTCAATACACGGTTAGACACCAAATAATGAACATCTCATTACTGTGACTTATATTTTTATGCATAATTAAAATGTCTTAAATGTATGGTTGACAATAATATCAAATATTCCCTCACAATCCCCGTTGTTGTTTCACATATTTCACCTGTCCATGTGTAGCAACTTAGCCATCAACAATGACAATATGTTCAATCCAATCATCTCCTTAAGACCCATGTACACACACTCAAATTTAAGTTCGCATTTAGTTTATTGTTATGGCCTCTCCAATATATATTTTTCCTTGAAAATTTTAATTATCATTTTTTTACATTCACTGGAAATTTTAAATACGATATTTAAATCCTTACGCCTACAAGACAATAACGTAATACTATCACAACGGTGCACGGCTATATTTTAGTTAAACTAGATAATGTAGAGCATCGTTGAATAAAACTAAGTAGTTATATAATACATAATATTCGTACTTATTAGTTCACATTTCCGCTAATCTCAGCCCACCAAAATCCACCAGCTGGGGAACTTTTAGATAATTGTTTAGAATAAAAGGCATTTAGATGATTTTATTCCCTATGAATAAGATAACATTTAGTACGCCCTACTAGATATCTCTAGAAAAACAGTGTTGTTTTTTTAGTTTTCACACACACATACACACGCACACGCACACACACCCACATGCACACGCGCACGCACGCACACACACAAATGTTTGTCCGTTTAGCCAATAGATGTCTATAAGAAATTGCCATGTCATCTGTACAATAATTATGTAGGAAGATGTATTATTTCACTAATATATTATCCACTTTTCACTCTCACAAAGTGTCTAAGAGCACATGGTAGAGTTAGCTCTTTAATGAGAGTTCACTTGCCTTTTCTCCCCTATTCTCTCACGTCCAACTAAGCATAAATATGATAGTTAAATCCTTACATGTGCAAGACAATAACGCAATATACTATCACAACGGTGTGCGGCTATGTTTTATTTAAACTAGATAATGTAGAGCATCGCTGAAGAAAACTAAGTACTTATATAATACATAATGTTTGTACTTATTAGTTCACAATGCCGGTAATCTCGCCCCACCGAAATCCACCAGCTGCCGGGAAAACTATTTAGATAATTTTTTTGCAATAAAAGGCTTTGGATGATTTTATTCCCTATAAATAAGATAAAATTTAGTACGCCCTACTAGATATCTCTAAAAAAATCACTGTTTTGTACATATTTCTCTACTCTTTCACATATATATATTTAATCTACAAATTTCTAAATTTCTAAGAAAATGATACAATTGTTTTTGTCCACTTACCCGAGGTAACCTAGCATTAACTAAAATGCTTTAGCATTCAAAGCTTTTTTCTGGTTGAGGAGTAGCCAAAGTTCATACAAATACAATATTGCGATTCACCATGTCCGTTTTAAAATAAGTGTCGCAACTTTATCTAGATACATATATATCTAGACACATTTTAATGTATATATACATCTGTATCTCTAGAAAACTATGAGACTTATTTTCGAACAGAGGGAATATTTATCTATGGCATTTTTGGCTAACACCTAAGTTGCGTATTTTTACCACTTTAATAGTGCAATCCTCGTCAATTGAGAACATAAGAAACACACTGATGTATGAACATTTCAGTCAACCGAGGATTAGAAAGAAAAAAAAATCTGTTTTCCAACATTCTTGATGGGATAAATTAAGACCCTACAAGAAACATAACGGGAAACTATCACAAAAATGCGTGGTAACATTTTATCTAAACTAGAAAATATATTGCATCCCTGTAGAAAATTAAGTACTTATAGAACCCGTAATATTCGTAATTTCTTAGTCCACATTGCCGGTAATATCGCCCCACCAGAATCTACCAGCTACTGGGAGAACATTTAGAGAGAAAATTTAGGGTTTGGTTGGTTTCGTTCCCTATAAATATAATAACATATAGTACATCATTTTTGATATATCAACATATTATTAAGACACGTTTCATGGAACAGAGGGAGTATTTATTTGTTTTCGAGAACAACACAATTTGATTTTGTCCACTTACTCATGGTAACCTACCCACTAACTAGTTTGCTTTAGTGTTCAAAAAGTTTTTTCTAGTTGATGAGTACTAAGCAAAGCCTAGAGATCTAGACAAATACAATATTGTGATATATTTGTCTATGGCACGTTTTGCAACACCTAAGTTATTGTGTATATGTCATAGTACTAGACAATAGTCATAAGTCATCACTGCAAAAAAGATGAGGCTGCTTGCGTAGTACGATCTAGAGTATAGAATGCAATGTACACGCTACTAGGCGGAGGATATAGAAATGGTGTAATGTTGCACGTTGGGTCACTTACTAGCAAAGGCATGTGCAAGAAAACAAAAGATGACAAAAGGTAGTACGGTACTCTATGCAGTTTGGTCATTCGTCTGCGTTCACCACTCTGAAGGACTGAAACAATGTTTGGCAAAGACTTCGAATACCAACCGAACTTTCTATTTGCTTATTTCAGCTTTATCTTGGCCGGTCCAGAGCTGGGATGGGTACCTAAAATATTGATCCCTCTTTGTTGTAATTTTCTGTGAAAATCATGCGTTTCAGTACCATGCTCTTTTGCTCGACTAATTAGCACCTGCGGATACCATGATCGAGATAGCTCCCACTTGGAAATGCCCTCCATACACAGAGGCGGTCATGATAAAATTGCATCTCACACGCCTGAAAAGCGATGAGCTACTGCCTCTGAAGTCTGAACTCTGAAGGACGAAAATTGGAAAGGAAGACACCAAGATATCCCGTTTGAAAAAGGAGCACCACCAAGATTGGAAATTCCAAAAGCAGAGCCGGCTGGTAGTGCGGAGCAGAGTAGACGATGCTACTGGGCTGACACGATGGTGAACTGCGTGCGTTTTTCATGGCCCGTGTTTGCTTACTCGCATGGGTTTTTTCCTCTCATGCAACGGCTTAGCCTACTTTTGCATTCAGTTTGGTTGTTTGGAAGTCCTTTTCTACACCGTGGAAGAAACATAAGTCCGTTGTTGGGCTAGCTGTTTTAAACTTTGCAGAAACTGAATGTGTTGTTTGGTTGTGTGCAAAACGTGTGGTGTGATAACCTCTTTCGAGTGGTGAGTTACCATCCCATGTATGTACAAATAAGGTGCCAAAACTAGAATAGAAGGTAGCATACTAAACCACCAACACAGGCTTAATTTCTTAGACAACACATAATAGTAGAACTTACTTTAAAATAGAGACAACATAACTTAATTAGTTCACACCACACACCGACAAATAATCAATACAAGGTACCAACTATCACTTGGCGATCCTGGCAAGGGTTGGATCGTGCTCGGGGCACTTCTTTACCACCTTAGTCATGGAGTAGTTAAAGACTGTGAGCATGGCCGGTTCTGAGATTTCGAGGGCCCGGGGCGGAACTAGAGCCCGAGGCCCCTTAGTATACAAACCTATGGATAATAATCAATACATTTTTATACAAACAATTCTTGTTACATTCTATATGCTAAGTCAGAAAATGTTTCTTTGAGTCCAAGGGAGTAGCATTTCAACCGTTTAGATTTTTCCTATTGAAATTGTTTGATTTACTATAGGATTTTAAAATTCCGTTGTGTTAATTCGTATTTTATTTCAAAGGAATAAAATTGCATTAAGTGGAACACCTGAAAATACATGGCGTTTACAGTTCATGCAAAGAACAAATGCCATGATATTCAATTTGTACAATTTTTATTTCTAAAATTTGCCTCTTTAGAAATCCTTCCGATCAAAGAGCGTTCCGAAAATGAAAGTATTCCAACCTTAAAAAACTTTTAATGCCAAACCAGTGGCTATGACAATCTAAATCATTCGAGGCCGTTCCCAATGAACGCGAACACAACTAAACCACCATTGAATCCTACCTACTACATCCTAATGCCCCCACATAGCAGGATCATGTAGAAATGTCAGAGAGAGAGAGAGGAAAGATGCGTACCAGTTGACCAGAGAGCACAGATGGGGGGCCTTTGTCGGGGGTGGCGTCTACAACTTCTGGCCGACGCCGCCGCGCAGATGATATCATCAACCGACGCACTTGAGCTGTCGAGACCCGGATCTGACGATCTTTTTTTTTCCAGTCCATCCAATGACTCAGCCTGGAAACATGCCCGCCTGGCCGTCTTCCTACACAACATCTAGGCCTGCGTTCGAGTTCTGCTTATTTTGGGCCGTCCCAATGTAGTACAGTACAGAACACACCTGGAGGGCCCCTTGGTTTCATGGGCCCAGGGCGGCCACCCCGCTCGCCCTGCCCCAGGACCGGACCTGACTGTGAGCTTGTAGACATAGCCCTTGAGGACCTTGAAAGTCATGAAGTACCCTATCTTGGTCGTGAGTAATGGCAAATCCATTCGAACCTTGATATATGGCTATCCTTACTTGACTCTATAAGTGTTGCGGTCAGAAACCCACCGGCGAGCAGCGACGGGCAACACAGTAGAGCCGGGAGGCTCCCAGGACTGCGGCTGGCCCTGGTCCCTCCGAGCGACGGCCCGCAAAGACTCGGCACGCACGTCCGATGCTCGGTGCAAGGGCGTGCCACCTGACCTATACCGGTCGGGAAGGTGTTGGATTTGCCTCGCTTAGTTTCCTGCATGGCATACACGTAAACATTAAATACGAGCCTCGATCGGCTCTCAGGTTGTCCTGTGAATCGGCTCAAGGAGCCGATCCACCCATGATCCGTACGAGGTGTACGATCAGATGGTGGTCCTGCTTGATCAAAATAAAGCTAAAAAGACCTACTACGATTTAGGGTTTTCACCACATAATCGGAACATCCTACTCGTGATTGAGCCTGGCGGCCACGCACGGTGATCGTAAATCGACCCTAGACAAGGCCTAAAAACCAACATGAAGTTGATCCCCGGAACATCCCGTCGAGGGCTAGCAAACTACACCCTACGCGCCACTGGATCCTTCAACCCGTTTGTAAGGCCTAACTATGCAGATATTAAACTAATCCTTGAAGAATAAGGAGCAATCATAACGGATAGGATCTACTAAATAATGATCAAGCGGGGTGCCGCCCTTACACCTAAGATAGGTGTAAGGACGGCTAGACGTCTAAGGGTTGCACGGACGAAAGCATATGATACTATGAAACAATGCTAACCCTAACACATCTATGATAACTACGTTGCTCGCCATCAACAAGGCTTCAGAGCACGAGCAACGCATGAACAGCGAATAACGTGTATCGCCTAGATCGCAAGATGCGATCTAGGCAGCATGATGCTTACCCGGAATAAACCCTCGAGACAAGGGAGTTGGCGATGCGCCTAGATTGGTTTGTGGTGAACGTGATTGTTGTTTATTTCATAAACCCTAGATACATATTTATAGTCCGTAGACTTTCTAACGTGGGAATAATCGCAACCGGGCACGAGCCAAACTCTATCTAACCGACACGTATCCTACTATATTACAGATACACGGGCAAACTAGCCCAAACTTTGCATATAAGGCCGATTCATGCATTTCTTCCATGTATATCCTTCAAGCCCATCTTCAATCGCGGCCCACCTCTGATCCGGTCAAATTCTGGTGATAACACATGCCCCCCTGGTTTTGGAAATAACAATTCCAAAATCACTCTGCTTTTCCTTCGTCGGGTCATGTCGTGGCAGAGCAGAACCGTCGCAGTATCCATCATCATGATGCCTTGCCTCCTCCGCTTCTCCGCGTGACCTGGCAAATTTTTTTTTCTTTGGGCACCACTTCCTCGGAAACTGCTGTGGCATTGAATCTCCACTATATCCCCTTTTATTTAACCGCTCCAAACAGTTTGCTTCTTCATCCCCTTCGCATTAGCACTCCAAAAGCCCTCCTGCGCCACCATGTCTTCTTCCTCCTCTGCCTCGTCGGGTCTTTCCACCCAGTCCTCCTTCTCCCGCGAGCCGACGCCGGAGTGGGACCCGGAGGAGGCCCACGAGGCCAACATCCGCCGCGCCACAGAAGACGGGGACGAGTCCAGTCACGACTTCTCCGTCTGGTCTGAGGACGACAAGTCCTCGACCGACGGGGAAAGTGACCTCCGCTTCCTTGCCGACGGGGAAACGGAGGAGGAGAGCGATGACGATCGCTTCTCCTGGGACGACTTCACCTCCTCCTCCTCCTCCGAGGAGGAGGAGGAGGACGACACCTCCTCCGATGAACCGCCGGCCAAGCGCTTCTGCCCCTGGCCGGGGAACCTCAGCGACTTCGACAACGACGACGATGATGCTGACGAGGAAGACGAGGACAACGAGGGCCCTGCCGGCGGCCGCTGCAGCAGCGACGACGAGCCCGCCGGGAGTAGCGCCGACAGCGGCGACGACGGCGACGACGAGGGCAGCGACGGCCCGTAGATAGGACCCTTATCATAGGATCAGTAGTAGTATATGGGGCAATGTATCCCCTGGTACTTCCTTTTGAGAGTAATCAGCTCTTTATGTAAGAAATCCCGTTTATCAATGAAGAATTTCCCCCAATTTGATTTTGCCGATTTCCTTTATGCTAATTTAGCCAATTTCCCCTCATACTGACTTTGCCGATTGTCCACTTAGCCAATGCTCAATGAGCCGATGGCAACGCATCGGTCCTTCGACTGACGACTTTGAGATCTGGTGGATAATGTGGAAGACCCATGCCTTCAAGAGAGCCCTTAAATTCCTCCCACCAGCTCCAGTGAGCCTCTTCTGCAAGAACTCACCATCTTTGAAGAAGGTCGCGACGCAGGACCAGCCGATGACACCCCAATCGGCTTCTAAAAACAGAACATCTACCAGGTCAGCTGCCCCCCGAGCCTCAGTCAAGGCGAGAACAGCGGTGAGGACACATAGTTCAGACAAATGGACCCGAGCTCGAGCAAATCTGAGAAATCCACCACGCAGAGCCAACCAGACTTGCTACCATTGGCCTCCAAGAAACGGTCAGCCACTCTGGTCCAAGAAACGAGTGTAGCTGAGAAGGTGGCCAACTTGGCCAAGCCGACAGTAGATACACCAAAGCCGATCACCTTTTCTTCCGTCGAAAGCCGATACTGCAGACGAAACACCAACGACTTAATGAGCAAAAGGCTGCCCTGTACGCCACTACTGAGACCTCTGACAGCACTGCTGGACTGGCGACCTTGCGCAAAGGGTTGGAGGTCCTCGAAGAGAAGGTCCGGGCAACAAAAATCAGCTCGTTGTTCACTCCCTCAAGGAAGCAGAAGGCCTCGAAGCTGAACTGAAGACAGACTTGGTTGAAACCCGCGTCTTGAACACGCAGCTGGTAGATCCTGTGTAATTTGTACTAAAGTCGATGGCTGTGCATCGGCTTTGTTCCTTAGCTCTAAAGTCGATGTCACGTGCATCGGTCTGTACATCGTGGAAATTTTTTTTATCGGCCGATTTTTCTATCGGCCCCCAATATTTCACTGCACATGTATCGCACATGTTCATCTGATTAGGTGCCCCCCGAGCCGAATCTGCCAGGTAACTGCGGATATCGGCTCTGTGGTTAGCCAAGGCACTGTATTTGAACGTCGGCTCCGTTAGGACCAATGTTGACTTCTTCCAGCTCATCAGTCGACGTAAAACCGCTGCCCATTAGATCGACGTTGAACACAGGCAGAACGTATGGTGAGGATAATTTTGGCCGATTGCTGGAATCGGCCTCCATGTTGATTGAATCGCTCGATGAAGGTTTTGCAATGTTCGTCCATAGATCTTTGGGGCCGATCCCAAGGATCGGCCTCGCCACGTTTGTCCATAGGTTTGTTCTTGCTATGCGGTCAGGCCAGTGGATAAGAGCAGCCTAACCCCGTCCTTCGTCACGTCGATGCGCTCGCAGTCGTCCAAATTGATGCCTGAGAGTGGCTCTTGGCCTGTTGTCTCCCAAACGTTCATGCCAGCCGTTGAAATCTCGGCTGAATCATCTGCGTGGACGACCTCTACTTCATCTCCATCCCACTGTATTAAGCATTGGTGCATCGTGGATGAAATGCAACAGTTGGCGTGGATCCAATCTCTTCCTAGCAGGACAGCATAGGTGCTCTTGCTATCGACAATAAAGAACGTCGTAGGGATGGTTTTCCTTCCTACGGTCAGATCCACGTTCAAAACACCTTGTGCGTCAGATGCTTGGCCGTTGAAATCGCTCAGTGTCACGTTGGTCTTGATCAGATCCGAGCTAGAGCGTCCCAACCGACGTAGCATGGAGTATGGCATAATGTTGACTGCCGCTCCGGTGTCTACCGAGCATCTTGTTGACGAGCTGCCCATTGATATAGCCTCGCAAGTACGGGGCCTTCGGTGTTCAGTAACTTCTTTCTCGTGGCTTCTCAAAGATAACCGGCCGTGGGCCGCAGTCAAGTTGTGCCACAGGTGCTTCGTCTAATCCTGGAGCACTAAACTCCGTCGGAAGGATGAACACCATGTTTGTGCCAGCCGATGTCTCATCATCGGCTTTCTTTTGTCTGGGGCGCCACTCTTTCCTTTGTGGCCGGCCTTCTTCGTCCAGGGTTCGCTGAATTTTCGCGGCCAGATCAGGCCGCGCCTTCCTTAACGTGTGCAGGTATAACTTTTCGGCTTCCTCCAAACCACGTAGTCGCTGAGCCCTACGCTTTTGGGAACGGCTGAGTCCATCGGGGCACCACCTTGGCCGGTGGTACCTATCTTCCTCTTCTTCATCATCGTCCTCTAGTTCCTCGAGATCTTCTACCTGAGAGGACTCAGCGTGCTTGTTCCGAGGCGGGAGAGGCCCTAGACGTTTGAACACGGACACGTTAGCTGCATCCTTCTTCTTCTGTCTACATTACAGGCGCTTGCCGATTGTAGGCAATCGGCTCATTCCTCGAATCCCAGCGAGTGTCCGAAGAAGGGACGGTCCCGAGTGCCTATCCACGTCGTCTTGCTCTCTCGACTTTTCCTTGGCGTGGCGCTCATATCTCTCCTCGTCGTGATCATGCCGATGATGTCTCCTCGGCGTCCCTAGCCGGACGATCTCTTTCGTCCTCGCCGTTGTATCGTCGGCGTTGGTCGTATTGACTCACATATTTGTTGAGGAGGTGATCGAGAGAGAGGTCGCCGATATCTCACATTCCTCACTTCTCCCTCCGTGATGTAGCGCTTGCCATCGTGACGGAGCCGATCGCGTGGAACGGCTTCCTCCGTGTCCTTGCTATGAGAGTAGCCGCCCTCGTCTCCGTCCTTACCGAGTGGTGCCCGGGTCCTACCATGTTGATGTTGAACGAGAATCTCGGCTGGCACCCTCCAGGGTAAGTGCACTCCACCATGTTAACGGCGGGGAAGGGGTGTGTGTCGACCTTCATGGCGTACTGGCTGAAAATTAGACGCCCTTGTTCTATCGCCATTTGGACCTGCTGCCGCCACACCCTGCAGTCGTTGGTGGCGTGGGTGAACGTGTTATGCCACTTGCAGTATGGCTTTCCGTTCAGCTCCTGAGCCGTGGGGATCTTGTGGCCTTCGGGTACCTTTAGTCGCTTCTCCTTAAGTAAGAGGTCGAAAATTTGCTCAGCCTTGGTGACGTCGAAGTCAAACCCTCTTGGAGGACCTTGTGGCTTAACCCACTTACAGGACACGGGGCTTGCCCCCGAGTCCATTCAGCCACTGCTACCTCTTGATCTCCCGCAGAGCCTTCGTCTTCATCTGCCTCAACCAGGACCACCGCACGCTTGAATTTATCCTGGTATACATCTGGGTGGCGTTGTTCATATAATGACAGCTTCTGCACCATGTGCGCCAGTGAAGGGTATTCTGCTTGGGAGGCCACGTCCTTGATCGGTGATGCGAGACCCACCACCGCCAACTCGACTGCTTCTTTTTCAGTCACACGAGCCGAATAGCATCGGTTCCTAACGGTTCTGAAGCGCTGGATGTATTCTGACACTGTTTCTCCGCGCTTCGTCGTACTTGTGCTAGATCGGCAATGCCGGTCTCGAAGCCTCCGAGTGATACCGCATGTGGAACCGCTCCTCCAACCGCTTCCAAGTCCGGATTGAGTCCGGTGGCAGCGATGTGTACCACCCGAAAGCCGATCCCGTGAGGGACCGTGCGAAGAACCTCACACGCAGCTCATCCGATGCTCGAGATCGTGCCCAGCTGTGCCAAATATCGGCTCACATGCTCGATTGAGCCGGAACCATCCGATCCACTAAACTTGGAGAATTCAGGGAGCCGATATTTGGGTGGTAGTGGGATCAACTCGTACTCGTTGGGGTACGGCTTGGAATAGCCGATTGCCCTCCTTTCGGCACCATGCCGAACTGGTCTCTCAAGATTGTACTGATCTGATCCGCGGTGCCGGGCTGCAGGAGTCGAACTCTGAAGATTTGCCGGAGTGGCATACTTAGCCAGCCATGCTTGCTTTTCAAGCTCTGAGCCAACTGCAGGAGTTGGGCTCTGGAGGTTTATCGGGGTGACATACTTAGCTAGCCACGTCTGCTTCTCAAGATCGGTTCCCGAAGTTCCTCCTGCTGTTCCAGAAGTCCCTGCTGTTGCAGTCTGGTTTGTGAGTGCCCAGTTACTGCAGTCTGGCATGTATGTGCACGTGTATCCGTGAGGGATCTCCTTAGGCGCCTCATGCAAGAACTGGTAATCACTAGGGTCACCACCGATCTTGTAGACGACGTATGCCGGTGAACTCGGCACTTCTGGTGCTGCCAACGCGAATGGCAGCGGTGGACGGGACTAGAGTGGCATCTCTCCTTGGTGAGTCCCTAGAGCTGGTCCTGACGGAGAGTACTGATGCCTCATGATTTCCTGGATCACCCGAAGAGCGACACGCTCCAAAGTGTTCACCAGGTGACATAGGCATCCCAAATGGGCCTGCCTAATATAGTACCCGGGGTTTATTGAAGGCCCACTACCCGAAGAATAAGAAGACTCGAGAGTCCAAGATGTATTTAAGGAAAAGATAGAGTTGTAATAGGAAGTGTTATTTGTAATCTGGCGGGATGAGTTAGAAACCATCCCGGACTCTGTAATCCTTGTATAGCACGAATCCCTCGGCTCCACTTATATAAAGGGGGGGTCGAGGGACGAGAAGATCATCGAATCATTGTCTGCAAACCCTAGTTTTCATATTCGTCGAGTACTTTTCGACTGAAACCTTCGAGATCTACTTGCCCTCTACTTCTAACTAAACCCTAGCCTACAATCCATAGGCATTGACAAGTTAATCCCTTGTCAATTGGCGCCGTCTGTGGGAATTAGAGGCGTAAGGATCTGATCTCGATGGCACGTTCAAGATCTTCGACATCGTCAACGGAAGCAACACTATGGATCGAGGTAAACAGATCGCTACTGGTCCTGTCGATTTTGTTCCTCACCCACCCTCCCGTTTGGATGCATATGCGTATCTGGCGGAGCCCTTGGAGATGACGTTCGGAAGGTTCCACTTTCGCGTCGAGAAGGAAGGATCGTATCGTGTCGAAATTCCGATTTCGTCGGGATCGTCGGCGGTCGATTCCGAATTTTCAAGCTATGCATCATCAACTGAGTCAGAAGAAGAAACTTCGGCAACACGCTACGTCAACATCAGAGCAAGAGAGAAACTCGCCAAGATCTTCAGCAACGCATCGTTTGAGTCATCTGCGGACTCATATATAAGCGATGGCTCAAGCGATGTCGACAGTTACGACTTCATCGACAAATCTCTCACAGTGGGCAAGGTCTTCATCAATCCCAACAACGATGTCACCAAACCCAACATAGATCTGAGTACAAAATATCATCGATTTATGCTATCGAAGATCAAGAGGAAACATCGGAGGCTTTCGACCAATTGGGAAATCCTTTTGTCGATCCCTCAGATCTAAGGAGAGGTATGGGCACTAAATATGTCGGGACCACACCACGCGTCGAGTCCAACTTCCACGAGCAGCACTGGGATAGAGCGGCAAAAGCCATAGATGGTTCAGAACCAATGACGACAACAGCTACAGCTCAAGAACTGCAAGCTTATCAATATATGCTCGCACGAACTGCCCGAGAAATAGAAAAACAGACGGCTGAGTTGAACAGGAGAAAGGCGGCAGCTTCTGCATCCAGCAGGAGAAGGGCAGATCTAAGTGGACAGTCTAGAATTTCGGGTGATAGCCACGGGGAAGCTCGGAACGAGAGGAAGATCAAGGCTACAACACATACCCGAAGCGGACGAGAGAATACTTGGTTCAAAACCTCGACATGTCCTTTATGTCGATAGATACAAGAGGAAATATTATCCCTAGGACACCGGAAGCTGGGTATATGGCGACACAAGCTTACATCCTCGCATCCAAGCCACCCCCGGGAGATCCAAGGGAAACATTATACAACATGGCATTGGCGGGAGTTGGAGCTATGGGGACGGCGTTCGTAGCAACGCCTCCCGGAAGGAGCGAGCAAGGCAAAATAGTCCACGACCTGCGGCGATAACGGCGGCAGCTCCGGAAGGACCAAGTGGAGCAAGAGACACGGGAGTACAAGCAAGGGTCGACGAGCAAGGCAAAGCGGGAGAGATCATCGGCGGTCCCGGAGCTTAATGACGAGGATATGTGCGGTCTACCGTGCTTCACGAGAAGAGTCCGAAAAACTCGAGTCCCCTCGGGATTCAAGTTACCCGATCACTTCAAAAAGTTTGACGGCACTGCAAGATCCGGAAGAGCTGGTTAATTGATTACCTCGAGACGGTGAAGCTAAGCTGGAGGAACTAGAGCAACAGCGATGCAAAGTATTCAGGTGCACTTAAGTGGAGCCGCACGATCTTGGATCAAAAAACTTCCGCCGAGGATCCATCGACAGTTGGGAAAGTTTCGAGGACGTTTTCGTCAAGAACTTCGAGATCCACATGCAAGAAGCCTGCATCGTTGGAAGAGCTGAGGGCGTGTCGACAAAAGCCAGATGAGTCAATGAGAAAATACATCCAAAGGTGGAACATCATAAAAAACTCGGCGAGAAAATATATCGACGAGAGAGCAATAGATGCGTTTGTCGCGGGAATCGGGCGCGGAGATTTTGTCGAGGACTTGGGAAGGACCAATCCAAAAACGAGTATCCGCGTTGATGGAGATAGCAAATAGATGGGCGAGACGGAGAAGACGCTGTCCACAATAAACGACACAGGTCGCCGGAGGAGGACCGTGGTCGAAATTATCGAGACGAGGCGACGATTTCCTCGAGCGGTATCCGAATTACGACGCCCCGGGGCAAATTTCGGCAGGATTTCGGTCAAATACAGGAGGAAGCAACGAGAGATGATTATCGGAGAAGCAATGAGCAGCGAGGCGATAATAGGGACGACTCCGTAACGAGGCAAAATAGCGGGCCAAGGTTTCCACGACCTTTCATGTCTCCCGAAGAAATGCTTGAACGGACCGTGCCGGATGCATTTCTTCCTCGACAGCAATGGGAAAAGACGGTCGGGACACTGCGGAAAGATTGTCGAAACTTTCAAGCAATGTTCGAGATGTGCGAGAAACGCTCACGCACGAGCAGCACGAGAGAAACCCTCGGGAGCCTAGGAGCGAAATTCATCTACCGCCACCTCCCGCGATTACGGAAGGCAATCAACACCAGCTCAGAATAGCGGCAGCACTCGCACCACCACCCTATGTTGATCCTAACTCCAACGGAGCGGTGTCGATGATTCGAAGGGAAGGCCATCTAATAG
Organism: Lolium rigidum; assembly: GCF_022539505.1. NCBI lineage: Eukaryota > Viridiplantae > Streptophyta > Magnoliopsida > Poales > Poaceae > Lolium > Lolium rigidum. The sequence goes on along the minus strand of NC_061514.1, from coordinate 75,858,680 downwards.
AGCTCAAAAAGTAATCTCACGACAGGTGTTTATGGCGAGAGAAAATGCCTCCACCAACGATTGAGTACCTCAATTGGTCGGGACAAGATATCGGTTTCACAATAGCAGATCATCCGCGAGCAAGTTCCTCGACCAGGGCGGTCGAGCACTTATTCTGCCGGCGGTTATTGCGGGCTTTGATGTTTCTCGAGTATTCATAGATGGTGGCAGCAGCTTAAACCTTATGTATGCGGATACATTGAGGAAGATGAACATATCCTTAGCAAACCTGAAGCCAACGAGACACAAGGTTCCACGGCATCACACCGGAGAAACCAAGTTACCCATTGGGGAAGATCAACCTCGACGTTCGGTTTGGAACCCGAGAAAATTATAGAATCGAGACCGGAGTTTGAAGTCGTGGATTTCCCATCGCAGTACCACGCTTTGTTGGGACGACCAGCATACGCTAGATTTATGGCAGTACCACACTATACATACACTGTTATGGAGATTGCCTGGACCCAAGGGACCAATCACGGTCAAAGGGAGTTTTGCCTTAGCCGATAAGTGCGACAAGGATTTCCATCGGTTATCGAAACCTTCGGGATGCAAGCGGAATACTTGGCGTCGAAGAGCATGACCGATTACGACGTATTGCCGGACGTCGGAAGGCCAAATAAAGAATCAACTTTCAACACGAGAGAAAAATTCTAAGGAGGTGCAGATTCACCCGACGGATCCAAAAAGACGACATCCATTGCAAACAACATGGATATCGCATAGGAAAGCGCGCTCGTCGAGTTCCTCCGTGAGAAGCTGGAAAATCTTCGCATGGTGTCCAGCTGACATGCCAGGAGTACCCAGGGAACTTGCCGAGCACCACCTAAATTTGGATCCAACAGCGAAACCAATCAGACAACCTTTGCGGCGTTTTCGGAACCAAACCGCAAATCCATGCTATCAGAAATAAATCGACTAGAGGAAGCTGGTTTTATCAGAGAGATATCTACAGAAGCCACATGAGTCGCTAACCCAGTGATGGTGCCAAAGAAAAACACGACGAGTCCTTCGCATGTGCGTCGACTTCACGTGTCTCAACAAACATTGCCCTAAGGATCACTTTCCCCTCCCAAGGATCGATCAAATCATCGACTCCACGGCAGGTTGTGAACGTCTTTCCTTTTTGGATGCATACTCTGGTTATAACCAGATCAGATTAAAAGAAGAGGATGAAGTCAAAACAGCGTTTATTACACCTTACGGCGTATTTTGTTACAAGACAATGCCCTTCGGTCTAAAAATGCGGGAGCAACATATCGAAGGATGATCAGAAGTGTTTAGCAACACAGATTGGGAAAAACGTGCAAGTATACATCGATGATGTCGTCATAACATCAAAAAAGGGAACAACGTTGATCGAGGATCTCAAAGAAACTTTTGACAACCTCGACAAATTCTGCCTCAAGCTGAACCCGACGAAGTGTTCTTTTGGCGTCCCAGCAGGAGAACTTCTGGGGTTTCTAGTTTCAGCAAGAGGGATTGAAGCAAATCCCGACAAAATACAAGCCATAGTAACAATGAGGAAGCCAACGAAGTTGAAGGAAATACAGACAGCTAACTGGGCGAGTCGCAGCTTTAAGCAGATTCGTCGCCAGGTTAGGAGAGAAAGCGTTACCATTTTATGCGCTGATAAAACAAGGAGATAAATTCCAGTGGAACGAAGAAGCCGATAGAGCTTTCGAGGATCTAAAGCGAAAAATCTCGACACCACCAATCCTGGTAGCTCCAAAGGAAAAGGAACCTCTCCTGCTATATATTGCAGCTACACCCCAAGTGGTTAGCACGGTGTTAGTTGTCGAAAGAGAAGAAGAAGGGAAAATCCATGGAGTGCGGCGACCGGTATACTTCGTGAGCGAAGTCTTGTCGCCCTCAAAACAAAGGTACCCTCGGTACCAAAAGCTAGCATATGGAGTGTTCACGACAGACACGAAAATTGCGTCACTATTTTTCGGCACACCCGATCATAGTGGTCAATGAAGCTCCTTTGTCAAACATACTTGAACAACCCGAAGCCACGGGTCGTGTCTCCCTTTGGGGAATAGAACTTTCCCCTCGGGACATCACGTACGAAAAAGAAAAGCAATAAAGTCGCAAATACTACCGAGACTTCATCGCAGAGTGGATGGAGTTGCAAAATACGGGACCCCAGATTTATCGAGAACCTGGACTATGAACTTCGATGGGTCCAAGAGGCTTGAAGGGGCTGGCGCAGGAGTAGTACTCATATCACCCTGAAGGCGACAAGTTGAAGTACATCCTTCGGATGACGTTCCCTAACGCATCTAACAATGAAGCGGAATATGAGGCTCTCATACACGGGATGAAGATGGCGAAAGCACTGCGGAGCAACTCGACTAAAAATCTTTGGCGACTCACGGTTGGTAGCTCAGCAAGTTATGAACCAATGTGACACGATCAATGATAGCATGATGGCATACAAGGAGGTGTACAATGAGCTCGAGAAATTGTTCGATGGATGCGAAGTAAATCATATTAGCAGATTGAGCAACGACGAAGCCGACGTTCTTGCAAACATCGGGTCGCGAGTGCCTTGCGGTCCCACCGGGTGTATTTTGGGAGGAGATAACGAGAGAGATCCATCGAGACGATAAAATCAAAAAAGAAAGAGAAGAAACCCTCGGGGGCTATCAAGGAGAAGCAAGAGGAAGAAGAAGAGGAGCAAGACCTGGTCCTAGTAATACAGATACCATGGATGCAGCCATACATATCATATATCCTCAGGAAAGAAATACCTGATGATCCAATTGAGGCAAGGCAAGTAATTCGACGCTCCAAAGCTTTCACGGTGGTCAAGGGAGAATTATATAAGCGAAGTATTTCAGGCGTCTTGCAAAGGTGCGTTACACCCGAAGAAGGAAGAATAATCCTAAAGGACGTACATGAAGGAATATGTGGCCACCACGCAAGTAGTCGAGCTATCGCAGCCAAGGTTTTTCGGGCAGGATTCTACTGGTTAACAGCAATAGAGGACGCTAAGGACATAGTACGAACTTGCGACGCATGTCAAAGGTTTGCCGCAAAACCTCACTCTCCAGCAGCGAGCTAGCACCAATACCTTTGTCATGGCCCTTTGCACAATGGGGACTCGACATGGTAGGCAAGTTACACAAATCGTCGCCAGGAGGAAAGGAATACATGCTAGTAGCTGTCGACAAATTCACAAAGTGGATAGAAGCGAAGCCGATAAATTCACCAGACGGAGCATCTGCAGTAAAATTCATAAAAGACCTCGTCTTCAGATTCGGAGTGCCCCACAGTATCGTCACAGACAACGGCAGCAACTTCACGTCCAATGAATTCAAAGACTATTGCAAAGAGGTGGGTATCAAGCTGAACTTTGCATCAGTTGCACATCCTCAAACCAATGGGCAAGTCGAGAAAGCCAATGGCATCATCTGCAATGGCATCAAGAAGCGCTTGTTAGGACCACTAGAAAAAGCTCGACATACACGGCACGAGGAACTACCAAGTGTGTTGTGGAGCATCCGAACAACTCCAAATACGGCGACACGGAAACTCCGTTTTTCTGGTACATGGAGCAGAAGCAGTATTGCCAATCGAGATAGAGCACAACTCTCCACGTGTCGCGGAATATGACGAAGAAACGTCGAGAAAAGCGCTAGAAGATGATGTGGACGCACTCGATGAAGCTCGAGATGAAGTATTGTCTCGAGTAACCAAATATCAACAGGACTTGAAGAATTACCACAGTCGACGTTTGCGGCCAAGATCTTTTCAGGTGGGCGACCTAGTTCTTCGGCTCACGCAAAAAAGTCATGAAAAACTCGAGTCACCATGGCTCGGTCCTTACATCGTTACGGAAGTAATCGGAGGAGGAGCATACAGGATAAAGGACAAGAAGACGGGGGTGGAGGAGCCAAACCCACGGAACGTGGCGCAACTCGGGCGGTTCTACGCCTAGAGTCGAAATATAGTCCTTGTAAAACTTCAATGTCCTGAAACGCCCGCGAGTTTTCAGACGCACTCTTTTCCTTTTTCGGGGCACCGAGTGGGGCCGGAGAAGGTTTTTAATGAGGCGGGCTCGCGGTGCTTTGCAATATAATAAAGATAGTGGCTATATCACCTTTTTCTTTGTCAACGCGACCAAAGTCATCGCTCCGACGAATTTCAATATAGTTCATCGATAAAAGAAGAAAAAAATCTTGCCTTGGTATTCAAATACCTCGTGAGTCAATAAAAATACAAAATAGTACTCGGTAAAAGCTCGGGGCTCATATTTGCCTTCAATATATAAATGCCTTGGTCCACAACCTCGCAAATATACAAATATAGTAAAAAGTCACCGAAACACTCGGGGGCTAGGCAAACATAGAAATATAATGGTTGCTTTACAATATAGTCAGGGACTACAAAGAAGAAATTTCTACAAGAAGCAAATAACTAGTCTTGATTCGAGTATGTCATCAAGAGTAACTCGTTCTCTTCGGGAGCAGCACCAAGAAAGTCGGCATAATGGCCATCGGCAAAAAAGTCGGCATCCATCCGAAGAAGGTCCTCAATCATTTCTTCGGCTATAGGTGTAACCTTCGTGTTAATCCTATCAACACCAACTCTCCGACGTTTTACCTTTTGATGAACCCTCTCGACAACTTGGGCAAGGTCAAGCTTCGAGTGACAGATCCGGAGCATGATAAGAGCAAATCGGCACCAGACTACCGGTTGTGCTTTGACAAAATCGTGGATACTGCGAGCATCCTTGAACCTTTCCATCAATTCGGGAAGAGTTTTTGGTTGGACATTCCGAGGAAACATGGAGTTGTAAACCATGGATAAGGTTTTGGTACGAAGTGAAGGAAATCACGGGTTTGAGAGGTACGATCCCGAAATCCGGTGATTTGGCGGGTCCTCTCCGGAGTGGCCCAAAACAAAGAACCATGGTCCAAGGAAAGATTGACAAGGAAGTTTGTCCTAGTGTTTACCCTCTCTTCCTCGGCAGCGACATCAATAAAGGCACCTATCAACGCAACGAAGGGACAACCTTTAGGAGACAATAGCATGAAGATGAAAGATATCACAAGACGAGACAAACATACCCGACATATCCGCACAGAGCGTCATTCATTAACTCGAGCATGAAATTTTCTCGAGTGACCGCTTTTCGGCTTCGAAACAGCAATCTCCTTAGCAGCCACGGCCTCGCGGGCTTGCTCGAAGGGCAACTTTTCGGCTTCGAGATGATTTACGAGACTTGCTCCATCATCACAAGTGTTTGCTTTTCGCATACGAAGTTGTTGTCGAAGATCATTCAATTCTTGCGACAAGGTATCATCGACGAGTGCGATATCGATATCAGTTCTCTCCGGCGGGAAGAAGGCGAAGCATTGGAAGGAGTAGGAATTGGAGTATAGTTATCAAATATCAAGCTGAAATTTAAACAGAACAACATTAAAAAACGAGGCAAAGATAGAGTTCTTCATTAATCTCTTGAGAATAATTACAAGGGCACTACGGTGGAGCTAGGGAAATAAGTGTCGCCAAAAGACTACTTTGGCGACAAGAGCAAAGAAGCAAAAGAAAAACGAGAGGCATGCAACTAGACCTCCGGCCTTGACGAACTAGGAGTCGACGTTGGCTTGATCCCGAGATACGCCAAGATTTTCTTCGTATTGGGCTTGGCCGCCTTCATCAGTGACTTCCACCTCGACTGCTCTATCTGATCGGTGTCGCCAACCTTCGTCCAGTCGAGTCTGCTGGCGTCGGCAACTGAGCAACGAGTATTTTCAACGACCACCTTCATATTCTCATGGCGCATCTTCAGCCCAAGATCTTCGATGTATTGAAAAGCTTGGCAAGGTCAAGGAAAGTCGAGGGTTCCTCTTTCTTCGGGAAGAAGTAGGGGAACAACGCCGACAAAGCCCCATCGGCATTGGCCACGCCTTCACGAATTTCGCGTCCATGGGACTCTAGAAGAGAAAGTGCGTCAAGAAGAGGGTCATTGACGAGGCTTCTCCAGGTCAAAATCTTGGTTGGTTTGGGCTGCCACATAAGAAAGAACACTAGTCAAAAACCAAGAAACAAGAAGTACAAACAAAATAGAAGGGACAAGTGATATTACTCAGTGTACGTCGACTTTGCGAATTCAAACGCTTGATGATCCCTTGTTCTCGTGCAACTTGTGCAGATTTTTGCTCGTGCAAGGCAGATTCAGCATCCTTGAGCCTTTGCTGCAATTCTTCGACACTAGCAGCCTTTGCTTTGGCATCATCGGCTTCAGCTCTGGCTTCGCTAGCAGCAAGCTCAGCTTTCTTGCGAGCCGTTTCACTTTGCTCGAGTTTTCGAGCAAGTGTCTCGGCACGTTGGTTAGCCTCCGCAAGTTTTTCTGTTGAGATGTGGAAAAGAAAGATCAAAAACAGCGACAGGCAGCATGAGTAAAAAAAAAAAAAAAAAAAAAAGGGGCGAGTATCAAAGTTGTTACCTTCGGCTCTGCCGGCATACTCGCGGTACCCAATAAATTGGGACCCGATGCGGATAAGATCCTTGATCATAGGCTATCAAAGAAGAAGAAAAGAAGGGGAAAAACTTCGGCATTACAAAAAGTAAGGCTCCATAAAAGCTAAAAAGAGTAAAGATGGATCTCGATAAACTTACATCATCCAAGAGGCTGCGACGAAGAGCTGCCCAATTGAGGAGGAGGCTCAACGATCATTTCAACCCTTGCCCTTTTTGGCGAAGGGACAAGGGGGCTTGACGGTGGAGTAGTGGTGACGACGTTTTGTTGAGGAGTCGATGTTTCATCTCCTTCAACTAGCGTGTACGAAACAAGTACGATACGTGACGTGCTTGTCCGAGGAGCCACGTCGATGACTCGGTACTTCTTCTTCCTCATCGCTAGTGAACAAAAAAGTCGACGAGCATAAAAAGCAAGACAATATAAATATTTCGAGTACAAAAAAAGGGGGAGAGATAAAGTCGACTTACGAGCTGATGAGGGATTCAACATAAGGATCGTAAGCTGACCTCGGATGAGAAGGAACAACTTCTTCAGCCTTAGAAATGCCAGAATCCTCGGCATCAGTCCTTTTCCTTTTGTTCTTGGGAGAGACAGCAGGAGGAAGGGACTCAGTTGATTCACTGGCCTCAGATTCAATTTCTTGCCCATGGGAAGCCGCAGATTTGTGAGAACCCGCGACTTCACTTTCAGGAATAGAAGAGCCCTGAGTATCGTCGGCAACGATGGTCATTTCTTCGACCTCTCCACCCTCGGGGAAGAGGAGGAAGGGAAGTTATACTAGGATGGTCCTGAAAAAATAGAAACCAAAGAAAACGTAAAGAGATGACAATACAATGAGATGCAGAAAAAAGGCGCAACAAGATAAAAATGCGGAAAGACAAAATACCTTGGGGAGTGGATTGGTGGAGCTGTATGGTTCTACGCGACAAGAAGAAGGAACTGGATCTTTGCCCAGGCGAGAAAGCCTTCGAACCAACTTCTCCAAGTCCTTGGTGGAAAGGTCACCGGAGATTCTGTTGGCGTCATTTTCACCGAGTACGTCCAAAGGGGATTTTTCGAGCACTGAAGAGGCTGCACTCTAATCCTAAGGAAGTAGGCGGTGATTTGAACACCGAGATAGCTCCTTGCCTCGAGTATTTTGAAGGCTGGCGAATCGCGAGACATGAGCGCCTCTGTCGCCTTTTCTCTTCCTCGAAGCTTCGGCATCCCGGGAGCGACGGCGCTGAATTTTGGCATTCCCGTCGAAGGGAATTATGTTGTGCTCAACGGAGTTGGCGCTTTCTTCGTGAATGTAAAGCCACCTCTTGCGCCATCCTTGGACGGAATCGGAAACTTGACGTCGAAATAATCGACATCGGTACGAACACGAGATAACAACGCCACCTATGTTATAAGTGACGTTGTGGGAGCCATTGCGGCGGATGCGGAAGATGCGTTTCCAAAGAGCCCGGTTAGGAGCGACTCCAAGAAAGCATTCGCAAAGGGTGATAAAAATAGAAATGTGAAGGATGGAATTGGGGGTCGGATGATGCAATTGAATCCCATAAACGAAAAGAAGGCCGCGGAGGAAATCATGAATTGGAGGCGAAAGGCCGCGGATCAGATGGTCAACAAAACTAACCCGGTACTCCATCGGAGGATTGGGATAGCTTTCTTCGCTAGGAAGCGGATGGCGTCCTCCTTCTTCATAAGGCCGAGCCTCTTCAGCATGTTGGTATCCTGGTTGGAGATTTTCGATCTCTCCCACTCAAGATCCTCAGCGGCCATCTTAGATTCCGGAGTGCTGTGGCGAGTTAGGCGCACGCGCGGTGGCATCAACGGCAATGGGTGGAGCGATGTATGCGAGTGCGGGAAAATCAGAGAAACTTGGGCGCAGAGGAAGTTTTGCGAAGAGGAACAGGTGAGCGGCGCAAGCAAGGGGATGAACGGAGGTTGAAGATAGGTTTATATAAGAATTAGGGGTCGCAGTGTACCGTTGGATGAGGAAATCGTGTGGTGAGAATGGATCTTCTAGGCGTTACCGTACGTGCGCCAGAAAAAGCGGAGGACGTGTGTCCCCCACTTGCACGATGTGCCAACGTGGTGGAAACGATGGACCCACAAAGCAGAAAAATCTCGACCATTGATACAGTTGAAGAAAATTTGACAAGGGAAAATACGTCGACAAGAAAAATAAAAGAAGAATGGCGACAGGTTACGTTATTTGAATATTTCGGGAGCCTTTGGACAGAAACAAGTTTTTGCCCAAATGCTCGGGGGCTACTTTGAAAAAAAAAAAGAGGAAAATTTCGAGTATGACAATATAGAAAATGTTGAGCCTACAGTCAAGCACAAGTTCTTGGCTGTAGCCTCGGGGGCTACTCCCATCAGGAGCGCTGTTCGCGCACCCGACAAATAAAAAAAAAAAAAAATAGAGAAAAAAGAAAGAGAGAAGAAGAAGGAGGAAAGAATATCAGGAGATAATGGCAATATAGCGACAAGGTGGACTAAAATGTTGAGCCTACAACCAAGCACAAGTTCTTGGCTGTAGCCTCGGGGGCTACTCCCATCGGGAACGCTGTTCGCGTGCCCGATGAAATTAACAAAGGAAAAATAGAACAAGCAAGAGAGTATATTTCGAGTTATCGTTAAACTCTCCATATACTCCCATCGGGAAAGTAATATAAGTCATATTTGACTCGATAAAATGTGCCATTCCAACAGCCGGAAAAGCACTCGACAATATATTCTCAGAACGCCGAAGTTGCGATCAATTTCCGAATGCCGCAAAATTGCGAAGGTAAGACCCCGGACCTATTCTCGCTGGGCGTGGCATCGCCGAAGACTGCGCTCTGCTACTTTTATCCGTATCAACGAGATACGAAGAAAAATCCTAACGGACGCGTTAGGTACTCGATAAATTTAGCCGGGACTCGACGGAATGGTAAGACCTTAAGCGGCGCTGTCGAAGTTTACACCGGTATCCGAAATCATGTCCGGGGACGTGATTTTGAAGTAGGTTTTTGCGGATTGCCACTAGAGCAGTTAACTAGTACCGATCCGTCGGATGAACTAGCCCCAACTACCAATATCCCTGTACAATATAGAATTTTATGAGAAAAAGTATAAAAGTTAGAGCTTTCGAGTAAAAATAAACGGTGGAGATTTTCCACGATTCTACGATTCAAGCAAAATCTCGGGGGCTCTCGACATAGGCATCCCAAATGGGCTCGCCTAATATAGTACCGGGGTTTATTGAAGGCCCACTACCCGAAGAATAAGAAGACTCGAGAGTCCAAGATGTATTTAAGGAAAAGATAGAGTTGTAATAGGAAGTGTTATTTGTAATGCGGCGGGATGAGTTAGAAACCATCCCGGACTCCGTAATCCTTGTATAGCACGAATCCCTCGGCTCCACTTATATAAAGGGGGGTCGAGGGACGAGAAGATCATCGAATCATTGTACGCAAACCCTAGTTTTCATATTCGTCGAGTACTTTTCGGTTGAAACCTTCGAGATCTACTTGCCCTCTACTTCTAACTAAACCCTAGCCTACAATCCATAGGCATTGACAAGTTAATCCCTTGTCACCAGGTTCTCAGAATGGCGGTGCAGCGAATGAGCTACCATGAAGTTAATCTCATGACGCAGAGACCTGGTGCGTTCTTCTGACGGGGCGGACAGGTCCACTCCATCGAGCGCACTTTCAGGTGAGAACCCTTTCCACCTGATGCCGTGTGAGCGGGTTCTGTGAAAAGAGCCGATGAGGTCGGCTTCGAGGATTGCTTTGACCTCGTCATACTTCTTCTTGAGCTCCTCGGTCAGATCCTCGTACGTGGTCGGAGTGCCTTCCGCCATCTCGGATGTAGATGGCGATGCGGTTGATGTCGAAGACCGTCCCACCGGGCGTGCCGGAATGTGTTGCGGTCGAAACCCACCGGCGAGCGGCGACGGGCAACACAAGAGAGCCGGAGGCTCCCGGGATCTGCGGCTGGCCCTGGTCCCTCCGAGCGACGGCCCGCAAAGACTCGGCACGCACGTCCGATGCTCGGTGCAAGGGCGTGCCACCTGACCTATACCCGGTCGGGAAGGTGTTGGATTTGCCTCGCTTAGTTTCCTGCATGGCATACACGTAAACATTAAATACGAGCCTCGATCGGCTCTCAGGTTGTCCTGTGAATCGGCTCAAGGAGCCGATCCACCAATGATCCGTACGAGGTGTACGATCAGATGGTGGTCCTGCTTGATCAAAATAAAGCTAAAACGACCTACTACGATTTAGGGTTTTCACCACATAATCAGAACATCCTACTCGTGATTGAGCCTGGCAGCCACGCACGGTGATCGTAAATCGACCCTAGACAAGGCCTAAAAACCAACATGAAGTTGATCCCCAGAACATCCTGTCTAGGGCTAGCAAACTACACCCTACGCGCCACTGGATCCTTCAACCCGTTTGTAAGGCCTAACTATGCAGATATTAAAATAATCCTTGAAGAACAAGTGGAGCAATCATAACGGATCGGATCTACTAAATAATGATCAAGCGGGGTGCCGCCCTTACACCTAAGATAGGTGTAAGGACGGCTAGACGTCTAAGGGTTGCACGGACGAAAGCATATGATACTATGAAACAATGCTAACCCTAACACATCTATGATAACTACGTTGCTCGCCATCAACAAGGCTTCAAGCACGAGCAACGCATGAACAGCGAATAAACGTGTATCGCCTAGATCGCAAGATGCGATCTAGGCAGCATGATGCTTACCCGGAAGAAACCCTCGAGACAAGGGAGTTGGCGATGCGCCTAGATTGGTTTGTGGTGAACGTGATTGTTGTTTATTTCATAAACCCTAGATACATATTTATAGTCCGTAGACTTTCTAACGTGGGAATAATCCCAACCGGGCACGAGCCAAACTCTATCTAACCGACACGTATCCTACTATATTACAGATACACGGGCAAACTAGCCGAAACTTTGCATATAAGGCCGATTCATGCATTTCTTCCATGTATATCCTTCAAGCCCATCTTCAATCGCGGCCCACCTCTGATCCGGTCAAATTCTGGTGATAACAATAAGTTTCGAGAATTGACAATTTTTGATGCAATCTCATGTGTGCAGCTCATCTACGGCTCATCAAGGAAGGTTTCAAGCCATACGACCCAAGCAATCTCTCGAGAAGGGAGGTGGTGGACGGCCAACTCAACGCCACTACCCTCCACATGATCCACTTGGCGGTGTCTCCTAAGGACCGTGATCACATTCGCACCCTCAAGACTGCCAAGGAGGCTTGGGATAGGCTTGACGAGTTATTCCTTGAAAATGAGAGCACCCAAAGCTCTAAATACGATGAAGTCAACACCGCTGCCGATGGTTTCGTGATGAATGAAGGAGAATCTGCCGAATACATGTACCGGCGCCTCACCGCGCTTACCGTGTAACTAAGAGATCTTGGTGCCTCGTTTGCTGGTGACCAATGGGTGAAGAGAAAATTGTACAATGCCCTATTACCTACAATGCCCTATTACCTTATGAGGAACCAAGATTGACCGCCATCCGTTAAAACTCCTGCTACCGCGCCATGACATAAAATGAGGTCCTTAGCGAGATCATCGCTATGGATATCTCAAAGAAGAATGCGAATGAGCTAATCACATGAGCCCACAATGCTCGCAAACCGACCGAAACAACCAAAGGGAAAGACAGAGTGAATAGCATAAAACCACCACATTGATGACGAAATTTACCGTATACTACCACTTTATGTTTGCGGGACAGAAAACCACCACATTTTGCTCGGTTTTTTGCGGAATGCCCTAAACCCGAATTGAACGCGAATTGACAGGGAATTTGACTAGTCGGGGCTGAGGTGGCATCACGATTAGTGAACCCGCCGACGTGGACCTTGGTCCCACCTGTCGAGCAACATTAAAAAAAATAAAAGTATGGAAAATTAAAAAAAAGAGAGATCATCTGCTGATCCGACCGTGCTTCTTAGGCCGCCGCTGCGCTTCTCCGGTCAGGCCCTGCCGCCCAACTACGGCACTCCGGCGAGGCTCCGGCGGCGCGCGTAGCAGGGGCCGGCGGCGAGCGACTGCGGAGCAGGGGGCCGGCGGCGCGCGTGCGAGGCGGGGGCCGCCGGCACGCGCGAGCGAGAGCGGTGGGCCGGCGGCGTGCGCGCGGGAGTGGAGCACGGCCGACGGCGCGAGCGGAGCAGGGCTCTGGCGGCGCGCGTAGCAGCGGCCGGAGGGGCGCGACTACGGAGCAAGGGGCCAGTGGCGCGCGAGCGGAGCAGGGCCAGCGGCGCGAGCGGAGCACGGCCGGCGCGCGAGCGGAGCAGGGCCGGTGGCGCTAGAGCGGAGCAGGGGCCGGTGGTGGTGGTTGTCGGATGGGGAAGGAGATGACCTTCCCACATTAGTTTTTTAGGATTTTAATTTTTTTTAATTGAGCTGACATGTGGGACCTAGTTCACATCACCAAATTATGCCACCTCAGCCCTGTCAATTCGCGTTCAATTCACGTTTAGCGCATTCCGCAAAAAATTGAGCAAAATCTGGTGGTTTTTTGTCCCGCAAACGTAAAGTGGTGGTAGATGGTAAATTTCACCAACAAAGTGGTGGTTTTATGCTATTCACTCGGAAAGACACGATCGAGTATGTGTCTACGTTTCAACCCAAACTAACGAAAACGGACCTATTTCGTGTTCCAAATAGATTGCAGGAGTGGAGATGTCCTAAACCTGCCGTCGAGCCCGACCGGCCGGCTAGCTGGACGGGCCAAACACGGCCCAGATGTCTAGCCGTCGCGTTCTTCGACTTGGAGAGCAGGGTGTGGCTCAGCAACTGTCACGTACCTAAACCAAGCATCACTGACGCCTGCAGGGTGGGGCAAAAGGATAAGACGCCCGGCTGTCAATAGCCACGGCATGCATACCTGGCCGAGCTCTCAGCTGGAAGCCATGGAGAGAGCCTGCAGCCCCGCGCTGAGGCTGCTGCCCAATCCGATCACGAAGCAGCTTCCGAGCAGCTGGAGCCACGGCAGATGCAGAAGCTTGGCCGTTCACGCGCGGCTTCCAACCGAAGATGATTACGCTGCCGAGTCACCGAAGAGAGTTCAAGTTACACAGGTGAATACTGGCATACTACTTCCGGAACTAGAATGCAGAGCTGCTCATCACACACCATCTGCTGCTTTCATGCTTTCTACCCAGAGCCTCAGGAGGAGCCGCCGGAGGGGAACCGGCACGCGGCAGAGCCTGGTCTCCGTCGGGACGTCTCGCGGCGGAGGAGATGAGTGGAGCAGTGAGTTCGACCTGACGCTCCGGCAGCTGCGGCTGGACGACCTGATCGAAGACGGGCAGAGCGACGCCGACGTCGTAGTGCACCTTCTGGTCCAGCAGGTAGTTAACTGACGCCGCATACATTTACGTGTCCATATGAAAAGTTGAAAACATGCAGGGAGTAAGATCAAGTACGTAGGTACTAAGTGAGCAACTGATTGATAGCTGTGAGATCTTCATCTGAGCAACTGATTGATAGCTGTGAGATCTTCATCTGAATTTCAGCACAGCCAGTTCGGGATGTCAATTAAAGGGCGGGTCGTCACTTCGTTCGGCAAGATATGCGATTCCTGCTCCACCCCCTACCTCACAAAGGTACATCAGAGTGCTCACTTGGATTCTTCAATGTTCAATATGACAACACGGTGCATTTGGAAACTGCTGAATGCCAACGTTGATAGAAACTTGATTCACCCGTTCCAAAGGAACAACGAAACTTGGTTCAACTTGGTCATTCGGAACAGCTAATGTGTTTCTGTAACTCTGTTGCAGATTGATGATCACTTTGATATCACGGTGCTGTCCTCCTCCAGGAAAGATCACAGTGGGATGCCTGAAATCGGAGACAATGATCCATCAGTACGTGTTACGATGCTTGCGGACTGTCAGTGCATTTTATTTTGTTATTACTTCTTATACTCAACTTAATTCAACACCTTACCGTTTCCACTTTTAGAGTAGGTCATCTCCGTGAAGCCAGGAACCGAGATTGACATCGACTCATCAATCCAAGAGACGATACGATTAGCAGCGTCAGCCAAGGTTTGTGTTTTCAGCATGTCACCTTGATTGTCGACAGAAAACCTCCCACTGATTGTGTTCTGGATGTCATGCAGAGTTCGTGCTCAGAGGCGTGTGAAAAATCTACTGTCGTATGGAAATGTATGTACGAAGACCAGCTCCAACTACTATGGATTCCATGTCTTTAGATCGTTGTAACACATTACTTGTCTTGTGAATCCACAGCTGGTGGCAACCAGAAGAGAAGATACAGCCAAAGTTGGTCAAAACTTCTGGATCTGAAGAGAACTCTGGATAAAGCACCTAGCTGAAATACTGCATAAGCTGACCATATCGATGGAGCCTGTTGCTGCCTGGCAACACGATGGTTCTCTGATATGATTATATGAATGCTTATGTGTATCTTGCAAAAAGCAATGTGAGATCATGATTGATTAGTGGACCTGTCAACCCAGTGATCGAGTGCCCGTCTCCATAACAGTTAACTGTATACTCATAGACATTGTGAACATAACAAAGCGTTTCTACAAATTTATTTCCTCTAGAGAAGAAATGTAAGGATTTATTGCATTAGATGAACCTGTTCACGACTACTGTTTTTTTCAAAAAAAAAATGAGGGGATTCAAAGATGTAAGCATTCATTTCGGAGAAACTTATGTACCACTCCTGGTCACCCAATCAATATACTCACATTTTTGTGGAGTATCATCAAGATAATACTGGCATCAAGTTAGGGATGTAAACGGGTCGGATCGGATCGGATATTTCTATTACCATATCCTTTACCATATTTTTATGACGGATTCGGATCGGAGCGGATAATGGTCGGATGCTGATTCGGATGCGGATTATATCGGATTATGGATATGGAGCGGATTCGGATCGGACTCGGATCGGAAGCGGATTATTAAGCAAATATACAAATAAAAAATAGAAGTATGCTTTTTTATGTATAATATGTTTGTAATTATAGGCTATAGCTAAATGTACACACATGTTTGTACAACAAAGCAAATTGCGTGCTAATAGCATACATATTTTAGCCCATGAACTAACTATATTGTCTAAATATTTAGGGTTGGGATAATTTTCTCGGATTATCCTCATTGAGGACCTCGGATAATCCGCAAAAAATGGCGGATAATCCGTATCCGTCGGATAGTATCAATACCATATCCTCTACCGTATCCGCCGGATATCCGCTTGAGCACTATCCGCATCCGCATCCATATCCGGCGGATTGCTAAAAATGCATACCATATCCTCAAAAATGGATACGGATGCGGATTCGGAGCGGAAATTATCCGTACCATTTACAACCCTACATCAAGTGTACAGCCTTAAGCCTAAGAAGCCCAGGCCCAAACAAATAGGCCCATCTCAACGTCCCTTCTGCGGCCAACCGGCCGCCGGAGCCCGACCGGCCAACCGCAATGCGCCGGCGGCGGGGGCGACGCAGCGGCAACCGTTTCCCGTCGAGACGATAGATCCCACCTTCTGGAGCCCGATTCCAGCAGTCCTGTGCCGCTGACCCCGCCACTTCTGGCAGATGTGGGGATGCAGAGGCGGTGATAGAAAGGGCAGAGGAACGGCGGGCGCGCGGGGGCAAAGATTGAGCTCAAGACGAAGCAAGTACGTTGCTCTAGCCTCTATCCTCTGCAAATACATACCAATGTGCCGCCATTCTCCCTCTGTATTTTGTTTGATTTGCAAATGCGGAGACCGGAGAGTAACCTCGAACTGCAAGTGCCATACTTTGTTCAAACCTAATTACATACTGTAACTGAAGCGTCTGTATGTGAAACCTTAGACAGTAAATTTCAGCATATTTCTTCCACCGTGTAAGATTTTATCAGACATTATTATGATACGGAAGACAGTAAATTTCAGCATACTTCTTCCACCGTGTAAGATTTTATCAGACATATACGAACATTGGCAATCGGATAATTTGCAGTATTATAAGCGAGTGAATATATTTGACTGCAGGAGACAAAAGCAAACTAAGACAATTCCTTTACATATAACTCTGGACCAGCTATATTTACACAGACAGCTATGCTGAATCTACCAACTTCTAAACAAAATATCCAACATTACTACTAGACAAGCTATCACTTAAAAAGAAACATTCTAACATTATTTGACTAGCTAGTTCCCGAGGAAGGCGTCCACTTTGGCATTGGCAGCCCTTGACAGGAACTTCATGCAAATCGGAGGATTCACGTTGGCAAGAGAAAGAACAGCCTGTGGCAGGGCCCAAATTCCGTCACCACACATTAATCCAGATGCAACTGCTGGTGCGAACGCCTGTGCATCCGCTTTGTTCATCCATTCCCAGCAGAAGAGTATGGTGCTGCCGATGAACATATCGATGGCGAAGTATGGTCCAAGGTAGAAAGGGATCGCCATTGCCATGGGGATTGGGATGAACTTCGACACCTTCTTGGGCAGCCATTCTTTTATAGCATTGATGGCGAATGCAGCAGCAAAGAAAATGTAGCACAGCGTGAGGCAGTGCTTCGGGAGAACAGAGAAGCCATCGACACCCAAGATTGCCATGTTACGGTACATAATGGTATATGGTGCTGGGTAAGCGCTGTCACTGGCACCAATATTGAAGGACTTGTAGAACAGCCAGAAGACGCATGGTGAAACAACACAGCCCATTGCAGTGCCTATCACCTGGCTGACGAACATGGACCTTGGTGAGGCTAAAGTCATATACCCAGTTTTGAAGTCTTGCATCAGGTCAGCAGCTGTTCCCACAATGTTCATCATGACACCGCAGGCAGCCAATCCTACTAGCACGCCACCGTGCGAAGCACCTGCCCACGTACCGAACACAAAGATTCCAACCTTACCATAGGTACTGGCCAGGGACCAATCTGTTAGGCCACATCCATAGGCATTGCAGAAGGCCAGTATAGGTGCAAAGATATATGCAACCAAAATGTAGTACCACTTGAGCTGCGGGATGATGTGTGGAAGGCAAACAATCGTTACCACTGCTAGGATGACATAACCCCCGAATGCAATTGTCTTGGGAATTTGATCCCTCATGAATAATTCATTGCGACGTTTGTCATCAAAAGACTCAGCTTCCACAGTGGCGACAGGAGTACCATTGTCAGAGACGGGAAGTGATTTTGATCTGTTCTTATACATTTGTACGAAAGCTTTCACTGTTTTATAGAATACCATCATGAAGTTAAACAGGCCATCCCCAAGAATTACTGCTATTGTTATGAACACCTGCGGTGTTAAGATGTTAGTTCTCAAGAGTTAGATGTGATTGCAAAAGCAAAAGTCTGCCTAAATGCCAAGTACCTTGTAAGCCTGCAGTCCATGTAGACTACTTGCTGGAAGAGAGGCAGAGTACCAAATTCCTTTCTTTGTGCTTATGAGTGGCCACATTAGGCCCCACGAGAGGATGCCTCCAATCATAAGAGATACATTTACGAGATAGGGGCAGATCATTCCCACACCAACATAAGTAGCCGAGAAATCAAAATAGAACCTGGAAGACAAAAATTAGTGAAATTTGAGGATAGTGGATGTAACATGAAACCAATCATGAGGAGAACATGGTCAAAGAATAAAAGAATACAAATAGCTAAGACCAATAATAAAACAAGCTTAGATGCAATTTTCACTTTCAGGCCTAGGGATTTAGGATCTGATCCGTAAAGAGGTGTCGCTGATGCTCGAACCAAGATGTAGCTACACTAACCTGTTCTTGTAAGCTTCAAGGCCAAGTGTTGGGAAGGAATTGAATCCACAATCATCCCCGGCAGTGTAGAACCACTGGAAGAAGGCCCAGACGAAGCTTAGCGAGAAGTACTTGCCCAATGTCCGAACTTGCTTCCTGAAATATGTTAGCATTTTGTCAGTCATACTGCTTGACTTTTACCTATTATGCAAACAACATCTAAATAGGCATGTTACTTACTTTGCAAGCTCAGCACCTTGTGGTGTGTGGAATCCATTGATAAGATAAGCAGTTGCAGTGCCGCTTGGGTATGTGAGCTTGTAGTCCACAATCATAACCTGCAATCAATTATTCCAGTTGGCACCCATGGCAAAGGATATTTTCGTGTGCTGTATATGAAGAAAACATTGGCAGGGGAAGTTTCTACCTTTCTCATGGGAACCAGAGCAAAAAGCCCAACGAAACTAACGAGAAGCAGAAAACATATTATCCATCCGAGCTGGGGGTTCTTGATATTCATTGCATCGTTAGCTTCTGTTGCTTGCTTAGCAATGGTCTCGCTCATAGCAAACAGGTAACTGCCAAACCCACCTGATCAAATAGAATCAATATTGAGTCAGAGATGATTATATTGTGGGTCAAGTATACTTACATAAGCAGAAAGTTATTTTGCAGAAATATTAATGCGCCGGCAAAACTAAGTGTATTTCGTTGTGTCAGAAGAGCAGCACGAAGCCTTCTCTATGATCTCTGTTTGCATAAACGCTCGAAAAAGATATGCACTGCAGATGTCTTCAGTAATCAATACTGCTCCCTCCATCCCATGAAGCTTGTCTTAATTTTATCAAAATTTGTATCTAGATGCTAAATAGTGTCACATACATCCAAATTTGGACAAAGTTAAGACAAGTTTCATGAGACGGAGGGAGTACTAAACTAGAACAACACTAGATGATTGTTTATATTGCACATCAGTGTTTCAACATTATGACAGTTTTTTTTTTGGTTGCAGAATTATGTGTAAAGGGAAAACTAAATCTATGTGGTGCCAGGAAGAGCAGAAGAAAATCTGCATGTTCGGTCGCGTAAGCACTGAAAAAAATGTATTGTGAATGTCTTTTGTAAACAAGAATATTGAACCAAACACTACTAGTGTTCGATTGGGTCTAATACAGTCGCGCGTGTACTGTGCATTGTTTACGTGTGTAGTGGTGTGTGTAAATCTTGTAAATTGGATACATTCCAAAAAAGTATCTTGTAAATTGGAATCGCAAAGAAGAAAGAACACTGCAGCATGGTTATACCGTGGCTTATTAGTCAGTATTACAACGTTATGTAGTAATAAAAAATTTTCTGCAGAAATTATCTTCATGCAATTGCAAAACTAAATCTAATCTTAGGTCTATTTTTTTAGGGGAAAAACATAAACCGTAGGTCTATTTTGTAGTTTGCAGATCGAGCTGTGAATCTGTGATATATTTTCCTTGAAAAATAAATAAATCAAGGAAACATAACAGACGCACCAGATTTCCTACTAGTCCTGAAAGTTTGACTAGCCGGAAAAGAAGGAGCAAAAGGTGGGCGCGCGAGAAGTGCCCAAGTTAGTTAGAGTTTTACCGCTGAAGGCGATGCCGTAGGCGGAGACGACGCACGTCTGGATGACGGTGTTCTCCTGGCGCGTGAAGGGCTGCTTGAGCAAGCCCATCCTCTCGATGGCCGACGTCCAGAGGCGGACGAGGAAGAAGGCGAGGAGGCTGGCGGAGACGTTGAGCGACGGGATGATGCCGGTGGTGAGGTTGAGCTTCATGACGATGACGCTGAAGAGGATGGAGAGGATGAACCCCACCACGAAGGCGCGCACCGTCAGCTGCTCCGTCCAGGTCGGCACCGGCTTGTCCAGGAACGCCCGCTCCACGGACGCCTCCTCCTCCTCCTCGGCGTGGGCGTCGTCGTCGGCATTGCTCCCGACGTTGCGGCGGCGGAGGAGGTTGCCCGATTCCACCGCGTCGGCATCGTGGGCTAGGGCTGCGGCCGCCGCCGCGGCGTCCGTCGCCATGGGCTCTCTCTCGATCGGGCGTCTCGGTGTACTGCCTATTGAACGAGTGTTTGCGTTTGGACGAGGAGCTGGGCCGGCGTGCGCGTATATATGGATGGTGGTTGAGATCTCCGGGGTTTACCGACTTTCCGATTCGAAAACAGCTTTCTTTTTTTCCGTTAAGATTCGAATACAACTGTGTTCTGCTCTTTTATCGGAGGTCGATCTCCGGTGGTGATACAACTCCGTCTTCAAAATCCTATCTCGTGTGCGTCTACTATATCTCTCTCAAATAGACCGAGTCGTAAACGTCTGAAAATTATAGAATTGCAGAAGGAAAAACGGAAGGGAACAGAAACCGGAAGTCCGGAACACAAAACCTACCAAGTTCGTCATATTTTCTTCTTCTAGAACCGAAGCATACCGCCTATAGCAATCACCGCTCCGGCGTGCATATAAGTTAACCGATTCTTGCTGGCGATCACCCACCGACACCGTGCATCAATCAAATCAAACCAATCAAAGAGAAGAACCGATTCTTGTTTCTCTCAGTCCCGAAAGCAGGCGATGGACTTGACAGGGGACCTCCCGACGCAGCCCGGCTCTCGCGGCCTGGCCATGCTCGCCGCCGGAATCGCGAGAAGCCTCGCCAAGGAGAACGCGGGCAGCAACCTGGTGTTCTCGCCGCTGTCCATCTACGCCGCGCTCGGGCTCCTGGCCGCCGGCGCCCGGGGCGACACCCTGGACGAGATCCTCCGCGTCCTCGGCGCGCGGTCACGCGGCGAGCTCGACGAGTTCGTCTCCGGCGTGGCGGAGCAGGTGTTCGAGGACCACTCAGGCTATGGCGGGCCGCGCGTCGCGTTCGCGTGCGGCGTCTGGAGCGACCTGACGTGCCCGCTGAAACCAGCCTTCCGCGAGGCCGTGGTGGGCACGTACAAGACCGAGGCAAGCACCGTCGACTTCACCAACGAGCCGGAGGCGGCGCGGGACCAGATCAACGCCTGGGTCGCGCAGGTGACGCAGAACCTGATCGGCTCCGTCTTTGGTCCGGAAGCGATAAAGCCGCTCACCCGCGTCGTGCTCGGCAACGCCATGTACTTCAAGGGAAGCTGGGCCGAGTCCTTCGACAAGATGGACACGACGAACAAGCTTTTCCACCGGCTCGACGGCAGCACCGTCGACGTGCCCTTCATGCAAAGCTGGGATCGCCAGTACATCGCCGTGCACGACGGGTTCAAGGTCCTCAAGCTCCAGTACCAGATGCAGAGCGATCCTTTCGCGTTCGCGGGTCAGTCCGTCCACTACACTCGTGATGGTGCATTCCTTCTGAGTGACCACAGCCAGTACGATGAAACCGCCCATCCGGCCGGCCATCCGTATTTCTCCAACCTTACTCCGTCCGGCACTCCCACGCCATATTATGTCCCCTATCGTCGTAACAAACGCACACAATTCTCCATGTGCATCTTCCTCCCGGACGCCGTCGATGGCTTGCGGAGCCTGGTTGACACGATAGCATCCCAGCCTGGCTTCATGCACCAGCACCTGCCGAAGAATATGCTCGCCGTCAGCCAGTTCCGGTTGCCCAAGTTCAAGCTGTCATTCCAAGGCAGCATCGTTGCAATCCTCAAGAACCTGGGGCTTCAATTGCCGTTCGGCGATCTGGCCGATCTGTCTGATATGGTGGAGGACAACGAGTCTGGCTTGCCACTGGAAGTGAGTGAGGTCATCCACAAGGCGGCCATCGAGGTTAACGAGGAAGGTACCGAAGCTGCAGCTGCTTCCGTCATGAACATTCAGTATGGATGTAGCGCAATACCGCCACCGTCGCCTCCTCGAGTGGATTTTGTAGCTGATCATTCCTTCGTGTACTTCATTGTCGAGGAGGATACCGGCGTTGTTGTCTTTGCGGGGCATGTCCTCGACCCCTCTAAAGAGAACTAGACAGTTTCGAACGCGTGGTTTGCTTAGATTTTCTATCCCCATAATGGTAACCCCATAGCTAGTTTCATAGGAGTACTTTGATGCTGTTTATTCTCGGAACTCTCCTTTTTTATGTACTTTAACTGATTGCTTAATTTCACTGCATTATATATACTTCCACCGTTCCATATTACTCGGACGATTAGGTTTTGTCAAAGTCAAATGTCGCAAAGTTCGCCAACTATGCACAAAAAAGTATAAGAATCTGCAATATCAAAAAACAATAGTATTAGAACCATAATAGAATATATTTTCATATTACATATAGTGCAAATGGAAGTATAAGAATCTGCAATATCAAAACAACAGTATTAGAACCATAATAGAATATATTTTCATATTACATATAGTGCAAATGAATTCTTAGAAAAAATCACATAAATAATTGGAAGGTTCACATCATCTAATCTAAAATACTAAGAAAGACGTCGTGGGCTTAGCCCAATGGTTCGGGTCGCAGTGGTGCACCTTAACGACCAGAGTTGGATCCCTATCAGGGACGAATTACTGGAATTGTCATGCCAAGTCCCGCTTCTACTATATCAATAGTCTTCTAGTTCCTCCTAGACACCGTTTCATTAAAAAAAACTAAGAAATCCCCTTGGATCATGAAATCTCTTAATTGGATATTTGCTAGCCGTTTTCATCCGTAAGGATCAATCGCTACATCCCGACCCATAGGTTGTTTGCTCAATCAATAACATGCAGTCTAGGCAATTCCTCGTGCGATTGAGCGAGCCAAAGTACATTGCTACATGTTGTGCATCTTTTTAGAAACTGTTGCGCGTCTTATACTTTTATAAAAAAAGAGAGTAAACCTATTAAGATATTTCACATGTTATATATCGCCCCGGCACTGCGCTAGCCAGGGCATATGTGGCCTCACCTATGACAATGTTGTTCCTAGGTCATGGCGAACAATCTAGGAGCCAGCGATACCTTCTGAGGCAGTTGGTGGTAACTACTTGATGAACTGTAGTTTCTACCAAAGCAAGTATGAAGTTGGATTTGGGTTATAATAGCTGTGAAACCGAGCAGAGCAGTCGGAGCAGGTAAAAGAACTGCTATCTTCATGTCATGGGACAGCTTCATCTGAAAATAACAACCAACAAAATGTTAGTCCAGCTCCTGATCAATAATTACATGGGAAGATTTTAAGTGCAAACTTGATCTATATATGTAATAAATGAGAAAAGACGCATCATTTTTTATATAGTAAGGAACTCAAGTAAGCTCCGCTGGTGTGTGTGTGGGGGGGGTGGGGGGGGGGGGCACTGGCCCCCTGAACTGCACTAAGCTCCGCCAGTGTTTGCATATATTTGCTTTCAAATAGTCAAGGCCACTATGATGAAGGTCCCCTATGAAGGAAGATTGTACAAAGAAATCTAAATCTAAATCTATATCTATACCGTACAAATAAATGAGCTAATATTTCCGTCGTTTGGTCCGTCAAAAGTGCGCTTTCGTCCATCTTTATTGGCGCCTCCGTACGTCTACGCCTATATGCTCATGATATATTCGTGTTGGAAACCGATCGGTTCAATGTGTCCCCGTCGGTTTCTCCCATCGACGGAAACGACTCCACGTCCGGTTCCTATATATATAGGGCGCGTTTGGTAGGATGGACGCCTCTTGGCTCGCATCGGTCCAGTATTTTTCTGTTCGTTTGGCTGCCTGGACTCACTCGCGCTTTTGCATTGCACGGTTCTTAAAGCACCCTCAGGCCCTGGAGGAACGCCCGATTCGGCCGTTTCTAGCGATGCAGGCAAACCTCGTAAGCAACCCATGCAAAAGAGAATCTTTCGATGCAACCAATGCACGGCTCAATCTCCCTTACATTACTCTACACACCCTCTATTCAATCAACACAAACATAGTCCGAATCAAAATAAGTTGTACATGAAAAAGATGCGTCTCGATGATATGAATCAATTTCCATAATCAGTTTCGAGTTTGGTGGGTCGTAAATCGTCAATTTTGTGTATGAAGTTTTAAGCGAATTTTGCAAAATTCATCGCACACGCTCAACCTTTTGAAATTTCCTTTGAGGAGTAGGTTCACCTCATCATTCTGCATGATTTTTATGTTGACAGGTTTTTGTTTCGGTGTACATACATGGATGGATAAATAACTCGCTAGTATATTGTAATGTGTACATATATGTGAGTATAGTTTGGAGTACATCTTCATGGACGGCGACGTGGTTGATGAGGACATCCCTACCTCACTACTACCTCCGTCATTAACAAATGAAGATGAACCTGCTGTGAAGCTCAAGTCCAATGAAGTTCGGATTGGACCAATTACAAGAGCTCGTGCGAAGCTACTTAAACAACAGGTGAACTTGTTTCTAAACGGTACTTTGATTGATGAGAACTTTATACTTCCTAAGTCCTATTACTTATGTATCATCAGGTATCAAGAGGAGACATGCATCGCACGAGGAGAGGAGCAGCTGGACGTCAAGAAGGCCGTGAAGCTGGACATGGAGCTGGACATGAAGATATCTCATGGACGCGCGAGGGAGGAGCGGGAGGAATGCGCGAGAGGAGAAGAAGAAGTCCGGGCCGGTCCAGAACCCGGTCCGACCGGCCCCCAGACCGGCCAGCCCGGTCCCTGGCCCGGTCGACCGGTCGTAAACCGGCCACCAACCGGAGGAAATTTATCGTACCGGGCGAGACCGGAAATCTTCGCAGCTTCCCGGTTTCCGACCGGTTGACCGGACCACCGACCGGACCGGCCGGTCCACAGCCCGGTTGACCGGACCACAAACCGGACCGTCCGGTCCACAGCCCGGTCGACCGGATCCCGGACCGGACCGAGTCCGAGTCCGCTCTCGACCAGATCTATTCGGGTCGGTTATTTTTGTATCTTTTCGACCAGAACTCGTCCCGGACACCTATATAAGTGCCCGGGACGCCCCCTAGCTGCTTTAGACCACGTTTAAGATAAACCCTAGTTCTTAGTTGTTTGCTCGCAAAACTATTGAATTCCCTACACCATATTGCTTGGATATTGTGTAGATCCTGTTTAAGTCTTGTGTGATCTCGTTGTTCCATTGGGAATTAGACGGTTGCAACTTACCGCTTCGTGGTCGGCGGCTACGTGCGCAAGTGTGTGGAGTTGCGAATATCTTGCGGGGTTGAGAGTCTGTTGCATCCGGCGACGGGGACCAATCGAGAGATCTCGTTGCGTCATACAAGTTATCATCCACTACATCGTCGTGTTTCTCCGCTGCCATCACCCCGTGATCATCATCACCACCGTTGCTTATCGAGAAGATCGGGCCACCCCTTATCATCTTGGTATCAGATTTCCAGTTTTCCTCGGTAAGCCATCCACAATCCACCCCATAGTTGAGTTGTGAGTGTTTTCCTATCCGAGAAAAAGCCATAAAAAGTTAGGGTTAGGGTTTGCCATAGCCTTAGATTGCACTAATTTCGAGTTTTAGTTGCTTTTCGTAGTTGTTTTTGCGTACCTTTCTCTTTCTTCTAGTAGAATTGTTAGGGTTTGTGTTTTCTTTTCGTCTAGTTTGTCATCTAGAGTCAGTTTTTGTTTACTCCGAGTCCACATAGCATACAGTGTGTTTGTCCAAACCATAGCTACAGCCTTTCGATATACGTGACTAGGAACTTCCCCAGAAGAGACTAGTTTTACCGCTCGACAGGCTGCTCATTAGGGTTTTGGTGCTTTGCATATCTTGTTGGCCGTGTTATCAAGGAGTTGAGTCTTAAAAAAAAATTGAAAAGAAGCAAAAAGAGCTACATAGCTGCGTGTGTTATACAAAAAGAAAAATACAAAAAGAAAAGTGTCGTGCTAGTTGAATCAAGTGAAAGGCCTCAGTTTTCTTTACTGCACTTGTAGTTGAGCAATCTTGTGCCTGTCTCATTGAGCTTTGCTAGCGTCTCTCTTGTGCATTGCAACCTTTCCCACATATAGTTGCATTGCCCCATTATTTCGCCTTGTGTGAGTATCTTTGGTTGTCTACGGTCAGCGCTAGAGCTTGTTATTGGTGCAAATAGGTAGCCTACCTACAGCCCCACATATATCCTGCTTTGTCGTGTGATTGTTCTTATACCCTTGATATTCGCTTCGCTACATCCGTGCACTAGTTGTTACTACAAGTGGTAAGCAACACTAATTTACTTTGGAACGGTGAGATTTCCTTTTCTTATCGGTTTTGAGTGAGTTGTGAGAGTACCACCATATATTTTTGATTTAGTGCACTAACCTACTAATCATGTCTCGCTAGTGATACTAAGATTGTTAATCAGGAAAACAAGAATTCGGCGGATATCATCACATGGAGGGAGTATGAAGCTCTTCGTAACGAGATGCGGCGTGAATTCCGCACTAAGGATGATGAGCTTAAGGGTACAGCTTGACGAGATCAAACAGACGTTGGATGCTACTAATGTCACCGTCACTCGGTTTGGCTGATCAAATGACCGATATACGGCGCAATCTTGCCGATATGCGCCTCGCTATTGAGAATTTGACCGCACAACAACAACAAGACGATGATGAAGATCCCGAGCTTGCCGATGACGCACACAATGCTCGTGGTGCGCCTCGTGATTATCGTCCACGTGGTCGGGCTCCACTTGGCCGTAATGGTCGTGGGCAAGATGAAGAAGATGGATTGGGTAAGCCCAAGTTTTCCATACCCAAGTTTGAAGGAGGAGCTGATGTTGAAGAATATCTCACTTGGGAGCTCAAGATTGAGAAGTTATGGAGCTTACATCCCAACTACTACGAAGATAAGAAGGTCAAGCTTGCTTCTTCCGAATTTGATGGTTATGCATTGCGTTGGTGGGATTCTTTGATTCGTAACCGCGACGAAGATGGTGCACAACCTATCCGTACATGGCGTGCGATGAAGGAGGTTATGACTTCTCGTTTTGTGCCTACCAATTACATGCGGAATATATTTGATAAGCTAACACTATTGAGGCAAGGTGTGAAGACTGTTGATGAGTACTACATGGAGATGGAGATGCTTATGCAGCGTGGTCGTGTCCGTGAGTCTCTAGAGATGACAATGCAGCGTTTTCTCAATGGATTGAAGTATGACGTTAAAGGCATTGTTCGTCATTACACCTACACCGATATGAATCAATTGTTACATCATGCAAGAGAAGCTGAATCACGGTTGGTTGAAGAAGCAAAGGTTAAAGGACGTGCTACGGGAGCTGGGCGTTTACACCCCGCGCGCCCTCTACGACGCCGGCACCATCGACGCGCTCCGTTCCTTATTCTACTCCGCCTAGCAAACCGGTCTCCAATGTATCTAATGCAAAGAAGTCCGAATCTGCGGCAAGTACGAGTGGTTCGGTGTGTCTACAACGCGCAACCGCGATATGCTTTGCCATACATGTGGTGGCAAGGGTCACTTCAAGAGAGATTGTCCTAACCGCAAAGTCATGTTTATCAATGAGGACAATGAGTATGAGACTCGGAGATGATGTTGATCCAAATGCTCCAGATGATGATGACTATGACACTGATGGTGAAGATGCATATCCTTCTGATGCTCGTACCATTGTTGTGTCGCAGCGTGCTCTTAATGTGTTGCCTAGTGCATCTACTCAGCGTTGCAATTTGTTCCAAACCAAAGCTTTGGTTGGTCCTGACAAGGCTTGCAAGGTCATTATTGATGGCGGGAGTTGCCGCAATTTAGCAAGCAAGGAGTTATGCACCAAGCTGAAGTTGAAGTACCTACCGCACCCGCATCCATATTATATTCGAGTGGTTGAGCGACAATGGTGAGATGAAGGTAAACCATATGGTGCGTGTTGAGTTTGAGATTGGACCGTATAAGGATTGCATTGATTTTGATGTGGTTCCTATGACGGTTTGTCACCTCTTATTGGGTCGGCCTTGGCTCTATGACCGTTCTGTGCAACACAATGGCCGAGCCAATACATATCACTTGGAGTACAAGGGCAAGAAAATTAACTTACGGCCTATGTCACCACAACGGATTGTCAATGAGTCTCGTCAGAAGATTGAAGTGAATTTGGAGGATGCATCCATAGATAGGCGAGAGAATTGTAATGCCGTGAGTGATATAACGAAAAGTGAGAGAGTGAATTCCTTAGTCTCATTAGCCACCAAAGAAGACATGAGAGAATTTAGTGAGGATCCTACGGCCATGCCTCTTGTGCTTTTGTACAGGGGGTACGGTTTTGGTTTCTAACGACATGACCCCTCTTCCTCTTGGTGTTTCTAGTGTTTTGCGAGGAATTCGGCGACGTGTTTCCGGAGGAGGTACCCGCAGGACTACCACCATTGCGAGGTATTGAGCATCAAATTGACTTGATTCCCGGAGCATCGCTGCCCAATAGGGCGCCATATCGCACTAATCCCGAAGAGACGAAGGAGATACAGAAGCAAGTACAAGCGCTACTCGACAAAGGTTATATTCGCATAAGCCTTAGTCCTTGTGCTGTTCCTGTTATTCTAGTTCCTAAGAAAGATGGTACTTGGCGTATGTGCGTAGATTGTAGAGCTATAAACAACATTACTATTCGATATCGTCATCCTATTCCCCGTTTAGAGGATATGCTAGATGAATTGAGTGGTGCTCGCTGTGTTCTCTAAAATTGATTTGCGTAGTGGTTATCATCAAATTAGGATGAAAGAAGGGGATGAGTGGAAAACAGCCTTTAAAACAAAATTTGGTTTATATGAGTGGTTAGTAATGCCTTTTGGGTTAACTAATGCACCTAGCACTTTCATGAGACTAATGAACCATGTTTTGCGTGAATTTATTGGCAAATTTGTGGTTGTATACTTTGATGACATATTAATCTACAGCCGCAATGAATCTGATCATACTATACATATTCGACATGTTTTGCAAGTGTTGCGTGATAATAAACTCTATGGTAATCTTGAGAAGTGCACATTTTGCAAAGATAAGGTCATATTTCTGGGTTATGTTGTCTCTAAGCATGGAGTAGAAGTAGATGTGTCTAAAATTGAAGCTATTCAAAATTGGCCTACTCCCATGAATGTGAGTCAAGTTAGAAGTTTTCATGGTCTAGCTGGGTTTTATCGCCGTTTTGTGCCTAATTTTTCTACTATTGCTGCACCTTTGAATGAATTGACTAAAAAGGGTGTTGTCTTTGAGTGGGGCGTTGCCCAAGATCATGCTTTTGATGAACTGAAACGATTGTTAACTTCTGCACCGTTGCTTGCACTTCCTGATTTCAATAAACAATTTGAGATTGAATGTGATGCTAGTGGTATTGGAATTGGTGGTGTGTTGATGCAAGAGGGTCGCCCAATTGCATATTTTTCCGAGAAATTATCTCGGTGCTAAGTTGAACTATCCTATATATGATAAAGAATTGTATGCTTTAATTAGAGTTCTTGAGGTTTGGCAACATTATTTGTGGCCAAAAGAATTTATCATACATTCCGATCATGAAGCTTTAAAATACACTGAAAGCCCAATCTACTTTGCATAAGCGTCTAGCTAAGTGGGTTGAGTTCATTGAGTCTTTTCCATACATTATTAAACATAAGAAGGGAAAAGATAATATTGTTGCTCGATGCTTTATCTAGGAAGAATATGCTATTAACTCAACTTGATGTTAAAATTCCTGGTTTAGAGATACTATGTGATTTGTATGCTACTGATCATGATTTTGCTGAACCATATCGCTTATGTGCTCTTGGTAAAGCATGGGAAAAATATCACATACATGATGGGTTCTTGTTTAGAGCTAACAAACTATGTGTTCCAGTAATCGTCTGTGCGTTTGCTCTTATTGCAGGAATCACATGCCGGAGGTTTGATGGGTCACTTTGGGCGTGAGAAGACGCTACTCATGCTCGCTGATCATTTTTATTGGCCAAAGATGAGGCGGGACGTGGACAGGTATGTGAAGAGGTGCATTACTTGCAACAAGTCCAAGTCCAAGCTGAAGCCTCACGGTTTGTATACTCCGTTACCGGCACCTACTACACCTTGGGAAGATATTAGTATGGATTTTGTGTTGGGTTTGCCGCGTACTAAAAGGGGCCATGATTCTATATTTGTGGTAGTGGACAGATTTTCTAAGATGTCACACTTTATTGCCTGCCACAAAAACGACGATGCGTCGCATATTGCTAACCTCGTTTTTCGGGGAGATTGTTCGATTACATGGAGTCCCGAAGACTATTGTTTCCGATCGTGATGTGAAGTTCATGAGCTACTTCGGAAGACACTTTGGGGAAAGCCGGGGACAAAGCTACCGTTCAGTACTACTTGTCATCCTCAAACCGATGGTCAAACTGAGGTGGTAAATCGAACTTTGTCACAACTGTTGAGATCCATGATCAAGAAGAACCTGAAGGAGTGGGAAGAGTGTTTGCCGCATGTAGAGTTTGCTTACAACAGGGCGGTACATTCTACCACGGAGTTGTGTCCTTTTGAGGTGGTGTATGGTTTCAAACCCATTACTCCACTTGACTTGTTGCCTTTACCCATACATGAGAGAGTTAATATGGAGGCATCCAAGAGGGCAGATTTTGTGCGTAAGATCCATGTGAAGACTAAAGAGTTGATCGAGAAGAAAGGCAAGAGCAATGCTGCAAGGATGAACAAGAAGCGCAAAGAGATGTTGTTCCGACTCTGGTGATATGGTCTGGGTACATTTTCGCAAGGATAGGTTCCCGAAGCCGCGGAAGTCTAAGTTGAAGCCTCGTGGTGCTGGTCCTTACAAAGTGCTTGCCAAGATCAATGATAATGCATACTCGATAGATCTTCCAGTTGATGAGTTTGGTGTCAGTAATTCTTTCAATGTTGCTGATTTGACACCATATGACGGAGAAGACCTTGGAGCGTCGGGGTCGACGCCTTTTGAAGGGGGGAGATGATGAGGACATCCCTACCTCACTACTACCTCCGTCATTAACAAATGAAGATGAACCTGCTCGTGAAGCTCAAGTCCAATGAAGTTCGGATTGGACCAATTACAAGAGCTCGTGCGAAGCTACTTAAACAACAGGTGAACTTGTTTCTAAACGGTACTTTGATTGATGAGAACTTTATACTGCCTAAGTCCTATTACTTATGTATCATCGGGTATCAAGAGGAGACATGCATCGCACGAGGAGAGGAGCAGGCTCGGACGTCAAGAAGGCCGTGAAGCCGGACATGGAGCTGGACATGAAGATATCTCATGGACGCGCGAGGGAGGAGCGGGAGGAATGCGCGAGAGGAGAAGAAGAAGTCCAGGCCGGTCCGGAACCCGGTCCGACCGGCCCCCGGACCGGCCAGCCCGGTCCTCGGCCCGGTCGACCGGTCGTAAACCGGCCACCAACCGGAGGAAATTTATCGTACCGGGGCGAGACCGGAAATCTTCGCAGCTTCCCGGTTTCCGACCGGTTGACCGGACCACCGACCGGACCGGCCGGTCCACAGCCCGGTTGACCGGACCACAAACCGGACCGTCCGGTCCACAGCCCGGTCGACCGGATCCCAGACCGGACCAGTCCGAGTCCGTCTCGACCAGATCTATTCCGGGTCGGTTATTTTTGTATCTTTTCGACCAGAACTCGTCCCGGACACCTATATAAGTGCCCGGGACGCCCCCTAGCTGCTTTAGACCACGTTTAAGATAAACCCTAGTTCTTAGTTGTTTGCTCTGCAAAACTATTGAATTCCCTACACCATATTGCTTGGATATTGTGTAGATCCCGTTTAAGTCTTGTGTGATCTCGTTGTTCCATTGGGAATTAGACGGTTGCAACTTACCGCTTCGTGGTCGGCGGCTACGTGCGCAAGTGTGTGGAGTTGCGAATATCTTGCAGGGTTGAGAGCTGTTGCATCCGGCGACGAGGACCAATCGAGAGATCTCGTTGCGTCATACAAGTTATCATCCACTACATCGTCGTGTTTCTCCGCTGCCATCACCCCGTGATCATCATCACCACCGTTGCTTACTGAGAAGATCGGGCCACCCCTTATCAGTGGTGATGATAGGTGAGAAGTGAGAGATGATAATCCATGGTGGTGGCGGCATGGTGATGTTTGTCTTTGCGGTCGGTGACGTGGTGATGCTTGTGACCGGCATGACCGGTGGTGTCATGGTGATATTCAGCTTTGTTGTCAGCGACATGGTGATGCCCGTGACAGGCATGAACGGCGGTGTCATGGTGGTGTTCGTCTTCGTGTTCGGTGATGTGGTGATGCGTGTGACCGGCGTGACCAGCGGTCTCATGGTGGTGTTCGGCGACGTCGTCGGCGACATGGTAATGCGTCTGACGGGGCATGAACGATAGTGTCATGGCGGTGTTCGTCTTCGTGTTCGGCGACGTGGTGATGCATGTCACGGGCATGACCGGCGGTGCCATGGTGGTGATGGTTATGGTATGTGATAGACAGTAATCCATGGTGGTAACCGTGTAGGTGTAGCTAGTGGCGGCGATATTCTTGTTGTGCTACACCGAAAGTTCCGGTCTATCCCAGTCTTGCGCCTAGGTAGCGTAAACCCGCCTTGGACACCATCGGCGAGAGTGACATGGTGGTCTTTCCGCGCACCGGTGTGGTGCCATGCTTCGTGACAGCGGCGGGAGGCTTTGTGATAGGTGAGGAGGTGAGAGGTAAGGTCACCATGTGGATAAGTGGTGAGGCTAAAGCTGGGCTCGTATGAAACCAAATAAACTGATCCTTACATTTGTGCTGGGCTAAAAACTTCGACCAGGTACCAAACAACAGGCCAAATCTTCACCGTGGCCCGTCTAGAACGGGATGTGGATCGCTCCCACTGCGACATACCGTGGTAGCTAGTCTGTTCCGAATGTGTGGTTTTGCTTAGATTTTTTATCCCAATAATGGCAACCCCATAGCTAGTTTTATATCTGTGTTATGCATACTTCCACCGTTCCATATTACTTGGTCTATTAGGTTTAGTCAGAGTCAAATGTCGCAAAGTTCACAAGCTATGCATAAAAAGGTATAAGAATCTACAATATCAAATCAATATTAGAGCCATAATAGAACATATTTTCATATTATATATAGTGCAAATGAATTCTTAGTAACATTCACATAAATAATTGCAAGGTTCACGTCATCTAAAATACTAAGAAATCCTCTTGAATCAGAAAATCTCTTAATTGAGTATTTGCCGACTTTTCCTTAATGGAACGAAGGACATAACTTTTTTTTTTTGCGGAGACTGCGTATGCATAAGTTGTATATGTAAGCATTCTTTTTAAACTTTTATGGCTAACCAAGCTGCCCGATCCAATACCTGATTTTTCCTTGAGTTCATGCGATCCCTTTAATTTGTAGCGAGTATAGCTAACATTCCGAGTTCTCTCCCTCCATCGCTTTGTCATACATGTGTTGCACTACATCAGGGTAAAGGCTTTGTCATACAGGTGACGATCTTCTTCAGCCCTCCATTATTACCTTTACCCTCCATATTCTTCTTCCCTAGCCGCTCACCCAATGAATCGGAAGCCATTCATGACATCCTTTTTTCTTTTTTTTTTGCTTTTCATCTTCTACATGCAAGAGTAAGCAAAGATGAATAGTTCCATAAAAAAGTTAATGAAAAGGGGCATTGAAATTTGATTATGTTCATATGGTCGAACAAGTATTGCAACATGCTCCAAGTTCGCTTCCCCATTTCGTCCTACATGGGTTATACGAAGATAGTTCATTAGCATAGCCAGAACACATGTCAACAACACATATCTTCTCCGGCGGACCCATTGCGCGAGCTTCTTATATTTATCGTTGCTCCGCCGATTACTACCTTCTTCCTCCCTCTTCTTGTCCTCCAGCCACTCACGCAGCAAATCAAAAAAACAATTGGCGGCCTCCCTATTTTAGTTAGTCTTCTCCATGCAAGAGTGACCTATGGAGGAATTATCCATTCACAAAAAAATTTAACAAAAAGAGATGATTTCGTCAATTTTAAGATCTGATTCGTCGGCTCAGTCTTTCAGAAGTGCTCATAGGTAGGAGCAGAGCTAGAGAAATTTTTTCCTTGATGCATGTTTAGGTTTGCAGCCTTTGCTAACTGAATTTATGCCCCTGGTGCACTTTTTTATTCCTAACATGATGCACTACACTCAATTAGTGTACAAGTACTAGTAAGAAAATCTTGGACTGCATCAGGGTAAGCCTAAAGATGTCCACCCAGAGGTAGTGTGTGCGTGTTACATCTAGGCATTCCTCGGGCCGGGCCGGGTTTTGGGCCAAGCCCGAAAAAGCCCGAACCTAATTTCCTAGTCCCGAACCTGGCCCGGCCCGACATTCGGACTTGCAAATCAGGCCCGAACCCGGCCCGAATTAACAAAAGTCCGGCCCGGCCCGGGATTTTCGGGTCGGGTTCGGTCGGGCCGGGCTGCCCATGCCCAGCTGTAGTGCGTGTATACGTTTATAGAGGTTAGTGTATGCGTGTGTATGTAAGCGTCTGCCTTTGTACTACACCACTGGCAATAACGTGAGAGACATCGAAAAGTCCTTTTGGATCATGGGCAACACTGTTCTTATTGTATTAAAAAAATTGAAAATTATATTTATGTATTTCAAAAAATCATGTAACAAAATTCTAAAAGTAGATAATTATGTATTCCACTAATGTATAAAATCTCAATTACAAACGTTTTATTTTTTGAGCTACACAAAAATGACAAAGTCTGAATCTCTTTGGAGATTTAAATCACTATACTCAAATTCACATATTTGTTATTTTTGTGCATTCCGAAATACATATCATTTTTATTTGAAAATTTACACGTTTGTGGGATACAATAGTGACTACATCATGATTTATTTTCAGATTTTTATAACACTTAAAAAAATATGATTTTTATTAGTTTTCTGAAAAGAGATCATCATGAGCATCAAATCTCTGTCCGAGACATGTCCTTCATCAACACACTACGAGTAGTAGAGATACGAAGCACGAAAGGAAACTAAAAGCCAAAAGATTCAGAGAAGAAAACAAAACCAGCCAATATAGCAAACAGAGCTTGGCTCTGGTGGTTAGGTTCCTTGTGATGGAACCAGCCCACCCAGGTTCAAGTCCTAGACTTGACATGGGTGTTTGCATTTACCTGGATTTATTCCAGGATTTAACCGGCGCTATGCTTTCAGTGGTAGGTGACGTGCCCGTCAACAGCGAGGCGCCAGTGGTGACTTCGTCAACCTCAAAATATGCCGGCTCAGTCCCTCGGAGGTGCTCATAGGGGTAGGGTGTGCGTGTGTGCGTTCATAGGGGTGTTTGTGCGTGCGTGTTTGTGAGCGTCTGCGTTGTACTGTGTTCTCAAAAAAAAAAAACCAGCCAATATAGATTGTTTCCAATTTACGAAAATGTTAAATTGTTTCCATTTTGTCCCAAATTTACCTCGCTTGAGAACCGACCTAAATAAAGCCGATTCTTGTTAGAGTTTTATTAGGGGAAATAGCGTGTACTTAGGGAAAAGAAGTGGTCACCTACTCTTTTCTCCACGAGATTTTCTGTGTCTCGAGAGTCAGCGATGGAAGCGACGAGGAACCCGATGGCGCAGACTGACTTTGTCGGCCTGGCGGCGCTCTCAGCCGGCCTCGCGAGGTCCCTGGCCGAGGAGAACGCTGAAAACAACCTGGTGTTCTCGCCGCTGTCCATCTACGCCGCGCTCGCGCTCCTAGGCGCCGGCGCTCGGGGAGCCACCCTGGACGAGATCCTCCGCGTCGTCGGCGCCCGATCACGCGGCCAGCTCGAGGAGATCGTCGCCCGTGTGACGGGGGACGCGCTCAAGGACCAATCCGACTCCGGCGGTCCGTGCGTCGCGTTCGCGTGCGGCATCTGGAGCGAGCTCACGCGCCCTCTGAAGCCAGCCTTCCGGGAGGCCGTCCTGGGCACCTACAAGGCCGAGGCTAGCACCGTCGACTTCATCAATGATCCGGAGGCAGCACGGGGCCAGATCAATGCGTGGGTCGCACAAGCCACGAGCAATCTGATCGGATCCGTCTTCGGTCCGCGATCAATCACCCCGCTCACCCGCGTCGTGCTCGGCAACGCCATATACTTCAAGGGCAAGTGGGAAAGGCCCTTCGACAAGAAGCGCACAACCAACAAGCTTTTCTACCGCCTGGACGGCGGCACCGTCGACGATGTGCCCTTCATGAAGAGCCGGTCGTCCCAGTTCATCGCGGTGCACGACGGATTCAAGGTGCTGAAACTCCGGTACCAGATGGCACAAGCGCAAGGTAATCCATCAGGCCACACTACGTGTCGATCTCTACCTCCAATACATTCATCGCATACTCTGGGAGGCCATCCGTATTTCTCCAACATCTTAATTACTACATTATGCTGACCTGCTGAGTGTTGACAGGCTATGCGAAGGAGTCCTCTGATCGTAACAAGCGCACCAAGGTGTCCTCTGTCAAGCCTACACAGTTCTCTATGTGCATCTTCCTCCCTGATGCCCGCGACGGCTTGCCGATCCTGGTTGACATGATAGCATCCCAGCCCGACTTCCTGCACGAGCACCTGCCGAAGAAGGAGGTCGAAGTCGACGAGTTCCGGGTCCCAAAGTTTAAGTTGTCCTTCGAAAACAGCGTCGTCACCATTCTAAAAAAGCTGGGGCTTCAGTTGCCATTCAGTGACCAAGCCGACCTGTCTGACATGGTAGAGCCTGATGAATCCGGCTTGCCATTGGTCCTGAGTGATGTCTTTCATAAGGCAATTATCGAGGTAAACGAGGAAGGCACCCAAGCTGCGGCTGTCACCATGATGAGCATAAGGATAGGATGTTCGATGAGACCACGGCCGCCACCTCCCCAAGTAGATTTTGTCGCTGACCATCCGTTTGCCTACTTCATAGTGGAGGAGACGACCGGTGCAGTTGTGTTTGCAGGGCATGTCCTCGACCCATCTAGAGAGAACTAGGCCGTCTCGATTTTCTTTTGATTTGGATATTTGTTGGAGTATAAATAATGATATTCTCATGCTACGTTTGTTTTTATCAGATATCTATATGGAAGATGCTGAGCGTCCCCCGGGGGATTAGAATTTTCAGCCCCCGGATCCAGGAGGTGACACGTGTCCCTTGCACTTGGTCAAGGAACGATTCGTTCCGAACGAACCATCCCCACTCTCTCACATAGAAAACTTTGACCGTCGTCTACTCCTATCCTGGCCGCCTTTCTCCAACCCAATCGTCGACGGAGAAGGTGCTCGCTGGAGAAGACGATATCGCCGGAAAAGTCGTCGTCGTCGCCGCCGGAGAAGACATCGTCGCCTATGTAGCAACGCTGGACACCCCTTGTAGCAGCGCCTTACACCGCTGGTAGCAGATCGAGCGACCCACTGCTTGCAGCAAAAATGGCGTCGTGGCCGGAGGAGCCGTCGCCGGAGAAGACCCCAAGCGCTGGCAGCAAAGTCATCCACCAGAGGTAGCAAAGACAGGTGCCTATTGTAGCAAGGCCTCCCGCCATAGTAGCAACTTCAGCCACTGCCGGTGCAAAGGCCGGCCGCCCCCTTGTAGCAAAGCCTAGCACCCAAGGTAGCAAGGCCCTGCACCCCATGTAGCAAGACCTCCCTCCCCTTGTAGCAACGGCTCCCGCCGCCCACCACCGGTAGCAAGGCCGGACGCCTATTGTAGCGAAGCCCGTCCGCCCTTGTAGCAAGCCCAGCCGACCCTTGTAGCAGTAGCCATCTCCACACCAGCACCACCACCGGCGCCGACGGGACCTTGGGCAGCGCCGAAATCGGAGAAGCAACGGCGTTGACCTCGAAGAGTTGCACGTGGAGGGGTCAGGCGAGCCGATGACCGTGCACAGGGGAGGCTCGCCGTGGGCGCCGACGAGGACGGGCCGCGGCGACGGAGAGCGAGGTCGGGGGAGGCGGTGGACGCGCGCAGGGAAGGCGAAGCACGGCGTGGCGGCGGGGAGCGAGGCCGGGGGAGGCGGCGGTCGCTCGCAGGAAAGGCGAAGCACGGCGCGGCGACTGATAAAGAGGTCAGGGGAGGCGGCCCACGCGCGGAGGGAAGGCGAAGGATGGCGCGACGGCGGAGCGCGATGGCATGGCTGGGCGCTCCGGTGGAGCTTGATGGGGATTTCTCGGTCTGGCGAGCAGTGTTGCGGGAGAGAGAATAGTCGTAGGAGATAAGGTTGTGGTGGGGGCCCACCCATGAGGCGT
This sequence comes from Lolium rigidum, assembly GCF_022539505.1. NCBI lineage: Eukaryota > Viridiplantae > Streptophyta > Magnoliopsida > Poales > Poaceae > Lolium > Lolium rigidum. The sequence goes on along the minus strand of NC_061514.1, from coordinate 75,820,202 downwards.
CGTGCTGGGATGCTGGGGCGTGCACGTGCACGATGAGACTCATCCGACGGCCACGGAGGCGGGGGTTGCGACGCGTCTTGTCCCCCGGGGGGATTAGATCATTTTCCTATCTATATTCCCTTGTGTTGAATGTAATTCGAAGAGAAATTGTGCTTCGTATGACAATAGAGGTAAAGTTTCAAAGAAGTCAGTTCCGTTGTGCTTTACATAGTTCAGTCTTTACACACTGAAGAAATTATACAAGGTAACTCCGAAACATCCAGAGACATAGAGTGTACACGACACGGATGAAGGTGATCTGGATGTTCTTACTGATGCAATCTAACCTTCGGTTTTATCCCCATCATGGTCATCATCAATAACTACGCTCAACTCCGACGTCACGGAAGCATGGAAGAGAAGACGGAAGAAGACTTGGCGAAACCGGCGCACAAACCGGCGCTGCCGGCCCCCACACCGATCCCAACCGGCGCGCCGAAACGCTCGCAGAACGAGAACCGGTGCCGAAATGCTCGTCAAAACGCTCTGATACCATATGATGGGGCCTAAGGCCACATCGGTTGCCCGATTGACCAAGAACACGAGGAGGAGAGGGATGAACACGAAGAACACAGCGAAGAACACGGCGAAGAAGACGATGAACACACGCAAACGCACAGCAACCCGATACAATTCCGGTTTACTCCTGATAGCCCGAACCACTATCCCGATAGAATCTCTCGAGAGAAAGACACGAGGTTGAATCCCCGAGAGAAAGACCGGTATACGATCGATAGAGTCACACGAGTGAGAGATCGAGGTAGAATCACAAGTATGAAAGATCAATCATATGAGGAGTGCCTTGTACAATAGATTTGGTAATCTAAGGAGGGGGTTTCTATGACATCCTGGCCCAGGACTTAATAGGATTGATAGGATACTCATACCAACAAGTTGCAACTTCTAAGCTTCCGGAGGTTAAGCGTGCTTGGCCTGGAGTAATTTGAGGATGGGCGACCGACCGGGAAGTAGTTCCAGCGGGGGCGCATGAGTAAGGACAAAGTGCGCAGGAAAGACATGTGTTGGTCTGTGGGGCTAGTCTAGAGATCCTAGAGAGTTGCCAGGGGTAACATGCTCTGCCAGGGGTGGTCGGGGTGTTACATTTTCTATCAGAGCCGACCTTCGCGGTTACACGGGCGTGTGCGGGTCAGGGGTTCGGGCATGTGGCGCATTACTGGTGTGGCCCGTCGTGGCACACGGCATGGCACATGTGACGGCACTGGACGCACATACGTGTGCCAAGAGGGGACGTTCCTGGCTTGGGGCTGATCGACGAGAGCGTCGATCTTCTAAAGGGGGATGAGTGTGACATCCTGGCCCATGGCTTAATAGGATGATAGGATACCCATACCAACAAGTTGCAACTTCTTTTCCGGAAGCTTATTAGCAAAGAACTCCGAGGTTGAGTGTGCTTGGCCCGGAGTAATTTGAGGATGGGTGACCGACCGGGAAGTAGTTCCCGGGTGCGCATGAGTGATGACAAAGTGCGCAAGAAAGGCATGTGTTGATCTGTGGGGCTAGTCTAGAGATCCTAGAGAGCTGCCAGGGGTAATAGGCACGGCCAGGGGTGGTCGGGGTGTTACAGTTTCCCTGATCCCAAAAGGATTGTGGAGGCATAAGCCAAGTTCTCACTCAAATTATGTCTAACCTCATGAAGGGGAGGTGGGAGCCTATATATAGGGAGCCACTAAAGGATGGATAGTTTAGGCATACAAATAGCATAGGGGGTAAAGTAGCATGTCCGGGGCATTCCGGCCATAAGACCGCCGGGCTGGGCGCCGGTTCTCGTTCGGCGAGCGTTTCGGTGTGCCGGTTGGGATCGGCGTGGGGGCCGGCGGCGCCGGTTTGTGCGCCGGTTTCGCCAAGTCTTCTTCCGTCTCCTCTTCCATGCTTCCGTGACATCGGACTTGAGCGTAGTTCTTGATGACGACCATGATGCGGATAAGACCGAAGGTCGGACTGCATCACTTACTAAGATGTTTAAGATCCACTGAAATTTGCCAGGTTTTAGATTTTTTTATGGAAGGCTTGAAATGAGCCCGCTTTGAATTAAGAAGCTATCAACCGGTTAGAAGTTACACCATGAGTTACAAAACACACACGCGCCAAGCACACGCCGAAAAACCACAACAAAAGACAACATAAAAAATGTCAAGCCGAAGCACCAGCTTGACCCATGAAGAGGGAGCCTTGTCTTCTGTTGCACCGGAGCAATCACGACCGTGTCCACACCAACAAACCTCCACCGCACCAAGACTACAACCCAAGGGGAACTCAACGACGGGTCGGCCACCTAGCATAGCTTGAGGAACCAAAGGAGACGCGGCGACGCCTCCAAGAAGGTGAATGGCGCAAGAACGCGTCATTGTCGTCGGCAGAGACGCTGCAAAGTTTTCACCCAGATCCGAGAACCACCACCCCTGGAGCTCGGGCTAGGACCAGACCAAAAACACATCATCTTCCCATGACATTTGGGATAGGCACGCCGGCAGGAGCTACAACCAGACCCCAACCTAGCAAAGCCCCCCAAGGCGATATCGCAGCAGAGCCGTGTAAATGTAGCCAGGCCGATGTTGCGAGAGGGATACGACACCAACGAGAGGTCACAGGGTGATCCACAAGACACTACCAGAGAGAGTAGCACGAAGCAAGCCCCCTAGGGGGAGCAGGTTGAGGCGAAGGGATGGATTTCATCATCTCAAACAGTAGGGACATCATCGGGACGCCTTCAACAAGGAAAGGACACCCGCAGGTGACGCCGTCACCGGCATGGACCAAGGCCGTGCGCGACTTTCGCCGAGGTTCAAACCTGGTCCAAAACCTGCTCGCCATCGCGAGGACGCAGAGCGAACATAGCAGAAATCACCACCGCTCCACCAACCAAAACCGCACTATGAACTAGCCCCAACTAGACTCGTCCATAGAGGAACGCAAGAGCTGGCTGGGAAGGCCAGGCCGGACCCGAACTAAACGTCCACGATGCTAGTTCGGTGGCACCGCGACAACCACAACATTGCCAGCGGGCAAGCACATGTAGTAGCACAACCAAACTAGTCAGAGGGAGAACATAGCGTAGCAAGCACGAGAGTACGTGCAATACTGAACATGCAGCCTACCCGGCAAGCACGCACCGGCCTAGGGACCCCATCCCAGAAAGCCAGCAAGGGCATGAACCAGAAAGATGCCAGAACTGCACGAAGGCCAACAGGGCACCAACAGCGCTGAGCGGACAGGTCACCAGCACCCGAGCAACCAGCTCAGAGCGAGCACGGCTGGCAACGGGCCGGGCATGGTGGCGGAAATGGACTCCGGCCACCCACCCATGGCCGACAGGGGCAGTGGGGCAACTGGGCAATCCTGGCCCATATCTAGGCCCGTGGGCCCACCCACACACCGGCGGTCAGGGCGCCGCCCAGGCAACCCCGACACATCCGCCCACCTCGCCGCGACCATGCATGGCGGGAGCCATGCTGGGCTCTAAACTTAACCCTAGGAAGCCAAGAACCAAATTCTAGGCAGCCCAACGAACGCGGCCGGCGGCAGCCAAGGCAGCACCGTGCGCGAAGCCCCAACCACGCCATGGCCGCCGCCCTCACGGCCCCCAATGGCCGAAGTAGCGTCAACCCAGAACGGAGCCGGCGAGCCTCCCCACCGCAAGGAAGGGGCTCGCCTCGTCGACCCCTCCAAGCGCGGGGGCAAGGGGAAACCGCCGCCGCCAGCACCGCCTGGCCTTTGGCCGACGGGGGAAGGAGAGGAGGGAGGGTTCTGAGGCGGGGAAGGTGGGGGGCTCCCTGGTCGCATCATATACTCCAGTAATTTCAGGTGCCATTCCCCATATTTTAGATTGATACATGATGTTTCGTCGGGTCAAGGTTTGTTTCGGAGTGTATATTATAATATTTTGTCCATGTGACCATTGTCTCACCAAAATTCACTGTTGCTTTAGAAGGGTAAGACCATGTCTTTTTTGTACCTGAAAGTGATCTATTTCCATTCACATTTCACAGCCAGTTAGATATATACACGAACATATGGGACAACTCTCACGCAAAAGAGTAGCAACTTAACACATAATCTCTTCTTTTTTTTTTTTGAGGAAAAGCCACCATGGGAAGCTTTATTGAACAATGAAATAGTAATTACATCGTTTATCAAAGCTTGAACAATAAAACTAGGTGGATCGTCTACCCACACAACAGACTGATCTCCTGATTCTTTAGCTAAAGTATGGGGCTACCACATTTGAATCCCTAGGACAATAAACGTAGCAAATTTTGACAAAGGAACATGCTTGAATAGCTATATCCTGATATATTGCACAGGCAGCTGACGCTGAACCTCAACCTTCCACCATTGTGTCCACAACGTCCTTGCAGTCAGACTGTATAATTAATCTGTGAACCCCAATCTGATTTGCTAGGGCAATTCCGTCACGCAACGCCAAGGCTTCAGTAGTAGCTGGATCAAATGCAAAACTCACTCTTCTACTGCTTGCAGCCATGAACTTCCCCATACTATCCAGAATTACTACACCTGTAGCCCCACTCCTTGTATCATAGTCAATAAGTCCAAGGCAGCATCAATATTTACTGAAACGAAATTTTCAGGTGGTTTCTGCCAGGAACTAGTCTTCTCTTGGATCCCTTTTTTCAATGATATGGTAAAATTTGCAGTTAGTACTCTAATAGACAAAGCTGCATCAGTTATCCGCTGCTCCTTTTCACCATTCACCACATTTCTTCGCATCCACCAAATATACCAGGCAGTCATCAATATTAGTTCCCTACAGTCAGGTTCAGAAATCTGTAACTGTATAAAATTACTGTAGCAGATCATATATTCAAAAATTGCACTTCCCGCTCTGGCTGTATCTATTGCTTCAACCACCAATTTCTCCAATCATACAGATCTCCATACTTATCTTGCCTTTTCTCCTTGTAATCAGGCGTGCTTCAGAGTGTTGCACAATGTATCTTGGCATATTGGCTCACTGGAGTCGATCGTGGGTATAAAACTCTTTGCCATTACGGTGAGACATGGGCGAACTCCATGCTATTATTTTGCGTGCGAAAATCTTTGGCTATGCTAGAAATGACAAGCATTTCTCCATGATACTAATTCTAATCATGGTTCAATGCAGTGTTATCCTACCGATCCGCTCACGTTTGCTGCCAAGTTCGATGGTCCTCGCTCCATGTGGTAAGCCAGATCGAACCGTAAGACACCCATTCTATGTAGTATTTCTACACGATTGGAAGATGTGGCGAAGGATATTTTTACCCTACATGGATGGCGGCGTAATCTAAGGATAGAGTCCTCTGTGTCCTAGCTGTCCTTCCGTGTTTTAGTTCTTCAGTGTTGGGTTTGTTATCTTGTGTGTGTGATACTATGTAACTTTCTGTGTGTGCGGCTGTGTGCATCTTGTTATGCAGAGGCCGGGTGTGCTACTTTTTAAAAAGTAATGAAATCGCCCTTTAAAAAAAAAAAAAAAAAAAAATCTTGCCTTTTCACATTGAAATAAGGTGTGTTTTATATATTCACACTGTATCTTGCATATTGGGCACTGAGCCGATGTGGGTATATGTCTGTTTGCCAATACGCCGAGACATGGGAGAACTCCATGCAATGATTTTCCACTAAATATTGGAAAGAGTCACTTCTTTCAGCACCAACCAACAGAGGGGGCCCAAGATATCTATCTGAGAGAGCCTCTGTTACTATATTCAGTCTTGTGCAAACTTCCACTCTCCTGTCTAGTGGTGTATTTGGACTAAAGAAAATACTTGATTCCATCACTCACAATCTGCCCCGACGATGCACAATATAAATCAAGAATATTTTTCAGACATGTGGCATTAGCATCATCCGCTTCCATGAGAATGAATAATGAATGAATCATCTGCAAATAGCAAATGAGACACAGATGGTGCATTGCGGCACACTTTAACTCCAATTAAATTTCCTTGCTCTTCAGCATGTGTTATAAGGGCTGAAAACCCTTCCGCACAAAGTAAAAATAGGTAGGGGCTCAATGGATACATAACTCTTAGATACATACATGGACACATGGGAAAGCTCTCGTGCAAAAGAGTAGCAACTTAACACACATAACTCGCTATAGAAACAATGCATCAGGTATTCAGGTTAGTTCTCCATCCAAGCATGTATGCCTGCACCAAGTGTCGAAGATCTTAGTTCCAACTTCTGCTGGTGATCAGTCCAGGTTACGTAACAACAGAACAAAAAGACCATCTGGTTAGGTCCAGTAATACAAAACTGAAGGAACTTGGTACATTATGCATGCAAAGGAGAACCACCAGTACATTATGCATGCAAAGGAGAACCACCATGTATAGCACAGAATTGTCACAAAATTCTGATTAAAAACTGTAAATTAGTAAACTACCATCTCACAAACTCATCCATGAGATAACATAATGATGCAAGTACTCAAATTCTGTTTGCAATTAATAGAATAGAATTTTACGGAGTTGCATACACATGCTTCTGTTTGTAAACCATAAATTCAGTTCAGGCTTAACCCACAGATTGCACAAGCTATGTTCGACGTTGGTGTCACAAAATATATATCTTACAAGAATCATTCAGGAGATTTCAACTATGAGAACCCTTTTATACATCAAAAACAGTAGTGTACTGCAACTGAGGCAAGAGAGTAGTTCTAAAACAGCAAGCAGTAAGTTTGAGTTGCAGGCAGCATGCATGAATAATTCTTTTCAAATACAGTCAGAGAGATACAAAAATCTACTCTACTACATTGAAACTTGAACAATTAGCTGAAGTAGTAGGTTTGATTCATAGAAGTATCTATATCTGAAGTCATATTTCATAACTAGAATGCATGTTTACAAATGTCAAGATGTGCGGTTGTCTGATATGAGTCTACAAATGTGGCACGATAAAAAGGACTAAGTCTGTGCACCACGACTCGACAGTAAAATAACCGTCAGGTACAGCATCCCAGGAAAAGAAAACTATGCCTGAAAGTTAATGTTCCTGTCATGTACCTCTGATGTTTAGCTGACATAAAAGCAAATTTCTGTCAAGTTTGGATTCTGCAGGATAACGTATATTCCTGTCGATGCCAAGATGGCAAGAAAATGAGCTAGAATAAGCAAAAGGAAGGAACTGTTGGTCACACAATTGATTAATACATCACACAGCATACTGAAAAATGAGAGAACTTACACATGATACCAAATGCTTTGCTAACCATAACTTATGTCAAACAGCATAGGAATACATGTTCAGTTCTTCGCATCTAGCTTGATCAAGTTAAGAGCTAACAAAAAAAAAAACCCAAATTTGCACACCATCACTTGAACGTTGATGTTGTATCCTGCTATTTTAGTTGATCATTTGACCCAAAACGAGAGTTAGGGACACCAATTCAGACAAGGTACTAGTACTACAAGCATAGCTGAGGCAAACTCATTCTAACAGGGCAAACCTTCAAATGCAGTAAGACAATAAAAGGAGAGCATCCATTCCAAAGATAGTGAAGCCAATGTACCTTCAGTTTTTAGTTATGTATTCTCTTGCATATCTTGTCTCATGAATGCAGAAGTATCATTCACTCCTTTCACGCATCAAACATTTATACTGTCTGGATGCTAGTTTCTCTGCAATCTTGGACAGGTCAAGTAAATTGAAGTCAAGTTAACACTTAACATGGAGTAAGAATGGCAATATTATGAACTAGTAATACCAAAGGAAATGATTTTTTGGAACAGATATGTATGTTTGTCATTTTCATTCTAAAACTATTTTGATGTCAACTATCAATACTTAGAGAAACAAAAAAAAAAAAGCTGCAACCTTCCGCAATAGCATTTGTATAGGAAGTTAGGAGCAGGTTTGTCTCAAGGAGTACAGTAACAGTTAAGTTCACAAACATGTACACACACCGGCACTCGCTAGGCCTTTCAAGCTTCGGTGGGGGAGGCAGGGCGCAAGAAACAAACCAGCAGCACTAGCACACCAACAGTACCCGAAGACATCGACCCAACCTGTAGCCGTAGCATCGCCAAGAGTGGCTCATAACACTCCGAAATATGACGCCTCAAAGGAGATACGACATCCAAAGGCGCCGCCATCATCCGGATCTGTGTTTTCACCCTGGAATGATGGACGGAGGGGTGTCGACACTCCACGAAACACCTCCAAGGAGGAAAACATTGCCCACAAGCGCCGCCGTTGCCGGTACCGACCAAGTCGAGCAAGACTCGCGTCCGAAAACCCATGGCCACTGCCTCCAATGAACTATCTCGAGGAGAGCCCACACCACCAGGCAAGCAAGACTACCGGCCACAGGGGAGACGCTGACGAACAAACCAGCCAGTGGCCGCCGCCCCGGCATCCAAGGAACTACCACACCCTGCGTGGTTTTCTTCACCGCCTTCCGAGACCATCGCTGCCTCGACTTCCATTCGTCGCTCGACCAAGCAAGATCCTCCATCAGGCCGCCAAATTTGCTGGCCGGACGACCACGACAAGACCGGACCACCGTCATGGCATCCACTGCCTCAGCGATGCCGGCCAGAAACCCACGGGCTTGAAGCCTTGCACGAGGGCAGAGATACACCGACTGCATCAATCAGCAGCCAAGAAATTGCATCCGAAGCACCACGCCACCCACCACCTAGGAAGGACAGGCCGGCTGCCCTCAGGCCTTTGCTCTGCGCGCCAGAACGCTCTGGCTCCATGCGCGGCGCGTCCTGCCCGGCCACAGACCACACGCCGGAGCCAACTCGACGCCTCCGGCCACCGAGTGCAGAGCTACGCTGCCTGCTACGAGCCAGCACACCTGCAGCCGCTGAACACCGCCTCCACCAAACCAGAGCGGCGCCGTCGAGGTGCACCGCTACCGCAGCCATGAATCCCGGGGCCGCTGGCCCGGCGCCCGCAGACCTGCCGCCCAAGAGCGCCGCTCGCGCGGCTGACCGCAGCACCGCATCTCCAACCACCATGGGCCGCCGCCCTGGCCTCCGGTCCCTCCCGCGGGTGCCGCGGGCAGAGCACCCCCGCCCGCCTTTGGGGACAGGGCCCGGCGCCACCGCGTGTGTCTTCGGCAGGAGAGAGCAACGGACCGGCGGCGCTAGCAGCCACCGGGGGCGAGGTGACGCGCTCGAGCTGGAGGGAGGCGGCGCGAGGCTAGGGCTTTGAGAACATATCTAGTGCTACCACCCCTTTGGGTGGTACGCTACCGTACAAAAACGTATTTTATCATGTCAAAATTATACGAGTGGCTCATGAAGCATGTCCCACAACATCCAAATTTCATATCCAAAATCGACATGGACATTGAGAAAAAAAGAGAAAAGCAGGTAGCACTATTCATGCTGCTTTTCTTTTTGTTTCTCAGTGTCCATGTCGATTTTGATATGAAATCTTGGGACGTTGTAGGGACATGTTTCATGGCACTACAATTTTTCGTATAATTTTTTGCTATAAATATTTTGTCAGCATGCAGGGGTAGTAGCTAGATATCTCTCTAGGGCTTTTGCCGCGGGTCGATCGGAGTGGTAGTTCGGTTCGGTCGGACTGATGCTGGCTCGGTCGGACCAACTAGTCAGCTGGCCCACATGTCCGGTAGCACACGAAATTAAACAACAATCGCCGCGCCGCGCCGCGCACCTGCTGCCACGGCCGTCGCCGCCGCCGGAGCACGGAGAGACGACCATACGTACTGGCAGCAACAGAAAAAAAAAAACGACACAACGAATGGGCTGAAATGTGCCGGGCCCAAACAAAGGCTAGCACCCGAAGAGATTTTATAAACCGTCCCGCTCCACCCTGTCCCTTCTGTCCTCCCTCCTCCTCGCCCGTCTCCCTGCAAGAAATCACCGATCATCCTCGCTCCTCCTCGATTCTCTTCCTCTCCTCCCGCTTCTCCGCCAAGATGGCGAATGGCGAGCCACCGGAGGGTTGGGCCGAGTGGCTGCGCCGACTTCTCGAGCGGCACCTCGCGCGGGCCATGGTGGCGGAAACCAAGAACCGGGGCAGAGGGAAGAGGCTGGAAGACGGCGAAGGATCCGCGGCAAAGTCCTCCCAGGAGCCACCGGAGGGCTGGGCCAACTGGCTGCGCCGGCTTCTCCAGCTTCTGCAGCGGCACTTCGCGCCGGTCAAGGTGGCGGAAACCAAGAACCGGGGAGAAGCCAAGAAAGGGGAAATGCCGGAAGACGGGGAAGCACCCGCGGCCAAGTTCCCCCAAGAGCTCACACTCGACTCCTCGGCCCCGCCACTCGTCCCCGCGCACCAGTCGGCGTCCGAGCTCGTCATCCCCGCCAACCAGACCAAGAACGGGTCAAGGAAGCGCGCCGCAGGCTGCGCAACAAGAAGCCCACGGCGGCGAACACCTCTTCGTCCCAGCAGCCCGACGGGAAGATCGAGCCCGCGGCTGTCGTCGTCGACGCTCACGAGCCCACGCCCGACGCCCCGCGCCCGCGCCCGCCGTCGTCGCCGAGACCGACACTAAGGCCGGCAACAAGACGCGCCCAAGAAACGGCATGGCGGAGGTACCGAGCGGGCGGCCCAAGAACTCGCCCTCGAGCCGATCGTCATCGAGCACGACGCCCTCAGGCCGACGATCGCCGAGCAACAGCGCGCGCCCAATGCCGCCGTCAACGAGCCAAGGCCGGCCAGCGCGTTGGACGCCGTCCCCACGCCCAAGCCAAGGCTGGGTGCCGTCTGCCCCGACCCCGACCCCTCCAATGGGTGGCTCAAGCCCAAGAAACCGCGGGCGCGCTGGACTCCTGTCCCCCCGCCGCCGCGCCTACCTCGCCCGACGCCTGCGCGCCGTGCCTCGCCTCCCGCCAGGCCGACTCGGCCGCCAGCTTTTGTGCTTCAGGTACAATCCCTCATTCTGCTTTAGATGCTCTGTTCAAACTTGTTCAGTTCAGAATCGTGGAATTTCACAATCCCTCATCATGGTTTGCATGTTCTGGTCAATCTTGAGTACTCTGCACAATTTAGAAACTTGTGGTTTCACAATCCATGATTATGCTTTTGATGATTTGTTGAATTTTGAATACTCTGTTCAGTTTATGTACTTGGGGTTTCACGGCTTTCAGTTCACAAGTAGAGGTTTAGAGCCAGCCAGGGCTCGGTAGGAAACTAAAATTTAGGCCCTAACTGTCAAGTATCCAACTAAAAGTCATTTTTATCGAACATTATGGTAGTAGTATAACCTTCTCAAAGAACTAAATCTTGCAAAAAAAAGATTATTGGAACTCTTTACTGTTAATCTGGTATCTTCTAGCCACATGAGATTATTCTAGTAGCTAGGTGCGATTTGGACAAGAGTCCAATTGATATAGCACACAAAACAATTGGCCAAAAGAACAAAATAAAAATGTGAACCAAAACACTCACTGCACACGTATGTTAATTAGAGTGTACTAGAACGTACCAGCTGATTGATGGAAAGAGCACTGGTTGAAAAGTAAAAGATCATGAGGTTGATGTGTTAGTTTGCCGGTAAAGAGGAGTGTTCTGTTTACGCAAACAGCTACTGCTTCATTAATCCATTCATTAGCAATACATACAAAGTATTACTGTAGTAATTAACAAAATGGGAGCCCTCACATTCTTGGTAGTTACACGGCCCTGTTTACAGCCATGCAAGTTCTGAATCAATAATATTTTGTAGGGTGATGAAAGTGAAGACCAAGAAGACAATGGTTTCGGTATCAAGAAAATGTTTGAACCTGAAGGACAAGAAGTAGCTCAGAAGGAAGATAATGAAAGAGAAGAGGAAGAAGAGTTACACCTCAAGTATTGGATCAAAAATAAGGAGCTCAGGGGCAGGGGGAAGGGCAAGGATACAACTCTGTGCCTCATTTGCTATTTGGAGCAGAGGGAGGAAAGTTCCTGAAATTGCCAATACAGAGAATGATGTCTCTCGGTCTCTCTCTCTCTCTCTCTCTCTCCCCGTTATATTCTGTGAACTAATAGCACAATATGAAATGAATCTAATCCTTTTATCTTCTGTTTAGGCCAGCCGGCATCTAAAAGATGCTCACAATATCAAGAGGAGGGACCACGTGTGCAAGAAAACAGGTTGCTGGGTCACAGGAAGGAACAAGAGGGACATCGGCATGCACCAGATTCTCTGCCACAACATGTAGAAATTGATCGACCTGGTCTTCAGTCAGTTTGGACAGGACAGGAGTATCAACTGCGCAACCATTGTTCAGTCTTGGCTTAAAGCTTAGGTTATGGTTGTCTGTGTAATCACTGCAATTAGTCAGTTCATGTAGTAAACAGAGGCGTGTGAATGCTGGGTTTGGGCTCTGAATTTGGTATAGTTCCACCCGTTCTAGAGTACGACAATCGAGGTTATTGGTACATTTTGGCTTCGACTCTTTCATTCATGATGAAAATCATAGTATCTCACTGTTGTGCCGTGAGAGCAAGGTTGACAAAAACAGTTTATACATCAGTTGTATACACAATTCATCCTCTAGAAATTTTCCATATATGCTGGTAGGAATTCAGCAAAATGACACATGACTGCACATGTTCTGGGGTGCTGTTCAGTAAAGGTCTAGGGGATATGAAGTACATCCTCTATTCCATAATATTAGTATATTTTTAGTTTGCCATAACATACTACATTATGGAAAAGAGGGAGTAAGACTTCAAAAGTTTCTAGTTGTATGGAAATTCTTGTGGAACTTTTAATGTAGAAACTACAGGGACACAATAGATTGAGACATGAATAGTGAAATTGTTGTTTAAGATGCCTTGCTTTACAGTGAAATTGCTGTCTCGACAGAATTCTTGTAACTTGACCTTCTGTGATACGCACCCGATCTATAACCTCATTAATCCATTGGGAAACACCACGAATTCAGATACAAGATTCAAATCCAAGAAAGGGAAGGAGAATAGAAGCAGTAGTCTGGGTTGAGAGGAGCAAGGGAGGAAGGAGATCAGAGCCAACGCTCGATTACAATTTGGCTTCCAAAAGTTAAATCTCCAGAACGTGGGCCCACCTCCAGCTGTCGACGCCTCCGACAACTGGCAGCTATCTCCTCCGTTGCTTCACCTCACGTGGTCAAATCCAGACCGCTGAACTTGCCGTTCAGTTTGTGATCACGCCTTGCACGAATCACCTGGGCTTTCTGTTGCTCCGTTCCCTGCTGCGCGATGATCTCCTCTTGGTGCTTGAGCTTCATTTTATTCTGATGATTATCCAGGTTCTCCTTGTGCCATCTTCGAAAGGTCCAAGTATTCGTGCACAGAAGCACCTCAAACCGAATAGCCATTACTTAGATTCAACACACCAACAAACTGCAGGGCACATAGAATATATTACAAAATGAGTTAGAAGCATGCGCCATCTCCTTAGAGAAAATGCAAGATATGAATTTTTGATACTTTGGCACTAAATTTGTATGCCGTATAGTATAGTGCTCATGCTGTGGTCGCTGGTATCATGCAAACTTAAGAAGGTTGTTCAAGGATTATCAATCTTAGGTCCATATATATGTTCTTAGATAATGACCACCTTAGTACCATGTAGGATCCACTTTTCTGTTTACATTCTGAATGTTAACTTGTACAGGAGATGAATATTAGTACATGGGTAAGTGGTGTGGATCCACTACTCGTTTATACAGATTTTAAAGGAAGAACTTTCTAAGCAGAATTTAAAAAGTTTGAACAGTACAATGACATTTTACCTTGCAAAATCGCTTGAAATTTTAGTGGATGGAGATCTTGTTTTCAGGAAAACAAATAGGATTCATTGAGAAACAGAGGCCAGACCACACTTTCAGAATGTCGACGCCTTTGAGTGGCCGGAGGAGAAGGCCACAAATACTGACTGACCTAGAGAGCAAAACTCAAGCTAATCCGCTCATCATCTGCTTAACATAATACTCGAATGGTAACCATTGTGCACAGAAAGGAGAAATAGAACTGCAAGTCATGGAGTCTCGTTGACACTCATCCAGCCCTCATAATATCCAAGACAAAAAAAGGATCCCAAATTGCTAAACAATCAATACACAGATGCACACACACAAAAATATCATTAACCAGATTCAAAATTAGATTTGTTGACAGGTCATAGCATTGCATAAACATCACATAAGACTTCAAAAGTTTGTAGTTGTATGGAAATTCTTGTGGAACTTTTAATGTAGAAACTACAGGGACACAAGTAGGTTGAGACATGAATAGTGAAAGTGCTGTTTAAGATACCTTGCTTTACAGTGGATCACAAATAAGTGGCGGTTTCAGCATTATTTCATTCAAATTTTTGAAAAAATGACGGAAAATCCTGTTTTAGATCTTTAGATTGGAGAATTGAAATTTACATGCATAGATTTATCATGAAAACCATTTCTAGAATTTTCTAATTTTCTTGGGTTTTATATATTAGAGTAGGAAACTAGTGGTCAGAGTTGCATCTTGAAGGCCATGTTATTGTCCAAAGTGGCAATCTTTTGTGAACCTGAGGGAGTATCAAATACATATGCAACTGTCCATGTCGACTTTCTCAGTGAGCCTGAGTCCACATTCAGAATATGTTCATTAAATTTTCATGAATACATAATTTATATAGAGCATAAAATGAGAACAAAACACATGGCAAGAGCAAGGAAGTACATTTGACATGGAACGCTGCAGGGCATCATTAAAATTTGCACGAAACTCCGACTTGTGACAAAAGGCTGCACTTCAGGATAACGAGCTCTATAAAACAAAAACTTTGCTGGTAGGATAAAGAAGCACTGTTCATCCACAGTATCTTAATATGGAACGGTGGTAGAGGCATAAATAATGAAACATGGAAGCAAATTGGTTCGGGTAAAAAATCAAAATGGCCTCGATCTCCTGTGGTTAATAAAATACAAAAAAATATAATCTAATAATAGATTCAAGCGCATTAAAGCATCAAATGAATAAAAATGTCCCTTACTGGTAACAATAGAGCCATGATATCAGAGAAATCTGCTAGATATGCCTGTGTATAGATGAAGACAAAAGAGTAGGATTGTTCCACAGTAACACATAGGAAAACACAAAAGATATTTCCACTTCTGTTCTTTATTTATTGAACATACTTTAAGAAAATGTATCAGTAAGAAACTAATGTTATACTGTAATTTGGATGAAGTAAATCTTCCCCATTAAAAATCTTGGAGTTCAGTCTACATGCTAGTTTGTCGGCCTTTTCAGTTACACTATCAAATTAAATGGAACCTGACTATTACAAGGATTATATCTTAAGAAAAGGGAAACTAAAAGGGTAAAATGTAATGCAAATGGTTAGTAGTGTAGACAGATGTACTCTAAATGAAAACGTATTGGACAGTTCAGAAAAGGAAAGTAAAAAATATATGCCAACTAACGTTTGGAGAAAAGATAAACGGAACATGCCTCCGTTGTCATAGCTTGCGCCCACAGGATTGGAAAAGTTGGGTCAGCATGAACCTACCGGACAGGTTCTAATGACATCAAAGAAATGGGCTATAAAATTACAACAAGTTATCTATCTAAGTATTTGTGCAAATCCAATTCATCCTTGCGAGACTGGGTGTTAACCATATGGGGTTCGGCCAGCTGCACCAAAGCTGAGGTAAAATTTCTTCCCTGGTGTCATTTTCCAAGTTGAGAACACCTATATCCCGGCAATAATTCTTATATTTCCAAACATGTGACTCACTATCTGTGAAATAGACACAATTTGGCTTCAACTGGGGAAATTCTTTAGCACTAAGGGATTGTGACTGGTTATACCCAAGAAACAACACCTGATCATGCAAGTCCTTCATTTCCACAAGCTCTTTTGCTGCCATATCAACTTTATATAGCAATATTTTCTTGGTCTCGCATATGAGCTTGTTGTCATCCGTATCTATGAGGTCAAACTCCCTGCGAACTTGCAGCAGATCACCGCACGGAGTCTGAACAACATACATGCACTCAGGGATATAATTCTTCATGCAATCTGTAATTGTATTCATTGTGAAGGTAGGACTGGTGAGATCAAAAGTGTCGACTCTTCCGAATCTCGTGAATGCGTACAGCAAACCATCCGTGTAGATGCATTGTTGGTAGTCCCAACCTGGCGGCAGCAAGGTCCACTTGCAATCTCCTACCCTTGCAAACGAAAGCTGAAGTGATAGACCGTGAATGAGAACTACAATGTAGCTTCCTGTGGACGGATCAGGAAATATGAAAGATTGGTGGTAGAAGACGTCACGAAGCTCATCGAGAGCATGAATTGTCATATGGTGACCAATATATTGAAAGTCTAAGTCAATGTCGTGCATTGGGTCCCACAACTCATACTTGTCAATTGTGCCTGCGTCGTCAAAGATCGGCTTCACACTCTCATTGGTGATTACTGACGGGAGAGCAATCTGTTGACCAGTGGCCACGTTGACAAGGTGTAGCTCGGACTTCTCATCAGCAGTAAGAAGCCAGCCATGTGAGGACCCAACCAGATACCTACTGCGGATAGGCGGATCTGGAAGAGTAAAATTGTAGACTCGCTTTTCTGCGAGGCTGTAGAGACAAGCTACGTTCTCACCAGCAGACTCGGACGTGTAGAGGAGGCAAGGGGTCTGAAGCCTTTTGTACAGTTCAGGCTGGCTGCATATGGTGGTGCACGCAGAGCGCCAGGAGGAGCAGACAGATCCGGCACGCATGAGGTCAGGGATCTCCAGGAGGGCAAAGATATCCAGCAATACATCCTGTGGAATCTCCGGCGAATTTCTGACCACGACCTCAGTTTCCAAAAGCGGTGAGTTTCTCTGAATTTCCTTGAGCGAACAGGAAGAAACAGATAGGAGCTTACGCAAAGTTCTCAACATAATGGCTCGAGATCAGTATCCTGGCTAAGCTAGATGCCTTCACGGCTTCACGAGAGCAACTGCAAAACCAGGTCTTTAGGAAGACGAATTGCTTCTGCGCACCAACCACAAGTGTTATCTGATCTCAGGTGAAGCACATTGACGACAGGCAGGCAGGCTCCTCCTGGCTGCATTTATAGGGTAGCTGAACCAGCTGAGGCATCACTTTTGATCCGAGTAGGAGATGTAGTCCGAATCCAAGAACGATAAGAAAATCGCCCGATTTTTTTTTTTTTTTTGCGGCCACAATGTGGAAGAGATTCGGATTT